>NC_080743.1:99932677-100241558 GCF_020826845.1 Diceros bicornis minor
CAAGACCGTCCTGGAGACCTGTGGGAAGCAAGGCGTCTGGTCAACACTCCTGGGCCTCACGCCCCGGTTCCCCTCGCACCAACTCGACTGCTTGGGGATCTCTTGCTTTCCTCTCTCCAGAGTTCAGTTTTAAATTCTACAAAAGAAGCAGTAACGGTCTCAGTACCTAACAGCCAGTGGGCACTCAGTTGGTGCCAGCCACAATGCTGAGCCCTTGCACACCACCATCCCCCTAATTCACACAATCCTGACCTAAACATCATTACCTTCCCTTTATAACGAACAATGCGAGGTTCTGGGAGCTGAGGGACATGTCTGAGGTTGCATAGCTGGCAGGTGGCTGGGCCTGGATTTGATCTCTAAGTCCAAGCCCACGTGCTTACCCAGTTGTCTCTGCTCCTGGAGAGCCTTCACCTGCTGCTGGACGCACAAAGGTCCAACTTGAGCAAATACCCTGGGAGAGATTCTTTGAAGAAGTCCAAATCTTAAATACACACACACATGCACATACCCTCTACATGGCTTCCTTGGTCTTTACAACCAAGACTGTGGATGCTGTTACAACCTCACAAATATGTTTATTTTAAAAATCAGCTTATGAATTTCATCAGCATGTTGCTGAATATGGAGTTTATCCTAAGACAAAGGCAGGATAATTTCAAAGCCTTTGAAATGATATTTATATTTACTCAGCACTGAGATGGGGCCACACAACCGCCCACTGGCCTGCTGCAGAATAAATCTTAAAAACCTCTTACTGCCATTGAGACTTATTTTCCCAATTAGGATTCCCAAGTGCTAAGGGCAGTGTGCAAATTCCTGAAATTTGTTTTTATTTGTAGTTCTCACACCGGGGCTTTCTAAAATCAAAACTTGGACCAAGAGGCAGGAGAGAGAGAAGGTGGAGATGGGGAGGGAGGGTAAGGAGTTTGCCACCACTGCCTCTCCAGGGCTGTGGGTGCTGGCCAGCTGGATGTCTCCAGAGAGAAAATACAGGCACACCTCATTTTATTGCACTTTGCAGATATTGAGTTTTTTACTTGAAGTTTTGTGGCAACCCTGCATTGAGCAAGTCTATCGGCGCCATTTTTGCTCACTTCTTATCTTTGTGTCACATTTTGGTAATTCTCGCACTATTGCAAACTTTTTCATTATTGTTATATTTGTTATGATCATCTGTAACCATTGATGTTACTATTCTAATTGTTTTGAGGCACCACGAACCACACCCATATAAGACGGGGAACTTAACTGATAAACATTGTGTGTTCTGACTGCTCCACCAACTGGCCGTTCCCCCACCTCTCTCCCTCTCTTCGGCCCTCGCTGTTCCCTGAGACACAACAATTTTGAAATTAGACCAATTAATAATCCTACAATGGCCTCTAAGTGTTGAAGTGAAAGGAAAAGTCACACATCTCTCACTTTAACTCAAAAACTAGAAATAATTAAGCTTAGGGGGAAGGCATGTTGAAAGTGTGGGAGATCAAGATTTGGCCACCCTGAAATATATCTCTTTACCTTGATTGTTTTCTCTGAGGGACGTTTGACCTCCCCCACTAACTGCCTAAAGAATTTGACATGGTGTCTCCTTCCTGGAACAGATCTTCTATCATGATGGTTATAAAGATAATGTAGGATAGAGGTTACAATAGCAAAGGCACCAAGCCTCTTTTACCAAAAAACTCTGTCTCTCCCTGACCACATTATCTATAGATGACCCTGAAAAGAATTGTCCTCCTGCCCTCTGAAGTCCCAGGCCACTACCCACCCCCAACACGCTCCTCGCCTTTAGCTGCAATACTTAAGCAAGCAGCTTAGACAGAGGGACGAGTTGCTCATTTCTGAGTTTCTCCCATGTATACATGTTATTAAACTTGGTATTATTTTCTCCTGCTAACCTGTCTTGTTGATTATTTGGCCAGCCAGAAGAACCTTAAGGAAGAGGGCAGAGGGGGATTCTCCCTCTCTCCCGACAAAAGCCAAGACAGGTGGAAAGCTAGGCCTCTTGCACCAGTTAGCCAAGTTGTGAATGCAAAAGAAAAGTGCCTGAAGGAAATTAAAATGCTACTCCAGTGAGCACAAGAATGACAAGAAAGTGGAACAAGCTTATTGCTGATGTGGAGACAGTTTTAGTGGTCTGGATAGAAGATCAACATTCCCTTAAGCCAAAGCCTAATTCAGAGCAAGGCCCGAACTCTTTTAAATTCTATGAAGGCTGAGAGAAGTGAGGAAGCTGCAGAAGAAAAGTTTGAAGCTAGCAGAGGTTGGTTCATGAGGTGTAAGGAAAGAAGCCGTCTCCATAACATAAAAGGGCAAGATGAAGCAGCAAGTGCAGATATAGAAGCTGCAGGAAGTTCTCCAGAAGATTGAGCTAAGATCACTAATGAAGGCAGCTACACTAAACAATATATTTTCAATATAGATGAAGCAGCCTTAAATTGCAAGAAGGTGCCATCTAGGACTTTCACAGCTAAAGAGGAGAAGTCAGTGCCTGGCTTCAAGGCTTCAAAGGACAGACTGAATCTCATTAGGGGCTAATGAGAAGTTTAAGTTGAAGCCTATGCTCATTTACTGTTCCAAAAATCCTAGGGCCTTTAAGAATTATGCTATGTTTACTCTGCCTGTGCTCTATAAATGGAATAACAAAGCCTGGATGACAGCACATCTGTTTACAACATGGTTTACTAATATTTTAAGCCCACTGTTGAGACCTGCTGCTCAGAAAAAAAGATTCCTTTCAAAATATTACTGCTCATTGACAATGTGCCTGGTCACCCCCGAGCTCTGATAGAGATGTATAATGAGATTAATGTTGTTTTCATGCCTGCTAACAAAACAGCCATTCTGCAGCCCATGGATCAAGGAGTAGTTTTGACTTTCAATTCTTATTATTTAAGAAATATATTTCATAAGGCTATAGCTGTCATAGATAATGATTCCTCTGATGGATTTGGGCAAAGTAAATTGAAAATCTTCTGGAAATGATTCACTATTCTAGATACCATCAAAAACATTCTTAATGTGATTCATGGGAAGAGATCAAAATATCAGATCAATATTAACAGGAGTTTGGAAAAATTTGATTCCAACCCTTATGGATGATTTTGAGAGGTTTAAGACTTCTGTGGAGGAAGTAACTGCAGATGTGGTGGAAATAGCAACAGAACTAGAATTAGAAGTGGAGCCTGAAAATGTGACTGAATTGCTGCAATCTCTTGATAAGACTTTAACAGACGAGGAGTCGCTTCTTACAGATGAGCAAAGAAAGTGGTTTCTTGAGATGGAATCTACTCCTGGTGAAGATGCTGTGAAGATTGTTGAAATGACAACAAGGGATTTAGAATATTACATAAACTTAATTGATAAAGCGGCAGCAGGGTTTGAGAGGATTGACTCCAATTTTGAAAGAAGTTCTACTGTGGGTAAAATGCTATCAATCAGCATCACATGTTACAGAGAAATCGCTCATGAAAGGAGAAGTCAATCCATGCGGCAAACTTCATTGTTGTCTTATTTTAAGAAACTGCCACAGCCCCCTCAACCTTGAGCAACCACACCCGGATCAGTCAGCAGCCATCAACGTCGAGGCAAGACCCTCCACCAGCAAAAAGATTATGACTCGCTGAAGGCTCAGATGATGGTCAGCATTTTTTAGCAATAAAGTATTTTTTAATTAAGCTATGTACATTTTTTTAGACATAATGCTATTGTATACTTAATAGACTACATTGTAGGGTAAACATAACTTTTATATGCACTGGGAAACCAAAAACTTTGTGTGACTCGCCTTATAGTGATATTCAGTTTATTGCTGTGGTCTGGAACTGAACCCACAACATCTCTGAGGTGTGCCTGCACCATCATCTCCCCCACACCCTTTACATACCAGCAAGCCAGTCCTTAGCAACGACTTTTCTTCTCAAGGTCAAAAGTTGGGAGCAACACATGCCCAACTTATTCATCATACTTTCTTAAGCCCCCTCTTTCCTACAAAATAAATTCTAGACACTTCTCCCAAAGGAAACTAACTCTATCTACTCTTTGCTTGAATGAGCAAAGTACACCTAACATTATCACTTCCAAAGAAGGGGCTGCAGGGAGGCAGGAGGTGGACACTGACAGACAGCAGACAAGAAAGGACTTCAGGAAATTATTCATCTTCCATCTCCCCGAAGTCCACAGACCAATGGATAGAAAGTCCAGTATCCCCCAAAGTTCGGCAAACTCCAGAAAAAAAGCCCAGTCAAAAGTGACTTGTACACAAAGTAAAATTTGCAGAGCCAAGAGGCTGGAAAGAAAACACACAGAAGACGAAGATGAAGCAAGAGGGGATTGTTCAGGAGAAACTGTGATCTTGACAGGTTGGGTGAGTTGATTGAATAAAGGACATCGACATATTGTAAGTGGCCTGCTCTTGTCTTCTTTTGGATAAGCCCTCCGAAAATTTTGGCAGATACTGATTTCTCAAGCAAATTTCACCCCAATATTGATTTCTGGGGCAGCTGTAAAAGGAAGATTAGACTTTACCAGGAGAGCTTTATTGCACTACAAAAGACATGAAAATCGTGGAAAGGGCTAGAAGCCAGGCTGGTGTGTCTGGGAAATCAACAATGTTCCCTTTTTGAGGGTGCTCTAGGGCTTTAGTATTGAGTATGTCCTACTGAATGTCTCATTTGTCCTTGATCACAGAAATTCTTCTCCCTCTTCCACGGAAGGGGATGGCCAGGGAGCCACCAAGGCTGTGCTTGCAGACACACTCCAAGTTGGGATTATTTTAAGGCTCCTCTTTCTCTTTATTTATTAAAAAATGAACAACTAATAGATATTTGTAGTAGAAGAATTAAAAGTGCAAATTAGCAAAGCATTTCACAAAATCATCCCAAATTTTATTCCATAAAATTTTCTGTATATTTCGTATATTTATGTGTGTGTAAATATATGTACACACACACAATCTTTTTTGAACATGGCATCATACCGATTAGCAGCTTCTCCTCGTCATTTACTGTATCATAAACACGCTTCAGATCAGAAAAACCTCCATTAAAAAGCCCCAATCTGGGGGACCACAGGCCAAATTCAGCTCCTAGATGGTTTCGTTTGATGATGTGCTTTAAAGATGTGGATTTGGATGCCCTAAGAAGGGACATATACTCTTCAGTCCCTGACTCATTCCTGGAGGCATTGCGTCTGCCGCCCTGAATTTAGAGCATCATTTTAAATTACTCCTATTCCTGTTTATCAGTGTTTCTTAGCACTCTCCGACACTGGGAGCCAGACAGGTCCTCATTGTCTAGAACTGTCTTGTACACTGCTGGACGTTCAGCCTCCTGGGCGACCACCAATGTAACAGGTCAATGTGACAACCAAAATGACCCCGCACGTTTCCGAAAGCCCGCCGAGGCAGTTGCTTTTGCCCCCAGTTGAGAATCACTGCATTAAATAAGTGTTTCATTATTTTAAAACCAATATCTTATTTTGGCTCTTTATACTATATTGTATAGTATATTGTCTATACTATATTGTCTATACTTTCTTCTGTCATTTTACTATATTATGAGCATCTTACTAGCCAATGACACTGAGTACCTGTGTCACTATAGGGCATAAAAGTCAAACAGACCTCACTATGGATCCTAGTTTGGTTCCCTTCTAGATGCGAGTTATCGAACTTCTCAGAGTCTCAGTTTCTATACCCATACAATGGGGAGAATAATAGCATCTACCTCACAGGGTTCTTGTGTGGGTTCAGTGAGTTATGCTGTTTGTGAAGACCTTTACACAATGCCAGGCATGTGGGAAGCACTCAATAATTAGCAGGTACTATTCACCCCTAAAACACCGACACGGTGGCTAGAGTACAGCGATTACGATGAGGTTGGTCTTTTAGGAAACTTGGGCATTTGTTTTGAGCACAGTTTGAAGATAAGATCTGGGACAGGATGAGGGATGAAAATTGCAACAGACATCATTTTGTGAGCGGCTAAATGGCCCCTAACCACAATGAGCAGGTTGTTCTCTGGGGTCTAATTGCGAATTGCTGATCAGACAGTCGCCAGAAATATCTGCTCATTTGCACACACACACACTTACTAAACAACCGGGAAATGAGCAATTTACGGTAATTATGTTGTGAAAAAGTGCCTGGACCATGTGAGAGTTTGGTACGCCTCATTCCACCATTGAAATCAGGACCGTCCTGCCCTTTTTGGCACAGCTGAGTTTCGACACCCAGTCTCACACTAATGTAGTGCCAGCCCGGCACCTCAAAACTACACTTGAGCAGAGTGCTAAGAGCATTTCTCTTGTTCGCTTCAGACCCGGGTGGAAAGGCTGACGCCTCCAGTCAGGGCTCGATTCCATTTTATTGATTCCCCTTCTGCTGATACAGGAGCTCCCTCGCGGCCTTCCCGGGAGGTGCAGCATAACATCAGAGGTGAAATAAAAAAGGCGTACCTTTTCCTGCCTGACACCATGCTTTCTTTCAATAGATTCTAGAAAGAGTGCTTTAAAACAAGGGCACAATAGAAGATGATTTATATGAAATCACGTAGATTAAAGTAATCGCAATCAACACTGCTAACCTGACTTTACCCATCTTTTAAAATTAAATAGCTTTAAAGATTTATTAAAAGCTTTAAAAAAGATTTTTTGCCATCTTCATTCATTTATTACTTTTAGAATTAATAATTTGAACCATAACACAGCTGTATGGTATAGTGGAAAGAGAACAAGACAGGGCGGTGAGAGCCTGGCTCCTCATCCTAGCTCTGTCGCTTGCTAACGGTGTGACAGGGGACAGATAGAAGTCTTTTCTAGGCCCTAAGAGGACTGAAATTAAGGGACTCGGCCCTTGAAAGTATACCTAAGGCTCTTTCAAGCCCTAAGCATTCTGTTCTTTAAAGACTGAAGTAAGGAAGGGAAAAGGGAAGCAAATTTCGGTGGAAATGGAATATTTTAAAAGAAAAAAAACTTTGTTTCCATTTTATAATATCATCCAGCCTCCTCCACATGACTGGACTTTTCTCCCCTAATTTAATATACAGTTTTGAATAATCAAGAAAAGGAAGAAACATAAATAAACCAAACTCGTAATGAATATAACCAGAGAAACAGAGGAGATCAAAAATTGTGAGACTAAGATTTTTTTGATGAAATCCCAATAAAATTAATGATTTCCTAGAAAAATATAAATGAATAAAATTGATTCCACAAGGCATAGAAAACTTAAACAGACCAAAACCAAAACAAAATAACAAGAAGGAAGTTTGGGAAGGAGCATAGTACCCAGCTGCTACAGGCAGAGAACTTGGAGTCAGACGGCCTGGGTTCACATCCCAGCTCGTTCTCTGCATGAGCCTGGTCCAGTTACTTAACTCCTCAAAGCCTCAGTTTTCTTATCTGTAAGATAGGAACAATAGTAACTATTCTAACTATATCTAATCCTAATTCTCAGGATTAGATAAGACACGATACCTACATGATACATGATACCTACTTCTGAGGATGAAATAAGATGAGGTATGTGAAGTAGTTATTACAGCTTTTGTCACATAGTAATAAGCATCCAATAAATTATAGCTATTATTATTTAGAAATTAATAGCATTATCCGAATTATCTACCCAAAACCTGTGTCCAAATAATTTTACAAATGAGTTATTTGAAACTTTTGAGGAACACGTAATTTTTATTCTATGTAAGCAGATCCAGGGCACAGAAAAAGATGGAAAACTCTCCAGGCTCATCTCAGTTATGAATTCAGAGGTAAACATATGATAACATCAAGAAGTTACTCCAGGGATGTCCAGGAAATCAGTTATCACCATAACGAAACAAGCGTTGAGTATTTACCATGCTCCTTTATCCTCTTGCTCTACAAAAATAGACGTTATTGCCATTTCGTAAATGAGGACACTAAGGTTTAAGAGGTTAAGTGACTAGCCGTGGTCCCCAACCCCCATCCTGCCGCAAGAGTGGGATTTCAAAATCAAGACCGTCAGACTCAAAAGTCTAGCTCTCATTCATTACAGGGAATTGCCTTTTATATGATATAAATACAACATCCATAGATCAAATTTAAAAAGTGATGATCTCAGTAAATTGCCAAAAAACATTTGATGAAATCGAATACTCATTTCTTATTTTTCAAGTTAATAGAATAAGAATATGAGGCTTGTTTATTACTATAATAAAGAATATCCCTTCCAGACCAACAATCAACATAGACCAAATGGTAAACTATTTTAGCAGTTATTTGGGAACAAGGATGTCTGTTGTAACCATTTTTAAAAATTAGTCCTGAAAATTCTAGTTCCTGGAAGTTGGAAGTTCCTCCAACCTCCAATTTATAATAATAATAAGGATATTGAATATTTATTGAGCATGTTCTGTGATACTTTTACATATGTCACTCGTCCGATTCTCACAATCACCCTAGGAGGTAGGTGCCATTCTTGTTTCCATTTTACAGAGGACAAAAATAAGATACAGAGAAGCTGACTACATTGCTTAAGATGATGAGCAGAGGTGCTGGGGCTTTGTGACCAGGCGGCTGGCAACGGAGCCAGAGCTAGTACCTGACACATGAAAGAAGTGAAAGTATCATTTGGGGCAAGGAGAAGCCAAATTCATCCTTTTTTGCAAAAGATGTGATTTTACACCTAGAAATCCCAGAAGAATCGATTGAAAAACTAGTGAAATTAACGAGACTGCTCAGGAAAGTCCTGAGGGCATGATAAATATTCTAAAATTACCACCTATTCTTTCTATTATACTAACAATGGCCAGGTAGAAAATGGAATTAGGGAGGGGGGGAACCATGAGCCTTAGCAACTGTCGCAATAGATATATCGAAAAATAACTTTAATCATAAGAAAATTATTTTGAAGAAAATAATAAAAATTTACTGAGAAATCTAAAAAACTAATAGAAAGACATATGATGTTTCAGATTGGGAAGCTGGAGGACTAAAAAAAATCACTTTAAAATTAATTTTTTGGTTCAATAGAATTCCTATCCAAATTACAGTGAGAATTTTTTATAACTCACAATTATTCTAAAGTTTATCTGGGAAAAAATAATAACAATCAAGAAGAATTGAAACACGTTTGAAAAGGAACTGTGGGTGAAGTCTTGACATACCACTTTTTAAGAATAGTGTAGATTTGAAAAAATATGCCAGGATGTACAATAAATATATCATAAAACTGGTTCACAAAGCAGGAGGAGGAAAGGAAAGGATTATTTAATAAGTGTTGTACACAGGGTAATGGATTAGCTACCTATAAAGAAAAAGAAAATAACTTACATCCAGATATGATCTAACAGAATAAATTCCAAAGGGATTAAAGAGGTAAATATTTTTAAATTGGGACATTAAAATTAGAAGGAACTAAGATCAGATAGTCACATATTCAATAATATTTATTAAATCCCCAGATGAGAGAAAACTTTCTCAGCTTATATGCAATGGAAGATATCACAGAGCAATGCAAGAAAAATAGATTTGGCTCTAAAAATATTAAAACTTCATATGTTAAGATAAAATAAACAAAATTTAAAGGCAAACAGACAAAAAAACTAGAACAAGTATGTGCAACACATAATTTTAAAAGATTTTACATTTCTTTTGCAAAAATTGCTAAGAAAAACCCTAGCACCTCAAAACGATAAATGGGTAAAAGGTATAGAACAGATAATTCATAAACAATCCAGAATCAGACCAAAGCTATTATTGCAACGTGGCTCTACCCACTGTTGATTATAAAAGTGAAAAATGGGAAACGATCTAATTGAACAACGAAAGTTAAATAAATTAGAGTGAAGGTATGGAATGGAATATTATACAAACATTTAAAATTATGTTTAGGAAGAGTCAATCTGGGGAAAAAGTCTGTTCTATGAAAAAATAATGCAGTTATATTCAGCTCCATACAAAATGATCACAACTCTGTATAAAGTAAACATAAAAAGAATGAAAATCTGTAAAGAAAGAAAACTCTGGTCATTAAACTTTTTTGTCTATCATATTAGTTTAGTAATAACCCCACCCCCAATTCACCTGATTCAGTCCACCAAATCCAGAATAGTTCATTGATGATAATTTTGCATATCAAATATAGATTTATTCATGAATATAAATTCATGGAAATTAAATTGGGGATTTTATTTAAATATACTTTGTTCAAAACGGGGAAATGGAAGAAAATATATTTAAAAGTTAACAAAACTGGGTATTGGGGTTGTGGATGATGTTTTATTTAATTCTTTTTACTATTTGTCATTGTCAAAGTTTTCTGCAATTAATGCGTATCTTTTTTCCAATCAAGAAAAATAAAACATATTTTAAGAGTATTGAAACAGGCCCAGAAATTCTGAGTGGTTTAAATTAGCATAATACCAAATTTATCTACATAAAATATTTATTTACATCTAAATCGTATCTCACCACGTTAATAGAGCATTGAGATAATCAGCTAAATGTCTGAATTTCAATCAAATTTATTTATTAATATTGTGGTCTGCATGCACGGTCCTATGTGAAATACTCCCATGGACATGAAGGAGAGAACGCCATCTGAACTTTCAAGAGGTCACGTTGTACTTGGAAAATCAAGACATCAATATGTGCAAAATCACAAAGCAGAAAAGATGCCACGTGAAGTACAATGAATTGGCAGAAGGAGTGGTATCAATAATATGTAATATTTCAGAGGAAAAAACTTCCCCACAAAATAGAAGATTCGGAGAGGAGTCCCTGAGAGGGAATTATTTGAAGACCAGGCAACAGATAGACAGAGAGTGGAGGGAATAGCGACCCAGCTACAGGTGTCTGCGGCCCTGGCTATAGGGGATGGCGTTGATGGAGCTGACTGTCTTCAACAAAGTTCAACAGAGATTGGACCACACGTAAACATGATCAAGTGGGAGAAAGCTGAGTACACTACAAGGCGGCCTCACAAGTGAGTGCAGGAAAACGGTGAGGAGTAGGGACTTCGTGGCCAGGTGGATTGGGTTTGGAATTTCAGCTCTGGCCTTCCTAGCTGTGAGTTGTTTTCTCTCTCCAGGCCTCAGTGTTTTATCTGAAAAGTGGGGAGGACACCTGTTTCATTTTTTCAAACTCACATGTGTTGTGTGCTTACTATGTGCCAGTATCATGCAAAACATTTTGCATAGATTATTTTATTTAATCCTCAGAATAACGACTGTATGAGGTAGATACTGTGGTCCCCATTTTACATATGAGAAAACCAGGCTCTAATGCCCCGTGGAGGGGACAGAATTCAAATCCAGGCTGTTTGGGCCAGAGCCTTCACCATATTTTTTTATTTAAAGAGCCTAGTTGAGAGCCTGGCATATATAGGTGTTCAACAGGGGGTGATCCTCAGACCAGAACAGAGTATTCAACCCAAAATTGGCTTACCTATATAAATGCACCCGTTTCCATAGGGACCTGTAGGAAACCTGGGCTCACTCATGATTTTCAGGTGGGACATATAAACAACACAATGTACAAAGCCATATGGTCTTGGGAAGGCCCTGGTCCTACACAGTCCCTGCTCTTATGACTGTTGCTGTGTCCACGCACGAGGAGACAGAAAATTTCAAAACACCCGGCTGTGAGAAGGGAGGAATGGGATCTGCCAAGTACCACGGGGCAGTGGACAAGAGGATTAAGGTGTCCCCTTTGTCCTGGGTGTCAGAGAAACTGCCTCTGGGTTCCCTTGAGCACGTGTCACCATGACAGGGCCCTTGCCCGGGTGGATGGGAGACATCTGGACTATGAAGTGAGAACGTAGATCAACATTCCAGCTTGGCAGCTTGATAAATTCAGCTACCTTGGCCATGTCACTTCCTCTTTCTGAGCCTGTTTCCCTGTCTATAAACTGAAGGGGATGGCTAAAGAGATCTAGTTCTGACATTTGGTTGTTCTAGAATTGCATGAGTCTAAAATGGACACAAAGGATGAGACTCAAATTAACCATAAATAGCCACTTTGAGTTTCAACCAGATAAGCCAAATCTCTAGTAATACATATTTAAGGTGCAGGCATTGCCAATTTTTTAGGAGGAAAACAAGTTACCCAAAATTTCTAATTATAGTAATTTTGGGGAAAGCATTTTTGCAAGCAATTATTTGAGGCGAATGCAACTTAGTTTCAACACTAAATCAGCATGCGTACAAAGAGTTACAAGCAATTTAAGCAGTATACATGGATTCATTTTGCCAGTTCCCACAAAGCTCCAGGTGAATTGGAATGGCCAAATTAGAGTCTGTCTCATAGACTGCCCAACTAAATTTCAGAGAAATTAAGCACCTTCTCCAGATTATGCTCAGTTTGTGAGCACTTTGGTGGCGGGGAACCTCGTCTTGTCCGTGTTTCACACTCCACAATTCCTGGCACAATACTTAGAGACAATGTGTGGGGAAAAGCTCTTTGTAACACTCTGTACACATTGCAATTAAATCAATTTGCATATAATAAACACTATTTAACCTTGGGGGAGCCACTTAATGTCCCTGAGTCTTAGTTTCCTCCTCAGTTAACTGGGAAGTCAAATGTCTCCCTCACAGAGTTTGTCAAGAGGGGTAAGTGAGACTGTGGAATCTTCCAGCACTGTTCCTGCCTCATTGTTGGGTCTAAGGGCCAGGGCCAGCTTCCTGGGCATGCCACCAATGCAGTCTGGTAGGGCTCCATGCTCAGAAGGGCCCCAGGCTTTGTTTAGTGCTCTGCTCTTGCCATATTTAAATTCTTAATAACTTTTTTAACAAGGAACCTCAGATTTTCACTTGCATTGGGCCCTGCCAATTACACAGCCGACGCTACTCAAGGCGTTGTATGGAGTAGAGCTGCAAAAGCTCACACAACAAGGTCAATACAGAGAACAAGATGCAGGGTTGGCCAATCACCAAGTCTTCCTTGAGTGCCTACTCTACACTTCTGAGCCCCCAGGCTGCAGAGACGGTAGAGCGAGGCCTGTGCTAAGAACCCTCTTCTGTGCTAAAGTTCTCCAGAAGAGTTTTCCTTCACAGCTTGACTTTGGTCAAGTCACTTAACACCTTTGTGCCTCAGTTTCTGTAAAGAAAAGCTATTAATAGCACCTACACTTTGGGGGTTGTTGCGAGGATTAAGTGAATTAATCCACGTAAAGCCCTTAGATCAGTTTCTGGCTCACAGTAAAGCTCTACATAAGGGTCCACTGTGGGGTTCTTTGCTGTTGTTGTTGCTGGCTTCTCCTTGCCAGGATGCTTGCACGACTTTTCTCTTTGACAGCATGCATTTTCTGACTCCCATTCACAACATTTTTAAACTGCCACGCTGTTCCCCTTCCCTCCACATATACCAGTCCTTTACAGCTCAGAACGAATCTTAAGGAAAACACTTCTGCAGGGAGCTGTTCTCTGGGATCTGGTTCCCAATTGACTTTAAAAGAGTAATTACTTAATAGCTACTGTTGACAGCACCGTACTAGCTACTAAATGTGCATTGTCTATAATCCTCATAGCAACACTGTAAGGTGGGTGGTTTTATACCCATTTTACAGATGAGGAAACTGAGGCTTACAAAGGTTTAGCAGAGTTCTTTGGATCCAGTTCTCTCTGGATCCAAAGTCCACGTACCTTCTAGCCAGAGCCCTGATGGCCGCTGCTGCTACCACAGACAGATCTCAGGTCTCAGGAGCAAAAGACTAATGTCCATAAAGTGCAAACCACCGAATCTTAGGTTCATTCCAAGCTGACTGCAATTGAATTCCACACCCTAGAATCCCAGCACATAAACGGAGAATCCCCTCTGAAACTTCTACACATATACGTTCACAAATAGACACACACTCCTCAAACTCATTTAAAATCCTACCTACCCAGACAATACTTACCCCCGGGACCATGAGCAAGGTCTAATCCCAGCCTGTGCTTCAGCGATGTCCTGATGGAAACATCTCCCCCCCACCGACCCCCCAGCCCCACCCGGAAACTTCTCAGCCACTGGAGGTCAGTCACAGATGTTTCATCATTTCCAACAGGGCGGGGGCATGCTGCTCAGAAGATAATAATCTAGCTCAGTTGAGTACAGCAGGGTGAAGCGACAGATAACCCCCCTATCTCTGTCAGCAGGGCTCTACCCTGCTCCCTCATGCAGACAGTTTACTTAGATGGGGAGATGAGTAGTCTCTTTCTCGCCGTATGAAGACACATTTAAATACTACGAATATGCACACAGCCTTGTGGAGGGGAAAGAGCACCGGAGGAGGAGTCGAGAGGCCTAGGTTTAAGTCCCAGCTCTGGCACTAACTTGCTGCATGAGCTCAGACAAATCACTTTCCCATCAGGGGTCTCTTGTTCTTCCTCTATAAAATGAAGAAGTACATCTCTAGATATTAGCAAAAGTCCCTTCCAACTTGGCTCATCACCGAGTCTGTGTGCGATGTGGCCATAGGATAAGAGACTACGTGTGGGACGTATGGCAACTGATGAGGATAATTTTTCAAGGACAACTTCTTTGCCATTAAACATAGAATGACGCCAGCCTAAGACGGTTGCTGTGATTGGTATGACAGATAGTGCCAGGAAGGGAAGGATGGTCGATGGCAGGCTTTTGAGGGGTCTCAGGCTAAACCCCTAAGATCTAAATTTGGGAGTAAAGAAGAACAGGAGGAGGATAGAATGATCCCGATATAAAACAAAGAAAGCAGAACTTTATAGGCGCCTGTGCAGTCACCTCCCTGCTCGGGACAGTTAACCAGTGTAGAATAATGGCTTCTGAGACAGAAATATTCAGATTTGAATCCTGGCTCTACCACTTGGTGGCTGGGCGACTTGGGAAATGTTACTTAACCTCTTTGATCCTCAGTTTTTTCATCTGTAAAATTGGGTTAATAATAAATACCTAATTTTTAAAAATGTCATAAAGTTGTTTGAAATTAAATAATATAAATAAATAGGCAAAGCACTTAACAGAAGGTCCTTTCCATGGTTAGACAACAAATGGTAACTTTTACATTTCTATTCTCTCAATAAAAGTTAGGAAGCTACCCTTTGGGCTGAGTACCGCTCAGTGTTTCATGACCCACGAGGTACCATCAGCTCAGTGTGGAAATGTGTGTAGCTGTGGCTGCAGTGTTCTTTCCTTTGCATAGCCTGTGTTGAGAACACGAAGCCCCCTTATCACTCAAGATTTAGGGATGCAGGAGGACACTGGAAGCTGTACAGAGAGACTTCCTAACTGGGCTCTCCACAGCCTCCTGGTTTGCCCGGCCAGTGTCGATATATACCTCTCTCTGCTCCTTGACTCTGCCATGGTCTGTAAGTCATTAACTCCAGCTACAGCTAACCTATGGGAATCACGCCAAGATTCTTGACTAGCTCCTTCGAGTACCCTTTTACACGACCCCAGTGTAGATATGGCAGCAGCTAGAGTCCTGTAACGTTCACACTGTTCTGGTCTTCTGTGTGGACCACTCTTGGATCAGAATCTTCCATGGAGCCACTCCAATGCTCAGAATGTCATGTAGTTGTTAAGGATCTTTGAACATGACATACTTTGGATCTTCCATGTGTCATTTTAGAGGTCCTCATTTAATTGGCGACTAGGATGGGGCATTTTTTTCACATGTCAGAGACAGTGAAACCTTGACTTAATAGTTGCACTTCTGAATACACTCGAACTAGGACAGAGTTGCAACAATAGAAAGTCGGCTTGACTTGAACCTCAGTGGTCTGGAGATGTGAAGCATTTATCTGACCTCTCTGGACTACGTTTTCCTTATAAACGATTGTAAGGAGTTTTGGTTAGACCATTTCTAGCATCCCTTCTGCTCTAAAATTCCATGATTTTGTGTTCTATGCGTTATTCACAGCTCTGCACTAAATAGCAAAGTGAAAGTTATTGAGGGTCTATGGCATATCTTTTTTGTATCTCCAGATGGCAGAACTCTGCCTGCACCTAGCAGGTCCTCCTCAAATGTCTGCAGCGTGGATAAAGGGGTGTGTGATTAAGTGCTCTGTTATACATGCATGGGGCATGCACCCATCTCACACACTCCCTCCTACACACAAACACTTGCCGAAGCGGAGAAGATGATCAGCTCACAAAGGCACTTAGCCAGCTCTTGCCTGGAGGCCACTGGGAATGGATTCTCACTGGTTCTCCTTAAGGAGGCCCGTGTCCAGGGCTCCATCTGCCAACCCCTCATCTTGTCGCCCTCTTCTCTCTGCTTAGAGCTGTCAGACTCCAGCCCCAAAGGCAGGATTCGAGGGGAGATCAGCACAGCGATAAATGAAGTGATATCATCTGTCCATCAACAGGAAACTATTTTCGATAGCGTGTCACCTGGTGGAGAGGGAGCAGCTGATGGCAGTCGATAACACACTGTCACCTCCCACCTCCCACCTGCTTCGTCAGACCGCATCCTTTCTTCCCTTGCACAATGTCTCCAACATTTGTGGGACACCATGTCTGCCAGAGAACACAGCTACTCTCTGCAGGAGAACCAATTTTTTCTCTCCACTTTTAAGGGAGGAATATGGTGTGTCAACAAGATTAGAGAATTTTTGACAAGGGGAAAAAGCCCTGCTCACTATCCAATCAACCTAACACATTTTTGCATAATGGTTTCCCTGCATACGTGCTTTTTTAAAAAAAATCGTTTTCCAAATTGTTTTCCACATTATAACGAATGAGCTTTTAAAATCCACAATTCTGGTTATGTCACTCTCTGCTTAAAACTCTCCAGTGGCTTCCCACTGCACTTAGGATGAAATGCAGGATCCTGAACAAGGTCTACAAGGCTCCCACTCTGTGGCGGCCACCTACCCTTCTGGCTGCATTTCGGGCACTTTGCTTGCTTTTCGCTCTTCACACTCTTCCAGGCTCCCTCCCACCTCAGGGTATCTGCACATGTGGGTATCTCTGTGCCCAAATGGTTTTCATAGTATTTTTTTTTTTTTTTTGCTGAGGAAGAGTCACCCTGAGCTAATGTCTCTGCTAATCTTGCTCTATTTTGTACGTGAGTTGCTGCCACAGCACGGCTGCTGACAAGTGGTGTAAGTCCATACCCGGGAACTGAACCCATGCCGTCAAAGTGGAACATGCCGAACTTAACCACTAGGCCACAGGGCCGGCACCCCCGTGGTATTTTTAATGACTGCCTAATATCCCACTTTGCTGGTATAACCCCAAATTCCAAACCATTCCTTGGGTTCTCATTCAGTTGTTTCCAGTGTTTTTACTGTTGGAGACAACATCGTCCTGGATAACTCTGTAGATACTGATTTTCCTTTTGTTGCTTATTTTAGACTATTTCCTTACGGTTAAGTTCCAGGAGTGGAGATCTAAGTCAAAGGAAAAGTGACTTTATGGCTCTTGCATCATACTGACCTTCTGCTTTCAGAACACGTATCCCATTAGCAGTAAGTGTGTATGTTTATCTTGCTACAATCTGGATAGCAAGGAATTCTCATTTTTCAGTAATTATATGCTGTTATTTCCATGGGTATCTTGATTTTTTTCGTCTGTTTATTATTAGTAATAAAATGTTTTACACTATTTAATGAGCACCAGTAACTGTACCAGTTGCTTCATATACACTAACTCATTAATCCACACAACAAACTTACAAGGAAGACACTGTGGATAGTGTTTTAAAATAAAGAAACTGAAAATTGGGAAGGTTAACTTGCCCAAATTCACAGAGTTGTATTAAATAGCAGAATCAGGATTCAAATTCAGATCTTTTATTATTATTTCAAAAGCCATTTGCTTTATGCAATATTTTTCTATCTTCTGTGTCCCCTACTTGACCTGCTGAGCTAACAGCTGTGCCAATCTTCCTCTATTTTTTGGATGTGGGATGCTGCCACAGCATGGCTAGATGAGTGGTAACGTAGGTCCACGCCCAGGATCCAAACCTGCGAACCCCAGGCCACTGAAGGAGAGCATGTGAACTTAACCACTACACCACCAGTCCGGCCTCCAGACTGAACTTTTTATTGATTAAAGGTCTCACTTCATAAACTGAAATTTAATCTCAATGACAGATGCATTAAAATGCCCACCTCACAGAATTGTTCAAGACTCAGTGAGCCCACATGAAGTATTCTGTTGACTATAAAACACTCCACAAAAGTTAGGCTTTATTATCTTTTAAAAATAACATAGAGGGAATTGGAGAGTGACTGCTAAAGAGTGCAGGGTATCTTCTAGGGTGATGAAAATGTTCTAAAACTGATTGTGGTGATGGTTGCACACCTCTGTGAATATACTAAAAACCATGGAATTATACACTTGTAATGAGTGAATTGTATGGTATGTGAATTCTATCCCAAGAAAGCTGATATTAAAAAAGAATTGTATAAAATATTGAGAGCTTTGCTGTTATGGCCACTGTACTATTCCCTCCAAATGGTTCTGCCATTCACTCATTCATTCACTCTACATATATTTCTTGATAATCTACTATGCACCTGGCTCTATGCTAAGCACTTGCAATACAGAGGTGGAGAAGATAAACATGGTCCCTATCCTCCTGCAATTAGGATCCTAGGCTGCAGACAAGAAATTACACTAAGGTATGATGAATGTTATATTACGGAAAATTAAAGGGAGCCAGGAAATATAGCAGAGGGCTCCCTCACAGGCTCTGGTCAGAGAAGGCCTCAGCTGTGATCTAGGGAGTGGGGGGAGGGCTACAGGCAGAGGAAAGAGCATGAGTAAAGGCTCAGTAGAGAGAGAAAGAACCCAATGCGTTTGAAAAAGTGAGAGCCAACCATGATGGAGGAGGAAGGGGGAGGGGGAGCAAGGAGTGACAAGGCTGCAGGGGTGGGTAGGGGTGGGATCACACAGGGCCTGGTAGTCTGTGTTAACAAGTCTGGATTTCTGCAATGGACACCTGAAACCCTTTGAAGGTGCGTTGATCCGCCAAAGAGAGGCAAGATCAGAGTTTATTTTTAGAAGAAGCTTCTGGTTGTAATGTGGAATATAGATTGGAGGAGAGAAAGACAGAGGCAATTAAACAGATTTTTAAAATATGTAAGAGGTAGAAATGATAGGATTTGGTGACTGAACTACTCGAAATGGAGGTGGGAGGAAGAGAATTCCAAGGTGACTCAGAGATTTTTAGCTTGGGCAGGTGGGTGGATGGTGGTGAACAGAGAGTGATGGAGAAGCAGCAGGATGCCTTCTGCTCCTGAGGCGTTGACTGTGAGCACACAGGGCCAGTGTACACAGTGGTAAGGGACCCAGACGCTGAAGCCGGAACGGCTCTGCCGTCTTATTGCTGTTACCTCACCTCTCTGTGACTCAGTTTCTTGGTGACGAGAATAACAATAGCTTTCTCAAATGCTGTTGTGAGGATTATATGAGCAATATATGTGAGGCACTTACAGTGTGTCAAGACTACAGAAGTGTTTACACACTGTAAAGACTACACAAATATTTATCATTATTATTGTTGTCATTACACATCCAAGAGGTGAAGTCCAGTTAGATGATGCATCTGTCTCCAGTTGGAGATGTAGATTTCAATGGCATCAGCAAGCAGATGGCACTGAAGCCTTTGGGAGTAGAGTGAGAGGGAAAAGAGCTGGGAGAGAGCCCTGGGGTGCTCCAGTATCAGAGGGACAGATGGAGCCTGCCAAGGAGATCCCAAAGGCATGACAAAGACACAGGAAGAATGGGGTGGGAGTGCAAGGACACCAAGCCTCAAGGAAGATCCATCTAACACATTGGGATCTCTGGCTGTCCCCCCACTTTCCTTGTGCAGACAAGATTGCCCAGTTGGGGAGATTCCGGGGGACATTGGTGAATTCAGAATATCAAGTTTTTAACATCTGTGCCCAGAAACGTATTTTCAGAGTATATTAAAAGAGTACAATATTTTTACAAAGCCTGAAATACATTCTCATAAAAATAAGAATCCTTTTGGAACGAGGGAGACCCCTCTACATTCATCAATTTCGTTAAGTTTGGACCTTTGTAAGTTTGGACCTCTTGAGTGTGTCCTCTCCTCCATCTGGGCTAGCCTACTTTGGGCACAAATTTTCTTCCACTGTTTTGTATCTGTTTTAACTCCCCTTCTAGATCATAGGCTCCTAAGGAAGTGAAAAATTAGGAGGCCATGTAATTTATTTATTTGTCGAGTTCCTGTTTAAGAGGAGCTGTTGCTGAATGGTACTTGAGGCAGGTTCTCAAAAAAATGTATCTGATAATGGCCATTCCCTTCTAATGGTGGCAAAATAGTCCTGCTGATCTAGTCCATTCAACTAACCAATGAGCAATAACTCCTTATGACATAATCAACTGTAATATAGTCAGTTGATAATAATTCTTCACATTTTCTACAGCATCTTATAGTTTACAGAATATTTTCATATTACATCACCAGACAACACCTATTTGCGAAGTAGTTATAGATTATTTCAATAATCTGTGAATTCATTTCCATTTTACCATGAGAAAATCTGGACTTAAAAAAATTAGTTAACCTGGCAAAGGTTGTACATGTTAAGTGAAGGGCCAAGAATGGTAACTGCCAGGAAAGTGGTGAACCAAGTGGGGGTGGGGGGCAGGTGGGCAGTGGGAGCTGTCCATCCTGGAAGCAGGCACTAAAGGGGTACATTTTCTGTAGAGGATTTAAAAATAATAAAACCAAGTAAGAGCAGTCTGCCTTTTATTATCACCATGTGCCAGTAATTCTAAAAAATGTCTCCCCCCTGCTGGGCACTGAGAAGCTGGCTTTTTCTATCCTCTAATAGAAACATTAAGAGAGCAAGTAAGCCTCATTTCCAGTCACACAGAGAGATTTCTCTCGAGACTTTGCAAAGCATTTCATCTTCCAAATCCCTGCCCTTGTTAAAACAGATACATTTTCTTTGGAGATGTTCAGAGCCTTGCAGAATTATGCTTTCCCAGGAAAAATAACAACAGCCATTTGGCCAAACATCTAGACGCTCCTCGGCCTACTTAACAGAATTGCTCAAGAATCTTCTAGAAGAGCAGCACCCATTCGCTGATTCAGCAAGATCACTGAGCAGCTCCTCTGCGAGTGCTACAATTCGGGAGCCGTGGGTGTGAGTGGGTGGCCAGGAGAGGAGGACAGCCCCTCCACCCACCCCCACGCCCCAGGCCGCTGGGTTGTGGACAGCTTCTGAGGAATTTGCCTTAGGGCCCAAGACCGGGGCCTCCTTGGAGCTTAACTCTCTTGCCCTCTGGGCTTTAGCCGGAAATGTCCAGAATTCTCTTATCCTAACTGAGAAGGGCTGCTGCTTGCTCTAAAATCACAAAACTAATTTAGTAGCGGAGAGTTCTAGCTGCTAGCAGGCCAGACCTCAGGCGTTTCCTGGAACCTAGACCTCTCAATGCTAAAATGGACAAATCAGGATGGTTGTTCATTCATCCTGGTTGCTGAGATTTCCTAATCATTATTTAGTGCTCATTTTACTGTTGGAATCACCCTGGGTCCCAAGCTTGGGGCC
The DNA here is from genome assembly GCF_020826845.1 of Diceros bicornis minor. Classification (NCBI taxonomy): domain Eukaryota; kingdom Metazoa; phylum Chordata; class Mammalia; order Perissodactyla; family Rhinocerotidae; genus Diceros; species Diceros bicornis. The sequence continues at coordinate 99,954,154 of NC_080743.1, forward strand.
TAGAAAGCCTCGACAGCATCTTCATTTTGGATATCTACAGGAGCCAGCGCCATGGCAGGCTCACACACGAGCCCCAGGAAGACCCCAGAGCAGGGTTCTCCCCAGCAGCATTACCCACATCTTATGCAGGGTAATTCTATTTTGTGCGGGCTGACCAGTGCATTGTAGGATGTTTAACAGCATCCCTGGCTTCTACCCACTAGAAGCCAGAAGCACACACACATGTCCTACCCCCTTGTGACAATCAAAAATGTCTCCAGATCGTTTCAAAGGTCCCCTGGGAAGGGGGGCAGAATTGTTCCCAGCTGAGAGCTATTGCTCTTGAGAGATGTCTCTCGCTGCCTCACTAAGAATCTGGGGCTTTGTGCACAAATCAAGAGTGGTAGAGGCCGCGTCCTGGCTTCAGGCTGGGCACAGCCACCCCTTTGCCCACATGAAATTCTGATGGCTACTCTGTACCCTCCCTGGGTAGAAGCAGAGTTAGCCTGGTCGCTGGGGTCCCCCCACGACAGTGCCTCTGGGGGAGGTGCTCCCTTAAACCCACTCGTCCCACAGGGTGTTACAAAGAATACTTCCTGTCCTGTGGGGTGCTCCCTGGGGAAATAAAAGGGAGTTTAAGGTTTACCACATGGCTATTCATAAAGTACATTGCATATTGAAGGCTCTGAGCCATCTTGCAACAAATAAACCTGTTTAAATTTTATGACCCAGATTTATGCTGAGGTCAACTTGCCCATTAAGATTTAAATACAGTTGGCTCCATCTCCCAGGAGATGGTAGGTAGGTTTTTTGCAACGCTGGTGCCCTCCCTGAGATTTCTGAGAATTTCCAGAGGGTTTGCCCGCTTGCGCTCACTTCTGGCTCTGAGTTCAGCCTCCCCCTACGCTGTCCAGCTCATTCATGTCACACCTCTTACCACTTCCCTCTTATTTCTGCTCTATGCTGACCAAGACGTGGATTTCAGCCCCTTTCTGTGATTTCCCCTTCCCCAAAATACCCTCCAGACCCTGGTATATTTGGTGGCTTCAGTGAGTTTGTAGCGGTGCAAGTCTTTGCCCGCTAACCAGGTCTCCAGCAAACCAGGGCACTTGATCACCACACATCTCTGCTGAAACAAAGACTCGTCTACTCCTGGCCTTGCCCTTTATCAACACAGAGAAGGTGGCAGAGGCTTGGAAATTTCAGTGTTTCATTTCTGCCTTCTCCTCCCCTCACCAGTCCCTGTACATGGAACGGAGCCATTAGAGTATGCATTTTCTTATTGCTGTGAGCCGTGCCACCCTCCTTAGAAGACAAGAAATGGCTTCCGTCAGCTTTGGTTCTAAGTGAAAATTTCTTTCTCCATTACTTTTAGCTTACTCATCATTTCCCAAATTTATTTGGTCGTAGATCTCATTTAATCTCTCCATCCCAACACCCAATAACATCTCCTATAACTAGAAAAAAACACTTTTGGAACTTCGAGCTCAGAGGTAGGGAGGACTATCTACATTGCCACTGAAGTCACCTTGGGTGATGACAGGATTAGGGTGGAGTGGAGACCAGGAATCAGATTCTGGAGTCCCCTATAAATCAGGAGAATAGGTGGAGATGAACAGATGAGAGCAACAGGAGTGTAGAGAATGGTACAGCCGGAAGCACAGTCCCCAAAGGACCAGGGCCCCTATACCAACGTTCCATGGACTACACTGTGGGAAACCCTGCCTTGGATCAGTGACACCCAAGTTCGGGTGCTGATTTGTTGCACAAGCCTCATCCCCCCTTCCAGCCCCCTCCACTGCAGACACATTCACCTCCTGGCTGTTCTTTGATCATGGAAGGTACACTTCCACCTCAAGGCCTTCTCACTTGCTGTTCCTTCTGCCTCCCCATATATCCCTAGGTCTCACTTTCTCGTTTCCTTTAGGTCAAATGGCAGCGAGGCCTCCTCTGACCATGAATACAAAACAACAACCCGCTCGCACCTGGGGTTCCCCACTTTTCGTGATTTGCTTCGTTTTTCTCCGTAGCACATGCCACCATCTGGCAGTCTGTGTATGTGCTTGCTTGTTCATTGCCTGTCTCTCCCTCCTAGAAGATAAGCTCCAGGAGGACAAGGTTTTGTCTGTTGGGTTTACTGCTGTGTTTCCAGGGTCTGGAATATGGTGGTGTTTAATAAATGTTTTTAAACGAAGGAAAGAAGTGAATCAATTGCCAAGTTCCAGACATCTTAGAAAGTTCCTAGGGGAGATGTCCCTGGTCAGCGGTGGGACGTGTCCCCACTTCCACTAGGCGCTTCTCCCCAGTTCCTTTCCCAGGTGGCCCTCCATGCTTTGTGGGAGCTCACCAAGCCTCACTCCCTCAGGAAGAAACACCTCACACGTACCTGCAGCCCCCATACCTCCTCCCCCACACTTGGTGCACTGTCCAGCAATTCTGTTGGGCAGACATACAAGGCAGTCAGGTCTCCACAGACCTGAGCATGACTCATGAATTAACTTCTATAGGGTGTTGATTCCTGAAAGGGCAGAACAGGAGAGACAAAATCCAGAAGCTGGGCCCTAAATGATATGAACGCCCCTCCTCAGCCCCTCTCTCAGGAAGGGCAAGAGCTAGAAAGGGCTCCTTTGTTGGCCAGTCTGTCTCAGGAACCTGCTTCGGGGGCTGGGGGTGGCTGGGACGAGCATGTCCCTTGTCTCTCACATGCTACTCCTTTCCACTAGAACTGCACTTTGCTTCCAATAAATTAGAAGAAATATCCAGCCATCTAGCTCCATCAGAATTTGTTTTATGCATTTAAACACACACACATCTAAAGCAAAAGCTGAGTCGGACTCCAGCCGGGACATAGGTCTGACTCTCCTCGTTGAAGAATCTCATCGGGTTTCCATCAGTGGAATACAACGGAGGCGTATTCCACTTGGTCTGGTGACGTCCTCCTGGGGCGATCAAAAGGGAGCACGTTGGCATAGACGGCGAAGTCATCCTCTTTCCAGTGGGCCAGGTTGATCACGTTGGAATATATGGCATCAGTAGGGCAAGACAGCTCCTTTAGAGACAGGACCCTGGTTAGAGGCAGATGGCTGGGCACCAGCGAATTCCAAAGACAAAACCAGCTACTGGGCCTCCCTACAGGACAGCAGGTGGAACACTGGGTTCTTGCTGAGCAAGCCCTGGATCCCCCGCAATTTTCAGAAACATTTCTTTTAGGGCTGTTCTCTGCCTCATCCCCACCACCCCCTCTATGCAGTCTATCTAGAAAACAGCATGAAACCAGGGCAGAGATGACTAGGAGCCCCTGGAGGTACAACCTTCCTATTTCCTTACCGAAGATTTGTGGAGAAAGTTGGTCTGATGCCTCAGTTGTTTCTTAAATAGTCCTAGAAAAGTTAATAAACTCAGAGTTAGCCTGAGTTGGGGTAGTAACCATCTTTACTCGGTCAATTGCTGGACTTAAGGTTGAACTTTGAAATACAAAATTTACCATGTTCAACTCACTGGGCCTCTGAGATGAGCCAAGTGCCCAGGAAGAGAGAGTGAGTGAGCACTATTGGTACACTTTGTAATTTTGGTTATTATTTAGATGAGATGATTTGGCATCGATATTTCTTTTAATTAATGCATATAAACCACAAGTGTCTATGCAGATTGCTTATACATGGCTTTCAGCATAAAGAATTTGTATCATAAATAAATCTTGTTGCTATGTACACAGTGCCAGGCACCTCTAGAGAACAGACCTTCAGCCTGCTCACTCCTCCCATCCCCCAAGGCTGCCCCATGGGAAAGACACCCCCATTTCCACCCCCAGTTTCTCCCCTTTCTTCATTCCCAGTTCCAGGCCCAGCTCCTTCAACTCACTCTCGTGCCTCCACTTCTTCAGGGTCATGGACAAGAGACCCACCAGGAGCAAGATGAGGGCCACGACACCAATGGAGCTAGAAATGGCTGTGGCTGCTGTGCCTAAACTGAGGGAGGCAAACAAGAGAGATGAGGACACTCCAGCTGCCCTGGCTGGCTTTGATGATGATCCACAAATTGCCCTGGGGCCTCTCCACTCCTGTAGGAGCTCTTCCGCCTCTGGGCTTCCACATCCCCAATCACCAACCCTCTCCTGCCTCCATTTTGAGCCTTTCTCCTCTGCCCCAACCTCCATGGCGTGGTCCCACTCACACCATCCCCACATCAGGGCCAAGCAGACCCCTTCTCCAAGATCCCCAACACTCCGGCTCCATAGATCCAGTCATTCTCCCACACACCTGCTGAGTTCTTCAGTTGTAGTCTCTGGCTTCAAGGTGGTGATGTTCTCTGCAGAAAGGGACAGAGAGGAAAAGGAAAGGAGATTTGAGGTAATTCTTACACACATGCTATAGACTAAATATTTGCATCCTGCCAAAATTCATATGTTAAATTCTAATCCCTAATGTGACAGTATTAGGAGGTGGGGCCTTTGGGAGGTGACCAGGTCATGAGGGTGGAGCCCTCATGAATAGGATTTGTGCCCTTATAAAAGACACCCCAGGGAGCTCCCTCGCCTCTTCTACCATGTGAGGACACAGTGAGAAGACGGCCGTCTATGAACCAGGTGGGCCCTCACCAGATGCTGAATGTGCCAGTACCTTAATCTTGAACCTACCAGCATCCAGAACTACGAGAAATAAATTTCTATTGTTTATAAGCCACCCAGTCTATGGTAATTTGTCATTGCAGCCGAAACTAAGACGACACACATGCAAATGGGCTCTACAAGATCTAAATGGTAATGTTAGCTACCACTTATGGGAGACTTAATATATGCCAGCCACATTCATTATCTCATTTAATCTTCATAAACAGACAATAAGATAGGAAAAAATATTACTCCCATCTTAAAGAAACCAGTTCACAGAGATCAGACTTGATCAAGGTCACAGAGCTAGTAAGTGGCAGAGCTCGGCCTCGAACTCCCGTCTCTCTGACTTTAACTTGTGTGTCTATGAATCCTACACTTTGCTGCCTTTGTGTGATCACCTCACTCTCAAGTTCTACCATTCCTCCAAAGGGTAAGGGTTACCAGATATGACAGGATGTCCAGAAAAAAGACAACCAGGACCATGCAGGTGATTGGTACCTGGGGAGGGGCATGTGAGAGGTTTGAAGCGGTCAAGACACCAGAAAGTTGGGCTGGAACTCGGTGGAGAGCCTGCCATGGTCTGGTGAGGGCATGGTGGTGCTATTACCCACACTGTGAAAAAGTTTTTCTGCATCAAGAGATAGAGACACCAAGTCCATCCCGTCTCCAGCCAGTCTGTCCCTGGATTCTCAAAGTTAGGACGAATCTTAAAACACACCCAGGCAGACCCTCCTGCTGTACCAAACCCTCCTGGTGAGGAACCCCAGGTAAGCCACTAGCCCCTTAAGTGCTGGAGCCAGGACTTGAGTCCATGTTTTCAACTCCAAACCCAAAGCTGTCTCTCCCTGCACTCAGACCCCTTCTTAGTCCTTCCCCCATAAAGTAGAGCTGCCTGATTCAGCCCCTAGAGCAGGGAGCCCCTGTCCAGACACATGTCTTGGGAAGCTGGCTACTCAGACACCTGAATGCAGAGATCGCTGCCAAGATGGGGTGGAGGGAATACATTGGATCACTGGGGCAATCTCTTACCCCTTGATGACCAACAGCATCTGGGGGTGGAGGCACCAAGAATGACAGCCTCTCAGGGCACTAAGGCCAGATGAGATTGCGTCGGCACTTTAAGGCCTCACTTCCTCTCTGTCTTTTTTCCTGTCCCGCTTCTGAGTAAGCAAGCTGACCTCACAAGTTTCTCTTTGACAGCTCCTGCCCACCTCCTGGGCAAACGGTAGGGAGGGGACTTGAAAACCAGATCTTCCCAGGGTCTGCTGACACCCAAGATGAGGTACCAACTCACGGATGTGTGGGGGAGTGGGGTGGGGTGAGAAGTCACACATAAGTCTCGAGCAATGAGAGGGGAGCCTGGGGCACCTGCTGGGGGAGGCTGGCTGGGGTAGGGCACACCTGTTCACAGCAAGTAGGACAGACAGCATGAGGGTATCCACCCAGGGTCAGAAAGGCAAGAACATATGTTGGGAAGGCAGAGGAGGGGCTGTGGGGGTGAAGGGAACAAGCATGAAGGATGATGTCAGGAAAGAGCCTGAGATTTAGAGTCCAGAGACCTGGATCTCAGGCACTTCCTAACTGTGTGGTCTTAGGGCAGTCACTTAACCTCTCTGAGCCTCATTTTCTTCATCTGTGAGATGGACTAGTATGAATACCTACATCACACGATTGTTTAAGAACTAAATGGTCAGATTATTATTTAGCAGTAAGTAATAACCACTTTGCCTAGGGCTGGTTTTCAGCTGGTCTTACCCAAGCAGAGCCATGGTGTGGAGTTGTCAAGGGATGCATTGCTGGCTCTGGAGTCCTGGAACCCACACTTGGTCCAATTCATTTTGCCAAGGAGTCCACCCAGAGGGTTCTTGTTCCAGGTACTGAGGTTCCCAGGACAGGTGGTCCCCTTTAGCTGGAAGCAGAGTTTCTCAGAAGTATTAGCAGCAGCTGGCAGATGCGGGACCCCAGAGTGCTGGCACCCCTCTTCTCCCCCATCTCTTTCATTCCTCCATGGGAACCTGTTGGATGGGGAGAATGTTAGAATCTCACCAGTGGAGGGGAGGGCCTCAAAAGGCATTGAGATAGCATTTCTCTCTTACGGAGGCATCTTCAGATAGGCCTTCCCCAACCACGTGGTCCAAAGTCGGCTCCCCAGCCTCTCTCTGCCACATCACCCTCTGAAGTAAGTAGATGAATTTACTTCTGTCATTTATTTCCTTACTTGATTATTGTCAGTGTCTTATCACAAGAATGTAAACTCCACAAGAACAGAAGCCTTGTCTGCTTTGGTCATCATCGTATCCCCACTGTCTGGAACAGTGCCTCATGCAATAAATACATTCAATACAGATTTGTTGAATGAATGAATGAATGACTGCCAAAGACTCCTTTATAGCACCCTGGCCAGGGTCACCCAGTGTCTGTTGGAATTGTGGTGAGCCTCCACCACAGACCTTGGAATCCCTTAGTTGATGGTAAATCTTTGTCCTTTGAAGGAGAAGTTGATGAGAAACAGCAGAAAGCCACTTTGAACCAAACGAATTGTGGGATAAAGTACGTGGTGATTGAACTGGGTAATGCCAATGTTGGAAAGAGAGGAGCTGGGCCTCCCAATCTCCCAGAATAATGTCCTGGAGGAGCCTGGAGGAGGACGCCCTGCCTGGGCATATGGGCAGCCCGGGGAAAACAGTGGGGAAGATGCGGAGCCGTCAGCTGCCATCACAGTCACTTATATCCTGCCTCGGCCTCCAGCCCCTGCTTCGGGTGTGAGACGAGGGGAGAGGCGTGTTTAAGACCAAATGAAAGAGGATCTGTCCCCTCACCCACCACCACATCCCCCAAATGAGATCTGCAGGAGCAGTCAGGAAATCCCCTAACAAGGCGAGAATTGGAACCAAGAGCCCAGGCCACACGGGTGAGTCACTTAGCCCGCCTGGACTCAGTTTCCCTATTTGTGAAATGGGGCAAGGGTGAGAAAGAGAATAAGGCATGACTACAAAAACGACTACTTCTTTTCACAAATGCATCTCATTGTCCCCTTCTAGTGTCCCCTTACACGTGTCTTCTTATACCTTGTACATTCCTTCTAATAGTCATACTATTGCTCAAGAAATATTAAGAACTCTTTTTTAGAGAATAGCCTTTCTAACTGTCAGAATTGTATTTACTTTTAATTTTGGGAGGACGAGGGGACATCATAATCTTTTCAGTTTGGGGCTTCTAAAAGTTTTTGTTTCATTAGGTAGCATTCATACGGTCTAGAATTTAAAAGATACAAAAGGATAATCTTTGAAAAGCTGCTTTTCCACCCTTGGCCCCATCCAGCTAGTTCCCCTACCTGGAGACAACCAGCATTCGCCGTTGATTGTACGCCTCTGTCTACAGGAGCAAACACATAGACACATACATACACAACACAATTTGTCCTGCAGATGATAGCATACTATATACATTGTTCTGCCTCTTGCTTTTTTACTTAATATATCTTGGAGTTAATTTATTATCAATATGGGCAGAACATCCTCATTCTTTTTTTCAGCTGCCAAGTGTTCTATTCTGTGGATGCCCACAGTTGATTTAGTTGATCTCCCAGTAGTGCACATTTAGATTGTTTCCAATTTTTGCTCTTCAAATGATGGCGCAATTATTAAATGTGTTCAAATGTCATTTGGCACACATGTGAATATATGTGTAGAATTAGGGAAATTGTTATTAAAGTAGAGCTGCAATCCAAATTTTAAGAAGTCAGTGTTACTTTTAAAAAATCCAAAATTGTAGTGTCACCCAATTGTACCCATATTATGAACCAGATTTCACTCTAAATGACCTCTAGCTGTTTCCAAAAATCAAAATGCTCCTCAAAGAACAGGGACCTAAGACCACTGAGGGCATTCAGCAGAACTGCCAGTGCCGCTGGAGGCTGTTCAATGCTGCAGCACCAGCAGCATCACGGGAGTAAGTGGAGTATGTCCCTGGGTGCCTGTGACAAGTGGGACAACCCTCAATGACATGGATATTTCCAAGTATTCCAGACAAGATTTACGGAGTCTCAACCATAGTCTGCTTACAACCCAGGCTATAAGGACGAATAGGGTATGGTTTTGCCACCAAGACACTGATGGTCCAAGGTGGCAGGCAGTTCTCAAAGTGTGGTCTGGGACCTCCTGGGGGTTCCAGAGATCCTTTCAGAGGGTTGGTGACAGCAAAACTATTTTCATAATCATCCTAGGAGGTCATTTGCCTTTTCCACTCTCAGTCTCTTGAGTGTACGGTGGAGTTTTCAAAGGCCCCGTAACATGTGAGACGGCAACAGACTGAAGGCAGGAGCAGGCCTGAGACTCTGGCTCTCCTTTACCAAGCCAGACATTGACAATGAGACTGCTAGAAATGTAAAACACCTCTTTTCTCACTAAATTTTTCACGCTTTGGAAAATATGGTTATGTTTCACAAAACTATGTTATTTATGTTAATATGTAATGGTTTTAGTACTATTTTTTAAATTAATTAAATAAATATTTAAAAATTTTCTTAATTTCAAATATGGTAAATATAAATAGATATAACCTACATAAACAATAGCTCTTTGGTTTCCTTAATACTTTTTTTTTTTTTTTGCTGACGAAGACCGGCTCTGAGCTAACATCTATTGCCAATCCTCCTCCCTTTTTTTTTTTCCCCCAAAGCCCCAGTAGATAGTTGTACGTCATAGTTGCATATCCTTCTAGTTGCTGTATGTGGGACGCAGCCTCAGCATGGCTGGAGAAGCGGTGCCTCGGTGCGGACCCGGGATCCGAACCCGGGCCGCCAGTAGCAGAGCGTGCGCACTTAACTGCTAAGCCACGGGGCCGGCACTCCTTAATACTTTTTAAGAGTGTAAAGGGGCCCTGAGACCAAAGGTTTGAGAGCCACTGGTCTAGGGACTCGTAGTGTTTCTTGAGCAGAGGGCGAGAGAGGGGCATTTCACCAAGGGTGTGGGACATCGAGGGTGCAAGCCAAAAGACGCGGAGAAGAAATGGGTGTTCTCAATAGCAGTATGTGTGAGGTAGGACAGACAATCTCTTGTAAGAGAGAACGCTCTGGAGCCCCCTGACTGGCAACGTGGCAGCTGTGTAGACAGCTCTGCCAGAGCAGACAGAACCCAGGTGTGGGGGGAGCCTGGAGAGGAGGCAGAAGCCGTGCCAGACCAAGGGGCACATTGTGATTCCCCGGGGCACCTGCCCTGCCCAGAACACTTCCTGACTGGCTGCTGGTGCCTGAAGTTCCAGCAGGTGTTTCATTCCCTTAGCCAAAGGCAAATTCAATCCAAAACAAGGTCAAGTATTGTTCAAACTTACACAAACGTGTAGATCACCCTCCGGTTACTGAGATGGATTGGGAGGTTACTCTTTAATAAAAGGGAGGTGTGTGTCTATGGTAGGAGTGGGTGGGGGGTGGGGGAATGTGTGTAGAGGATAAAGGAGGCCAAGAGCATCATATAAACAGACCATTAGAGCCTTGATGGCAGAGCGCACCAGCAGAGGAGTTTCATCTAGCCAACTCCCGGCAGCTAAAATCACAGAAAAAGAAATCCAATCCAGCCAAATTTTTTTTTATATGTTATGTACCCAGCAGGGTAAGACAGGCTGCAGGGTTAGAGAGGAACTGGACATGGGACCTGGGCTCCGAGAGTGCTATCCCACCTCACTCTCCCACCCCAATCTCTCAGGGAGACGTCCATTGACCGCAACACCTGTAACAGAAGGCAGGTGTATGGTCAGTGCTAAAATGATGTACAAACAAAGGGCTATTGGATCAGAGAGGAAGGACAAGTCATTTCTAACTTGGGTGATGAGGGAAGGCTGCATGGAGGAGGTGGCATTCGTGCTGGTCCTGAACAATGGGAAGGATTCCTATAGACAGTGCTGAGACTACGGACATACCAGAGTGCTCTGAGCAAAGGCACGGCAGTTAACACGCAGTTGCTTTTCCCTCGACGAACATCTGAAATCATTGAAAAGAGCAGGTGCACACGACACCTGAGGATGAAGGGAAGCTGTCACCTAGGATGGCGGAAGAAAGGAGGACCAAAACCTGAGAAGACAAGGTGCATGAAATACAGTTCCCCCACTAGACTTCAGGAGCCCCGCGTGGCCCGAGATCATTCTGATTTGACTTATCTTGCCAGCGTGTAGGCCAGTGCCTGGAATGCGGCAGGCTCACAATAAATGCTAGACATACAGAGGAAGGATCAGGCACACTCCCTTCTTCCGGGCTGGCCGCAGCACAGAGCACCCCTGTAATCAAGCAGGGCCATCAGGAGCAGAGGGGGGAAGAAGTTTAAGTAAGCTTCCTCCTGGCTTCCTCTGAAGTAAATATTCTCACCATTTCTGGGACTTGAACTCTTTTTCTGGTTGTTTTTGCAAAATTTCATTTCTCAAAATAGAAACCTGTGTCCTCTTGAGGTTTATAACAGAGCCATTTATTGGCTGGGAGTTGCTTTAAAGATCTCTTTTAGGTTCCCAGTTTGCACAGTGGCTTATTTGCAAGGCTCAAACAGTTGCCTTAACATTTGGCTTCCTAAGAAAATCAATGTCTGCCTCCTGGGAGGATCACCGGTGAACATCTGAAACCAGCAATCGTGCACAGGCAGCTTAACAGGAACTGATCCCAAACTCATTGAAATGACTGTCCTTTACTGGCTCGGCATACTTACTTCATTTGATTGGAAAATCATAATACAATTTTTTAAGAAAGCACATTTTATCAAGTGCCAAATGGAAACCTCAGGCACATCTTCTGATTTCATTCACTACTCAGAACTGGGGACGTCGCCTGTGGCCTCCAGGTGGGAATGTGAAGGATCAGGCCTACTTATCCCCATTGGTAGATAAGGTGACTGAGGATGCCTAGAGAGTGGTGAATGAGTTGCCAGGGTCATAGCAAAGAGCATGACCAGCATCCAAACACAGGTCTCACGAGCCCTTAGCCTTTCTTCCGTTTCCTACACAGCTTGTTTCTATGTCTGTGGGAGCCCTTTATTAACTGTAATGGCCACATAAATGTTTAAAGTAGCCAAGGACGGTTGTCCAAGTTGTTTATTGTTCAAGGGCATGACATCTAAGGGGGCTATCCACTTTGGAGACATTGTTACTATTTTGAATTTTTTTCACTTTTTTTTTTAATAATTTTATTTATTTATTTATTTTCCCCCCAAAGCCCCAGTAGATAGTTGTATGTCATAGCTGCACGTCCTTCTAGTTGCTGTATGTGGGACGCGGCCTCAGCATGGCCGGAGAAGCAGTGCGATGGTGCGCGCCCGGGATCCGAACCCAGGCCGCCAGCAGCGGAGCGCGCACAGTTAACCGCTAAGCCATGGGGCCAGCCCTCACATTTTTTATTTAACTGCTGATTCAAAGCTAGGTGATTTATATTTTTCTTACAATAATTTTCTGGCAGATAACAATAAAATGTCTTATCTGACGAAAATCCATGTATTGTGATAATTTTCTGACAGATGGAAATAAAAAGACTTTTTCTAACAGCATCGACACTTACTTGCTTCATAAGTTGAAGCAGAGTGAGTTTGATAAAGACCTTGCTGATTTAAGACATCTACAATGACTAGTACTTTCAAATAAGGAGCTGCTTTTCCAACTGTTTTGATTTTTATCTAAATTTTTCAAAAATCTTCTATTAGTATTTGTGTATTGGCTAAATTTGAAATTTTGCATTTTAATTCACATTGTCTGCTGAATGGTAGCTCAGAGTTTCTAATTTTAATCTAACAAATTTTCATTATGACATAACTCACTTTTATAGTAATTAATGTTCATTTATCATTACGTATCCACAAAGTAATTATTATATATTCATAAATTAGAGACTTCTATATAATGAACTGCTAATTAAAGCCTAGCTATTGTTTATGGGTGGTTAAAGGAAATTTCTTCAGGACAAAAATTAACTGTAGTTAAATTTCATAGGTTGCTGCATATTATTTTTTAAAGTTACAAATTCTAAAATAAAATACTAAGCTCATATATCATTTCTCGCAAGATATTGGAAAGAAAACAAGATATCGAACCAAAAACAGAAAATGAAAAGCTGTTTATAGAAGAAACAAAATAAAACTATTTGCATTGTTGAATAAATTTGGAGAGAAAAAGGTAAAATGCCAAAAAATAAAAAATAAAAGAGTTCAGAGCCGTTGCTTTCAGTGAATGTGTCACAGAAATGTGAGACGGATGTGAATTTACCTTTTAGTTCCATTGTCAACCATAACTGATGGATTTCAAGAAAAATTAGGAAAAAATGCAAAGAATCCAAATACACGGCCGTGTGATTTGAATATGAAACAAAGATGCACTCTTGTTGAAAAGTATCCATCCCGAGTAAGAAATTTTTACTTTGCAAAAGATAAAACAGGTTGGAAGTTTGGGGAAATATAACGGACACACATTTTTCTAAATGGTGAGGGGAAAAATCACTAGATTCTGGTTACTATATATACTTCAAAGGATTCTGTATTTTGCCAGCTCTTTGAGAATGAAAAATCAACTGGAGAATAAGTAAGGTGCAAATATTGGGAGCATTTAGCACTTTTTTATATAAACACGAAGAACCTGAAGTGAACATCAATAGTAGTACTATGTATTCAAACTTCAAATCTGATTTGAAAAATATGGAATTACTAATGCTGCAAAACAGATTCTATGTGATGAGGAAAATATTGGTGTGCTCTTGTTGAACACATACCAAACACAATTCTATGTTTAGCAAGACATTGTCTAGCATTTAGAGGATCATCCAAGAAAATGTATGAGCATTTTAATAAGAATTTTCTTCATTTGCAGAAATCATAAAAGATTAATAATAGCATTATAGCAGAACATTTATCCAGGATACAAACACCAAATAACATTACACATTATTTAGCAGATGAAAAACAAAAATCAAATAATTAAAATATAGCAGATTTGTTGACTGAAATAATTTTGAGTATGGTAAGGAATGCTAAATATTAGACAGTTCAGTAACTGAGACATCTCCTGATGTAAGCCATGTAGAATAGTTATTTTTAGATTTGTAAATTTCAAAATGCAAATATATCTATATGAAAACATTAAAAAAAATTTTTTTCCACAGTAAATGATACAGCTGGTGAAGGATTATACAGATTTTTAGTGGACCACCAACAAAAAAACACAGAACCTAGGCCACGATAATTTGAGGGAGCAGAGATACAATGGTGAAAAAAATTTATGACAACCTTTATGGATTTCAACATAAGATCCCCCAAAAGATTCTAAGGCTGCCCATTCTTTAAACCTAGCAGCGAATAATAGAGCAAAAAGTTCTTTTGACATCACAGAACTCTGTGACATCTTCCAAGAACTGTTTAACTTCAGTGAAGCATTGGAGAGTATTGAAAACAGAGTAATCCAACATAAATTTGAGACTACTGTCAAATACACAATGGAAAAGTCAATTTGAAACCATTGTGACCCGAAAAACTCAATTAGAGGCAGTATGGAACATTCTTTTAGAAATCATTGATATTAGTAAAGGTATAGATTCTAGAATACAACCCAAACCTATACTTCTTTGTGTGTGCGTGTGAGGAAGATTGGCCCTGAGCTAACATCTGTTGCCAATCCTCCTCTTTTTGTTGAGGGAGATTGACCCTGGGCTAACATCCGTGCCCATAGTCCTCTACTTTATATGTGGGATGCTGCCACAGCATGGCTTGATAAGCGGTGTGTCAGTGTGCGCCAGGGATCTGAACCTGTGAACCCTGGGCCACCAAAGCGGAGCGTGCGCACTTAACGACTACCCCACTGGGCCGGTCCCCAAACCTATACTTTTGAGAAAATATTTTTAAAAATATATTTGCTGAGCACTAATTTGGGACAAAATTTATGACAAATTTACAACATAAATATCAAAAGTCAAAAAATTTAATGTACATAATGCCTCTGAAAGCATCACTGAGATTAAGAAACTCTTGGAAAAACACAATTTTACTCAGTTCATAAAACAAAGTTTATGAAATATACATTATCAATGCTAAACAAATTGTAGTCTCTGGACATTGAGGTCAACTTCTCCAAAACAGAAAGTACTAAGCAAAGGAAAAAGAAGACTCATTTTAACTGTGAATCCTATGACCAGCCCTTTTACAGTCCAAACGTCAATATCAACATCAAATTTTTTCCTATATCGGAAACAGCAATATCTCTTTAAAAGAAAGTTTTATGATACTCAAAGACTTATGGCATTTTCAGTATTCTAGAAGATGTGTAATTTGAAAAATTATAATAAACATGAATTTCTACAACGATTGAAAATAAATGATTGAAATTGAGGAACATGGTAGGAAGTGCGACAATGGTAAGACGACGTAAGAGGAGCTAAACTCCTTAAGCTACTTCCTCAACTGCAGTCGGCACACGTGAAGTGCCTCAGTGTTTGTGCGGGGAGAATACGTTGGACACCTTTTACTAAAACCGCTGTAGCTCTCGGGACATACGAACCTTGGCTGTATCAGCTACCAGTGGAAAATGTAGCTTCTCACATTAAAAATTAATTTAAAAAAATTTAATATCCCCAATGTGACAAGAAAGGCTGTCAAATCTAGTGACCAATTCTATAGAAAATAAGATATTAGAAGACGCAAGCATTGAAATTACCACAAAGTTTTGTTTTCATAAAATTATTTTGTAACTGAAACTCTCTTACAACAAATTATGTCCCCGAGATTTTGCGTTCCTAGTGATCATGACTAAAAACACTAATTTTCTACTATTTTGTATTCAATAATTCTATGTATATAATGTATGTAGAATTAACTTCTGTTTGCTTTGTTATTACCGAGAAGTACATAATCTAACCTGAGAAGGTTTTACCTGAGAAAGGGGCGCTTCTTCATTTTTGCCACAAAGGTGCCCTAGGGGCTAGCCTAACCCTTCCAGGGATTGTGAAAATGTGCCGGGGCAGAGGCCAGCCCGGGAAGCATCTAGTCCTCTTCCGGGAACCTGCTGCCTCACGCATATTGTGCACGAATCTGGTCTCTCAGCAGTTCCTTTTATTCTTGATGCTATCACCAAATTGAACTGCTGACAGTTTCCCAAAACCCTGTGCTCATCCTCGCCTGTGCACAGGCCCCAGGACACCTTTTCCTCCTCCTACTCTTCCAGCACGACTAAGCTGAGAAGTCCCCTCCTCCGGGAAGTCTTCCTTCTCCAATCCCCACCCATCAAGGTACTAGGCTGGGTGACCCTCCTACACAGCACCATGGACCATAGCACTTGTCACACGACTATAATCTCTTGTTACCTCCTCTGGTTTCCCCACTAGACTGCCACCCCTGCAGGGAGGAGCCAGGCCTCATCAATCGTTGCATGCTGCTGTAAACCCAGTTCTGGCACGGAACCTCGATGCCTAAGAAATGTTTGGACAAAGACACATGGAAATGGCCAGATGCATACCTATAAAATATGTTCCATCTCACTAATAATCGAAGAAGTTAAATTAAAACAATTTGAAACCATTTTTTAAAAAGAATGAAAATGCTCGGCTCTGGCAAGTGTTCTGGGGATGGACACGCTGGGAGGAAGGCAAATTGTCACAATCTTTGTGAGAGACAATTTGGTGGTATGTGTCAAAAAGCCCTGCAAATGTCCATACTTCTTTGACCTAGCAACTGCACTTAGAGGAATTCACTCTGAGGAAATAGCCAGGATGTGTGTGCAGATCCCCTAAGACAGGCAACTGCTGAGTCACCTATGACAGCGGCAGTGGAGACACATCCTTAACGCCCAGGGACGGTGGACGGTTGTGGCAACTGTGGGACCTCCACAAGTGGAATATGATTTACCCAGTAAAGTGATCTCTGGGAACAAATTTATTGACAGGGAAAGACGTTCACACTGTATTGCCAAGTCAATAAAAGGCAGATAGCACAAGAGAATGTCAAATATGCTCCATTAAAATGAATACTCTGTGGGGGGGCGGTGTCTGCCCGTGTGCGTTGTATTGTTTTTCCCCACTTAGCAACATATTATGGCCATCTTTCCACGTCCACATCACGCAGAAAGGTAAAAACCAAAAATCTTAATAATCATCATCTCTGAGTGGTGAGATTCCTGGTGACGTTCATACTCTTTTTTCTGACTTCTCTGTGTTTTTGCAGTGAGCTTATATTTTGTTAAAAGAGAAAGAGAAGAAGAGAGGCAAGAGAGGAGAGAAGAGAGAGGGAGCTGGCCGCCTGGGGTGGCAGGCACGAACAGGGTAGATGATGAAAAGTTCTCAAAGAAAGGAGAGAATGGGAATTAGGAGATGAGAGGTAGGAGATGGAGTTGAGAACTCTAAGAGCTCCAGTTCGGAGACAACAGAAGCTTTAGAAAGTGAAGATAGTTTTCAAAAAGAAGAGTTCAGAGGCAAATGGAATTGCCAAAAGGCAGTCTGAGCATAACTGAAACTGCCTGTGAACCCAGAGCCTGGAGAAAAAATAATTCTCATGGCAGTCAACTTTTTACAACCCCTAGGTGTTCCCTTCTCCGTACAGAACGTCTCCTTCTGGCATCTAACAGAGCTCGTAATTTATCTTGCCGCTCTGACCTCTTTCTAGTAACGCCTGCTACTTTTGATGTAGGTCAGCAAAGCAGCTTTGCAAAGAAACTGTTTTCTTGCTGTGAATCTGTTTTGATGTACGATAAGCAAGAGTTAGACTCCACTTTCCTGGGATTTTATTTTAAAACACTTTTCAGTAAATGTCACCTTAATCGAGTGTATTTGGCGCCTGAGCCTCATTGAAGTAACTTTATATTTAGCTCATTTTGAAATGCAAAGCCATGTGCAGAGTAGATGTTAAATAAATATATGCTGTAAAGTAAGAGGGATAGCTGTGACAGAAAGAGGCCAGAGAGAGAGCACTGTTGATGGCTGGGGAAGAACCTGCTGCCCAGAGAGATGACAGAAGGGGGGAGGCGTTCCTAGTCCCAGATCCTCCTAGCCCCCTCCCTCCAGTCTGCCCTGCCCCTCCATCGCCTGCCAGACATTCCAGCCAGTTTTCCCTGGTCTTTTTCTTTTCGTGCCACGCGTAGGCAGAACTTGCTGGATCAGCATCCAGCCATGCCCCTGGGAAGCCTCTGCCCAGGCCCTGCAGCGCCTGCAGCTGTGGAAAGCGTGGCCCTCACAGGAGTTGACCTCTCTTCATCCCTCTTCTCCAGTCCCTGCCTCATCCTCATTCCCCACCTGGCACACCTGGCACACCCGGCACACCTGGCAGCACTGCCCAGCCTGCACCATCAGGATTTCAGCCTGTGTCCAGACAGGGATGGCGCTGTGCCCTTAGGAAGGGCGTTTGCCTTTCGCTCTTAGCCTTCTTACAATTAAGGTCATTTCTGCCTTGGTTTTTTTCAGATGTAGCCCCTTTTCTGAAGGTTGTGGTCTTCTGGGGGGGTATAAAGAATAAGCTTTAGCAAAATAGAAAACACATCTTTATCTCGTTCCTTCCATCAAAGCTGCTGCCTGCAAGGTTAGGTTACCCTGCAACGTTTTTTTCTCACAGATTTTCACAGAAAAAATTAATTTGAAGGTAACATATATGGCTTGACAATCTCTGTTGTTGACAGGTAGAAAGACCTTCAAAAGAGTTTGTTGTTTGTTTTCCAGGAGTAACTTAATAGGGCTCTTGTTCATGTAAAATGTTTCCTTCCTTTCATCTACAGCGGTCCCTTGTTGGGCGGGGCCCTGACTAGATAGCAGTCACAGAACGCGTTGAACAGACCCTTGCTGCTAATAGGCACTCTTCCGAAAGAGGTTCTCAAATCCTTACCAACAGTTCTCTCTGATCCTTTTCCCACCCCACCTTCAACCCCAGAACCAAGTTTCAAAGGGATTTAGATAAAGGATGTATTCCCTAAACCATTTTTTTTTTTAAACATCAAGCCCTCAAAGACTAGCAGAGAATTAACTTATGGCTCTGCCAAGTTGGGTAGATAAAAATCACTATTTTCCCTGAGATCTATTTAGAAGAACTAACTGCTGCAGGACACCTAAATTTACCCTGCAGAGCCTGGGAACTCATTTGGAAAATTAATCTTCACAGGCCTTCTCAGCAGCAATCAGTGGGCTTTGAATAAAGAGGTTTGAGCGCAGCCTGAGTCAGAGGACTGGCTCAGGGAGCTGAGGCGCCTGCGGACGAATCAGAGCCACAGCTGCAGGAGCCCGGCTGGACTCGACGTGCCGTCCACACTCTGCTTTGACAGGAGGAGAGGCTGTCAGAGCCCAAGATGGAGCACCCCTCGGGCGTCCCAGCTTTGATGCCTCTCTTATAAACGGCTTTTCAGGAGGATGAATAAGCCAGCTCATGCAGAGACGTGGCGTTCCATTCCTGTCTGATCTGCTAAACAATGAGGATTTCTAGTCACTAGAGCAACGACACTGGCTCGAAATTCCCAAGTCGTGCACCCGTAGGAAACCGCTCTGGAAAACGCCTCGAGGGCCGTCATCAAAAGCCCCCTAATCCTTGAAAATGAACTTGAGCCCGCCCACACAACGTGGACTCCCTTTTCTAGAGTTTAGTTTTCAGCACGTTCAACAGAAATTCGGACATAAGGAAATAACAGATTCTCAGTGTTAAAAAATAATTCTTATTTAGAAAAATTACTCTAATTCCAGGTGTAACCTATTAGGGATTAATTGAGGAGGGCAGTCTAATTTGGTTTCCCCAGCCAGCAGGCTTGGGGTCACAAGCTGTCAGGTCTCCATTGTTTCATAAAGCCAAAAGCTACTGTCCCAGGCCACTTAGTAAGTTAGGGGCCATGCCAGGCCTGGAATGCACATGCGGGTTCTGAGACCCAGCCCTGGGCTTCTTCCTCGCACAGTCTAGAAATCTGGTAAAGAATAAATCATCCACGGTCTCCCTTCATGAGCCCCTTCCATGTGCAGGCATAATAGGACCTACAAATAAGTGGGGGAAACCCTGGAGACTCATTTCAAATGATGCAAAAGTGAAGCCACATGCTACTGGGGGTGGGGGTGGGGGGAAGACTCGCCCTTTGAGCCAGGTGCACCAGGCTTGAAGTCTTGACCTCACGCCTCTCAGGAGGCGGGTGATCTGGGGCAAGTTATCAGAGCTCTCTGAGCCTCAGTTTCTTTATCTGAGAAAGTAAATAATGCCTACCTCACAGAGCTGTCATGAAAATAAATTTAAACGAGATAACATTTATGAAGCTGGTAGCCCTGGTGCCCGATAAAAGTGGGTCCCCTCCTGCTTGCTCCCTCCTGAAGCCTTTATCCTAGAACAAAGGGCGTGATTTTAGATTACATGTCAGGAGCAATGCATTTGCTAAGGTGCAATCAATGATTCAACAAATGTAAAATACACCGGAGATCCTGCTCCGGCTAATAAAAGACTCTGAGGCCTGTAGGTGCCAGGGAGAAGGGCACCTCTAGTCTGATTGGAGAGCTGAGGGGAGGGAGAAGGGTGGAAGAAGGGAGGCCAGGGCATTGGGCCAGACATGTCCGATGGAGACGTAACGCAAGCTACAGATGTAATTTAAAGTGGCCCTAGTAGCCACATTCAAGAAAGTAAAAAGAAACAGGTGGCATTAATCTTTGTTTTCTTTAACCCAATATATCCAAAATATGATTATTTCAACTTGTGCTGAAAAAATTGTTAATGAGGTATTTTATATTCTTTTTTCTTATGGAGTCTTTGAAATCAGTATGCATTTTACACTACAGCACATTTCAGTTCAGACTAGCCACAGTTCAAGGGTTCACCGTACTGGACCATGCAGGTGTAGACAAATCCCCATGTGCCAACCACTGTGCTGAGTGTTGGGGGACCAGAAGGTCTAGACTAGAGCATGAGTCCTGCCCTCAGGGGGCTCATTGTCTAGTTTGAGATGTAGGACAGATGGAGGATATTTACCCAACAGTATATATTTGCCCGGACGTTCCCAAACTACTTATCATAAGGCACTAAACCTGCAGCTCAACCTTTTTCCTATAAGCCTTCGACAGACCCCAACCCCAGGGACAATATCCCTTCCCATAAACAGTGGTCAGATTAAGCGCCTGATTTGGGGCTTGGGATACACAGCATCCCAGGGAGCAGTTAAGGGAAGCGGGGGCCTGGCTCTCCAATCCCTTTAGGCCACATAGTGCCCACTTCCTACTGTCTGAGCCCAGATCCCAGACAAGTAGGGAAGAAACAGAAAGCGAAGTTTCAGCCCTACTCGGAACCATTTACCTGTCTCCTGGGCGAGCAGCAGCAGCCGCGGGAGAGACCTTGCATGCCGAAGGCGCGGCTGCTCTCAGGGCCGGCTGCTCTCCGCCTTACCCCGGGCTTTCCTTTACCCCTCCCTTGAGAGCCTCTTCATTTCCTCCACTGCTTGGCTGGGCTCAGAGGGAGACTCATACCTCCCCGAAATGAAAAGCCAATGGCTGATGCAGCTTGCAGAGTGCTCTTCGTGCTGTGCAGGCGCGGGTCTCAGCAAAACCACAAATCGAGATTGGCTTAGATTCCCTACCATTTTTTGGAAACTCTTTCTCCCTTTCTGCAACCCCACCCCTGTCCCCACCCTAAGGTCTCTCTTAACTGTTCCTGCTGATAAACTAATTCACACTGAGGAGTTGATGACTCAGTGGGCCATCTTTCCCGGGGATGTCTGCATTTTTAAGGACAAAATATTAATAAAAATAGTGGCGCAAATTTACTGAGTGCTTGCTAGGTTCTAGGCACTGTGCTAAGAGGATGATGCCTCACTCTAGGGAATGACTGGACAATGTGGAATTTCAGGCAAGGTGATGCCAGGTGGAACAGAGGTGCTTTTAAAATCGTACTCAGTAGACAACTCTTCCGCAACCCTACAATGCGGAATAGTCAGTGGAGGATATAGGAGACCTGCACTATTTTTTTTCTTAACTTGTAAATTGTAGAGCCATCTTCTTTGTTTATGGATTCAGGGGTACAGGGGTTATGTTTATGATTTATGATTATTATGTATATGGATTACAGGAGTACACATCATCCTGCAAGGAAATCATTCTTCCTTTTTCTACAGTAGAGGAGTCTGATGCTCCAAACAACCCTGCCGTCACACATCCCATCTAAGGGGCGGGGCTGGAATCTAAACCCTGAGTGTCTGCTTCCCCTGCTTGGTCTCAGAAACAAGAGCAGAAGCTGGGGCTGTCAGGGCGAAGTCCTGCTCTCTGGCAAGCCCAAGGCGTGAACTGCTTTTCCTGCTGAGAGGTACGGGGACACATGCACACACACATGCGGCGTTCAGGTGAGAAACGCCCCCGTGCCCGTGCCCTCTGCTGACCGTACGGCAACAGTTTCTGGTCTGAAAGGCATTTTCTTGATAGAGTTGACAGTAGTTTTGGAAATGACTCTAACTGAATTCCTGACATGGTGAGCTGCTGGAGACATCGGATCTTTCTTACCTGCAGTTGCATGAAAACGAGGCTTTGCTGAACTGAAGCAGCGGAAGCCCCGGGGAAGGGAGTGCTGAGCGCAGGTGCTCTCTGTCAGCGATAAACAGTTCAGTCACCTTAAATTTTAGTGTCTGGGTGGGAGGTAACTAGCAGAGGGGTGCATGGGGGGATTTTTGCACCTGTCGGCACTACAATAATGATCCTTGCTGAGGGGCTCCTTGAAGGCAAAACAGAAAATATTTGCAAAAAAGAAGCCGTGACAAGATCTCTCATCACCAGCTCACCGCCACACTCCACCCTACACATACCCTTCTCTCTTTTCACAATAAAAGGCCTCAAATTTTCCACCATGCAGGAAATTATTCTCTGTCCCTCTCTTCCCGTCTCCTCCTCTCTTTCACCCTCTCTGTCTTTCTCTTCCAGGAAGAAATTCTTGAATGTCAGACCCTACTGATCATCCAATATAGATCATTGACTTTAAAGTCAGGCAAACCCGGGTTTGAATCCTGGCTCTAGCACCTTATGCAAGTCACTTTAACACTCTGTGCCGCAGTTATCTCATCTGTAAAATGGGCTTAAAACTAAGACCTACCTGATAGGATTGGTGTGGGGGTTGAATGAGCTAAGGCTTGTAAGGCCCTCAGCTTGGCCTGGCATGTAGCCTGTGCCCCCAGAATGCTCCTTGTTGTTATCACCCAATCCACTCTCTTCCTTGTACAGGCAAGAAAACTAGATCCAGAGAAAAGTGATTCATCCAAGGTCATATGGTCAGTTAGTGGCAGAGCCAAGACTAGATCCAGGCACCTCATCCCAGCCCTCTCTCTACTGTACCACACAGAGCACAGGTTTTCCTTCATTCATCAACTTCAAGCAAAACGAGGTTGGAACATTTTCCATCGGTCATGTCCATGCTGAGCTGGTGATGTCGCCAGAGCCAGGGCCAAGCGTGTCCTGGATTGCTGGCTCCCTGCCATCAGGAGCCAGCTGAGCAAGAGGGGGAAGCAGCTGTTCGTGTCTTACATCGACACACTGTCTCTCGGGCTATCAGACCCTGATAAAGCTGATTCCCACTGAGCAACCGTTCTCTTATCCTTAGTTTATCTTCTGAAAGCTGAAGCTCCAGAAAGGAGAAGTTGATCAGAGAGTGTCACCACCAACAGCTTTCCAATGTTCTGGAAACAGACAAAACCTCTCATCCAACCAGCCCCCAATCCACATCCCTGAGGCTCTCTCTCCAGAGACCCTCCCCCAGTGCTAAGACACTGGGTCAGTACATATACTCGGCCCTGTTTTTGCCCACGAGGTACTATTTCACCCGAATACTCCTCCCTCTCCCTTTCCTTGAAGAACACCCACACGCTGTCACGCATGTGCCTGAGGGCTTTTGTCTCCCAGGGAAAGTGTTCAAATCGTCCACAGCAGTATTTGGTTCCAGCACGGAAAGAGCCAGTGGTCTGCAGCCAGGGCAGGTGTGGCTCCTGGCGTTTCCAGAGAGAACAGAACCCACTAGGCCCGACAAACGTCCCCGTGCTTCTGGCTTTAGGCTGTGTCAAACTTTCTGAATCCTGCCAGACCCTGGAGCTCCTCGCAGACAGCCCAGACTGTCTCTGCTCCAGTCGGTAGCCGGGTGGCCCACAGCTGCTCACACCAACCAGCTTTTTTTCTAGTCTGAGCCAGCCAAACCCTCCACTCACAATAAATGGAGGCAGGGGCATGTGGGAACTGGCCTGGAAGATGGGAGAGGAGGGAGGAGTTGAGGCAACCATGATGACGATTCTGTAGCAGAAGGTCAGGGGGCTGGAAACTAGCAGGCCTGGGTCCTAACACCAGCTCTGCCACCAAATGAACCAGAGGCTCTTGGGCCGGCCGTCTTGCCTCTCTGCACCTCAGTGTTCTCATTTGCTCTGTAAGTGGGCTTGCCTTGATGGTCTAGAGGAAGTCTTCCAGTGCAAGGTTTTCATAGTCACCCTCTTCAGTCCCAACGATACGTTACAGTTTTCCAAGTACTTCCACATACCTTATTTTGTGTATTTTTAATCCTCCTTAAAACTCACTGATGTAGGTAGAGGATTTGGCAGGTGGCCAAACTAAGATACCTAGTTGCTGGGCAATCATGGGCAAACCATGGCAGAGCTTAACGCTAAAACAAAGTACCTTGATTCCCAGCCACTTCCAGTCACACCGCCCTTCTGGGGCAGACCTCTCTCCCCAATGAAAAGTCAAAGAGAAGGACTCCTGCAAAGTGAGTAAATCCTGAGGAAGCTTTGTTCTCTTGGGGTCAGGGGTCAAGGGTCCGGGCTGTTCCCCAAGTCCTTTTGATGTCCTTTTTAACATTTTTGGAGCCCAAAGCAGGGCTCAACTTAGCTCCAAACTCCAGTTTGTCTGCTTCTTAGGCTTCAGAGATGGAAAGCAGAGCCCACAGTGGCAGTTAAGATCACTGGCTGGTCAGAGCAGAGCTGACATAAACCCAGGCCCCCTACCTCCTGCTCCACAGCAGGGAAGCATTGGCATGTGTAACAGTGATGGTGGCCTTTGCTGCCCTGGCTCAGAGAGTTCCATCGCCTTGGGTCAGGGTCAGGGGAAGATGTTCTTTCCTGTCACCCTCCATCTCCACTCAAGGCCATAAAGCCCCCCCTGTTTGGGAGGTGTGATGACCGCAGGGATGGGTTGATGATGATAACTACGTGTGTTGGGTAACTGAGCGCTGAGTCTCACCACCCTCTACCCTTGCCTGAGTCCCACTTAGACAGAGGATCCTGCTGCCTTTGGGTACTGTTATAGGCTGAATTGTGTGCCCCCAACATTCGTATGTTGAGGTCTTAACCCCCAGCACCTCAGAATACGACTGCATTTGAAGCTCGAGTCTTTAAAGAGGTAATTAAGTTACAATGAGGTCGTTAGGGTGGGCCTTGATCCAATTTGACTAGTGTCCTTACAAGAAGAGGAAATTAGGAACCAGATACACACAGAGGGAAAACTACGTCGAGGGAGAAGGCGGCCATCTACAGCCAAGGAAAGAGGCCTCAGGAGAAACCAACCCTGCCTGTACCTTACTCTTAGACTTCTAGTCTCCAAAAGCATGAGAAAATAAAGCTCTGTTAAGCCTCTCCGTTCATGATAAATTGTTACGGCAGCCGTAGCAAACTAGCACGGGCATCTGCTCCCAGAACAACCCCCACCCCCCATCATCCCCCGGCCCTCCAGAGCTGCCTCTGTGTTCTCCCCCGAACCTCCCCACCCCCAGGCCTGGATTCATCAAGTCCTCAGGATCAGAAAAACTGGCTCCACAATCCACAGCCAAATCTTCCCGTTTCAGGGGCTTTAGAGAATGTTGGCTTCTGCTTCAAAGTGGGCTGAGGGACGATAAAGTGCCCTTGGGGCTCCCCAGGGAATGAGGAGAGAATAGGAAATACAGCGAGAACAAACCGATTAATGTTTTGAGTTAGAATCCTGCCCCACATGTGACAACTGAGCTTCCGCCCCTCAGGAGTCTTCAGTCAGACCGCTGGTGGTAACAAGTCAGTAGCGTGGTTCCCAGTGTCCAGGAGCACGTTGCTCTCTCCATTAATTAATACAGCATTTCTTGGGGTCGGGGTAGGGCAACAAAGGCTCTGGGAGAAGCTGAGCCTTGGACTACCTTCTGACCTGCAAGGATGCCTAGACCTCCAGGTCCCACTCAGACCCACACCCCCTTGCAGGAGGGAAAGGAGCCGAGGGGTAGAGAGGGAACGCCCTATTACACATGCTGTGTTTACTCTGGGCCTGGCTGTTGACTCCAGGGCCTTATCGTTGGGTCCTCAGACTGGGCTGGGCAGGGCAGGTCTGAGAGTGAGGGAGATTGGGTTCCCACTGCCCTGTGGGACAGGAGAAAGGAAGGCGCAAGGAAGTCCGCAGCAGAGCGACGACGAAGCTGCTGGTTGCGCCCACAATGAAGAGGCTCGTTCTGTTGCTGCTGGTGCTCCTGGACCTGGGGCAGGCCCAAGGAGCACTCCACAGGTGAGGCCATGTCCTCTGTACCGTGTCCAGCTGGGCAGTGCTCTGTCTTCAAGCTTAGGGCTGCTCTGGGAGAGGAAAGCTGACGGGGAAATGAAGAGGAAAAGAACCTGAGGGCTTGGGAAAGGTTTACCACGTGGCCGCCTTGAGTATGGCCTCAATCTCCAGCCCACGACAGGCCATCCCTCTGCCTCCACCTTTGTTGGAGCTGCCTGCCCAAGCCCCGGGGACTTTTTCATGTTGGAAAGAGTAGGAGCCTGCAGCTGTGGCTTGTAGCCCCAAGGACCTGAGTACTTGCCCAAGGGACTGACCATGGCTGCCCCCAGGAGTTTTTCTGTCCCTTTAAATCAGCCCCACCTGAGGTTCATGGAAAACTGCAGACCATCCCATACCCTCCGTTCTCCTGCAAGATCTCAAAGAGCCCATCTTCGGGAGGGATGGCATTTCATGTCTAAGATTCTAAGAGTCTACAGGGGCAGAGACAAGACTGGACAGGCTGGGGGCTGAGAGGGCGCTGATTCTGACCAAACCCTGGCATGCACTTGCACATCCCTTCCTGTAATTCCCTAGTTAATCTCTGGAAAAATGGAGTGGGAAGAGGGGAGGGTCAGAGGGAGGCAGAAATGCATCTCCTCCTCACATGGGCTTTGTCCTCAGGGTGCCACTCAGGAGGCATCCGTCCCTCCGGAAGAAGCTGCGGGCACGGGGCCAGCTCTCTGAGTTCTGGAAATCCAAGAATTTTGACATGATCCAGTTCACTGAGTCCTGCACGATGGACCAGAGTGCCAATGAGCCCCTCATCAACTACTTGGATGTGAGGCATCCTGGGGCAGGGACTAGGGAGGAAGGCTCGGCCTGGGGCATAGCCAGTGCCTGAATGTGTAGCACTCTCTGGGGGAGGAAAGGGCAAGCATCCCAGAAGGAAGGACCCTGCTTCTGCTCTCAGCTGTGTGTCCTCGGGCAAATGACTTAACCTCTCCCAGCCCCCATTCCCTGATTGCATAACAGAGGCATTACTGCCTCCTCTGCCTTGCTCACAGTGTTATTATGAGAATCAGGATAACATAAGTGGACGCTAACAAGGCCGCAGGGGCTTGATTTGATTTACTCCCTTGTGGCCCTTCTTCTGCTTCTCTTACCTTTTATTGCCACTTTCCATGCTCTGTAAGCTCCAGTCTGTGCTAGCCCAGGCTCTGTCCCCAGGGAGCTCTCCCTGAGTCCCCTGGTGAGCACCCTTAGCCCGCCCTACCACCCATGCTCTGCTCCCTTCCCTCCCTGACCTGTAGATGGAATACTTTGGCACTATCTCCATTGGTTCCCCACCGCAGAACTTCACCGTCATATTTGACACTGGCTCCTCCAACCTCTGGGTCCCCTCTGTGTACTGCACCAGCTCGGCCTGCAGTAAGTGGGGCCAAGAGCCCTAGCGGGAAATGGCTGGGGGCCAGTCTTGGGAGCCAGGGCCTGGCACTCTGGGGGCGGGGGGCTTGGGCTCCAGAAACTGGCCAGCCTTGCCACACCAGCTTCCCCCTCCACCTCTGAGTCTGCCCTGGGACTGCCTACAGCGGAAACAGGGCTGGGCCTGGGAGAGAGCCAAAATTTGACTGCTATCCAAGCTAGCAACTTTCATACTAACTAGAATTAATAGGGGGAAACTCAGCCGTCAAAAATACAAATCTTAGACTACATGATGACTCACTCCCCTTGGAACACCCAAAAGAATGCAGGGGAAAGTTCCATTCAGATGGCTATTCCTGGGCAGGTACGTGGGTGGGGTTCTAGTGCACCGTTCACCTGCTTCAAGGAGGCTTAGTGGCCTACCTCCCAGAATATCAGAGGTGGGGCTGGTGGAGCACAATGTATGGGTGGGTCCCTTTGGCCAGACGTAACTCAGAGGTGTTTGTGAAGATTGGAAAAGGAAGAGCTAAGGAAAGATGCCTTAGTCTATGCAGGACAAGTTCTGGAGACAGAATGTCTCAGGAAACCCCAAGACTAGGTGTCCACAGGTTAGGCGAGGAGTTGAGAGTAATTTCCTTGGATGGCAACTGTTTATTCCTGAGTTTCTTTTGAAGGCCAGGCTCTGACCCACACTGGTTGGCAGAGACTGTGGCTGGCGCCTGAAACGTGGCACTTATCTTGGTATGCCTCATGCGGTCACTGTGGGCAGTCGTGCTTGCCCAGGGACAACTCTTTAGTCCCCGGTTAGGCCACCACATATGGCTAGAGAGGAATGTAGTAGCCCGATAGGGAGGGCCGTGATCTACCTTTCCAGAAGCCCCCACTCAAGGCTGGGAGTTGAGGGAAGCGACGCTGCGTCTCTGGATGTTGGGCAGGGATGAAGGCAGTGAGCTGAAGGCCCAGGCGTGAGCAGCATCCTTGCTTTCCAGAGACACACACCAGGTTCTACCCCTCCCAGTCCAGCACCTACAGCGTGGTGGGGAGTCGCTTCTCCATTCAGTATGGGACTGGGAGCTTGTCCGGAATCATCGGAGCCGACCAAGTCTCTGTGAGTACGATTCTTTCATTTTTTTCTCTCTTGGTCAGAGACTTGGGAGACAGAACATTGTTGAGAGCTCTTAGAGGAGTGGTTTCAGATCTGCATTAGGAAGAGGTAGCAACAAGGAGCCGGCTTCTAGGGAAAGGGGGAGGCCTGGTAGCACTCCCTGCCTGAGGCGGTGGCAGCGGGTCAGTCTGCTCAGTGTGCTGGTCCTAGGGAGGCAGCAAGGGGAACTCGCACAGGGAAATGGTGCACAGGGCTGCAATCCTGGTGGCGAGGTTCACAGCTGGCTCTCCAGGCCCCAGGAGCACTGAGGAAACAGCACCGGGCCTCCATCTTGAAGGATAAAGAAGTCCAAGGCAGGGGTCAAGGTGGGAACTCAGTTATGGAAATAAGGCGACAAGGTAGGAGGTGGGGGCCAATCACAGAGACAACGGGAATCCCAGTTGTCAAAACAGAGGCCCAAGGTGAGCACTGCGCTCGGGGTGGAGCTAGCGCGCTTCTCCTTAACCTCCCTCTGACCACAGGTCCTCTGGGTCCTACAGCTGTGGAAACCCGGCCAGTGCGGGGACAGGGAAGCAGGAGAGCCCCGGTCCTGCCCCTCCAGGTTTATGGGCAGCAGTGCATGCCCAGGCCATTGGGGAAACAGAGGCTGACCCACTCCTGATGAGCATCGTTCCAGTTTTGGGGTGGTCCTAAGGCCAGCAGGGCCCAGGCTTCATCGACATCCCTTTAAAGTGGGTGGAGTAGGACATATTATTGACTGGAAAAATGCTAGGAGCAAAACACACACCATCTCTGTAAAAATGTCACATACAGATAAACAACATACTGTATTTTCTATTAGAACATATGTCCAAGTACAAATAATTTAGAAGGCTACATCCCAGACTGAGCATCATCATTACCTCTGGGAAGCAGAGAAGGGACTGAAATTGGCATGGAAAGGGGAATCATAGCCTTTAGCTTGCTGCTCATCTGCTAGCTCACCCAGGCGGTGTGGGGCGGCAGCCAAGCCCACAGCCACTCCGGCTGCAGCTGGTTCCTCCTTCAGGTTTCCTGGCTCGCAGGCTAGCTGCACGTTTAACTCTGTGACAAACAGTGTCAACTTGTGCTTCAGAACACCCTGTCACTGAGGCTTAGAGGCAGTGAGAGGACAGTGAGGGTTCCAGTCCACCCTCAACCTCGAAGTTCCAATTCACCCTCTTCTCCCACTTGGCGCCTGTCTTCCCTTGCTGACTGCCAAAACTGCAGACTCCAGGCTGCCGCACCAGGACAGAAGCAGCATCCCCACAGGCACTGTTCACCCAGCACCTACAGATGCATATAGTCAACTGTCTGGAATACAATCCTTTTCATATATAGCTCCTAATGGCTCTGCTTCTCTTATCAAACCCTGACTGACACAGATAATGAAGATATGATGTGCCAAAATTTGTGGAGGCAGTTACTGCAGTCCTTAGGAGACAACAACAGCCTGGACTGCATAGACTAGAAAAGCCGAAAGTCAATGATCTAAGCGTCTATTTCAAGCAACAAATAAACAACAAGAAAACAAGCAAAGCACAAATAAACAACAGCAAATCAAACCCAAAGAAAGTAGAAGGAAGGAAATAATACATACCAGAATAGGACATCGATAAAATAGAAAAGTCGCACAATAGAGAAAATCAACAAAGCCAAGAATTAACTCCTTACAAAGATTGATAAAATTGGTAAACTGCTAGCAAACTAATCAAGAAAAAAGAAAAAAAATACAACTTAACATTAGAAATGAAAAATGATACATTACTGAAGACCCTGCAGAGACTAAAATGATAAGAGGATATCAAGAAGAATTTTTTTATTTTACTTTTTGCTGAGGAAGATTGGCCCTGAGCTAACATCTGTGCCCATCTTCCTCTATTTTACATGTGGGATGCCTGCCACAGCATGGCTGATGTGTAGTGAGTATGTCCGCGCCTGGGATCTGAACCCATGAACCCTGGGCCGTCAAAGTGGAGCGTGCAAACTTAACCACTATACCACAAGGCCGGCCCTAAGAATAATTTTACATTGATAAATTTGACAATTTTTTTAAAAATTGGCAAATGCTTTGAGAAATACAGCATGGCAAAACTGACACAAGAAAAAATTAGAAACTATGAAGACTCCAATATCTATTTATGTATTGACTCCATTATTAAAAACCTTTCCACAAAGAAAACTCTGGGTCCAGGTAGCACTGGTAAATTCTTCCAAACATTTAAGGAAGAAATAGCACCAATCCTTCACAAACTCTTCCAGATAATTGATAAAGAAGGAATACTTCATAACTCATTTTATGTGGCCAGCATAAATTTAACAACAAATTTGAAAAGGACATTATAAAAAATGAAAATTACAGACCAATCTCTTTCTTGTGAATGTAGATGCAAAATTCTAAACAAAATATTAGCAAATAAAATCTTGTGATAAATAAAAGGATAAGACATCCCAATCAAGAGTTGTTTTTTTGCAGGAATTTATCACCAGAGACAGTAAGAGGAGAAAACTGTATAGTCATCTCTATTGATAAAATTCAACACCTACTCATGGCTTAAAAAAACTCTTAGAAAACTAGGAATGCAAAGTAACTTCCTTAATCTGATAAAAAATATCTACAAAGAAGCCCACAGCGAACTTCATACTTAGTCACTTAGCCTTTTCCCTGAGAACAAGAATGAGACAAGGATGCTCACCCTCAGTGCAATAAGGCAAGAAAAAAGAAATTAAGGGCTTTAGGATTTTAAAGGAAGAAATAACACGGTCATTATTCACATATGACAAGATTATATATGTAGAAAATCCAAAAATATCTACAGACAAACTATTGGGGTTAATAAGTGAATTTAGCAAGGTTGCCAGATACTAGATCAACACACAAAAATCTTTTGAACCTCTATATATGAGGAAAAACAAATGGAAAATAGATTTTTAATGACATTATTTGTAATAACACCAAAAACATCTAATACGTGGGGGCTGGCCCAGTGATGTAGCAGTTAAGTGCACACGCTCTGCTTCAGCAGCCTGGGCTCACCGGTTCGGGTCCTGGACGCGGACCTACTCACCACACCTCAGGCCATGCTGAGGCAGCGTCCCACATACAGCAACTAGAAGGATGTACAACTATGACATACAGCTATCTACTGGGGCTTTGGGGAGAAAAAAGGAAAAAAGCAGGAAGATTGGCAACAGATGTTAGCTCAGGGCCAATCTTCCTCAAAAAAAAAAAAAAAAGAAATACATTCCATGGAAAGTATTAAAAAAAAAAAAAAGTTCACTTAAAAAAAAAAAATCAAATACCTAGAAGTAAATTTAACAAAAAATGTGCAAGACTTGACTCTAAAAACTGCAAAACATTATTGAGTGAAATTAAGGAAGATTTACACAAAGTGAAAGATAAACCATGCTCAGGACTCAGTATTATAAATAAGTCAAATTTTTCCAAATCAATCTATAGATTCAATGTTACCTCAATCAAAATAACAGCAATTTTTATTAGCTAATTCTAAAATTCTAAAATTTATATGACAAGCTAATTCTAAAATTATTTAGATGAAGGAAAACACTGCTAAATATTAAGATGTTATAAAGCTATAGTAATTTAGATAGCGTGGTATTGGCACAGGATAAGTAAATAGACAAATGGAACAGAAGAGAAAATTCAGAAACTACTCACACAGTCACCTGACTTACACTGCAGTGCAGTGGAAGAAATGATGGTGTATTTAAGTGGTACTAGGTCATTTGGATATCCATATAGTAAAAAAGGAAAAGAATGTTGACTCCTACCTCACACATTACCGAACTTCAGATAGATTATAGATATAAATGTGAAAAGTAAAGCAATAAAACTTTTAGAAGAAAACATAGAAAAATGTCTTCATAACCTTAAGGTAGGCAAAAATTTCTGAAACAAGTTACAAAAACCACTAATTATAAGGGAAAAAATGGATGTATTTGACTACATTGATATTCACATCTTCTGTTCATGAAAAAACACTGTTGAGAAGTAAAAACACCAGCCACAGTTTGGGAGAAGTTATTTGTAATACATATATCCAACAAGGACTTGATTCCACAATACAGAACTCCCGCCAGTCAGTAGAAAAAATGCAGACAACCCGCTTCACAAAAGGGGGTATCTAAATATTCACTTTCATTACTCATCAGGAAATACAAACTAAAATCACAGTGTAACCCACCGCATGTCCACTAGCAGACTAAAATGGAAAAGATAGGCAATACTCAGTGTTGGTGAGGATGTGGATCAACTGGAGCTCGCAAAACGTTGGTACTGAAAACATCAATTGGTACCATCACTTTGGAAAACTCTTTGTCAGTATTTACTCAAGCGAAACATTTGCATACCCTACGATCTAGCAATTTTATTCCTAGGCACATCCATCCAGCAGAAACATGTACATGTGTTCACCAAGAGGCATGTTCAAGCAGCACTATTAGCAAAAGTCAAAGATAGGAAACAACCCAAATATCCATCAGTGGTAGAATGGATAAATAATGACGATATATTCATCCCATGGAATCCTAACGAACAAATTGAAACACCATGCAGTAACCATAACATTGAGTGACAGAAGCCAGATACAAAAGAATTCATACTGTATGATTCCACTTATATAAAATTCAAAAACAGCAAAGCTAGTAACGCTGTTGGCAGTCAGGAGACTGATTACTCTGGAGGACTGCAAGGATTGGCAGGGCGCAGGGAGGGGCTTCTGGGGGCTTGAATGTCCTCTTTCTAGGTTTGAGAGCTTGCTTACATGGCTGTGTGCAGTTTGTGAAAACTCAGTGAGCAGTACACTTATGATTTCTGTATTATACTGCAATAAAAAAGTTAACATAAAAGAATTAAGTGGGGGCTGGCCCATGGCGTAGTGGTTAATTAAGTTTGCACACGCCGCTTCAGCCACCCAAGGTTCACAGGTTCCGATCCCAAGCGTGGACCTACTCACCACTCATCAAGCCATGCTGTGACGGTGTCCCACATACAAAATAGAGGAAGATGGGCACAGCTGTTAGCTCAGGGCTAATCTTCCTCAGCAAAAAAAAAAAAAAAAATTTAAGTGGGTGGGAATATGGCAAAATTCATTGTGCCCGTTTCATCGAGGAAAGTTGAGTAGGGGAAGAATTAGATTCAAGCCAGAGGAAGAATCCGGGAATCTGAGACCCTTTGCCAAAGATGTCCGGCGCAATTTTCCTTCGGGCTTTCTCCCACCAGGTGGAAGGACTGACTGTAGTCGGCCAACAATTTGGAGAGAGCGTCACAGAGCCTGGCCAGACCTTTGTGGATGCAGAGTTTGATGGAATTCTGGGCCTGGGATACCCGTCCTTGGCTGTGGGAGGGGTGACTCCAGTGTTTGACAGCATGATGGCCCAGAACCTGGTGGAGGTGCCCATGTTTTCTGTCTACATGAGCAGGTAAGGCCCGTCAAGCCTGCCAGGTTGAGGTCAGTTATGACTACAGGGAGACAACATGATGCAGCTGAAAGAGCACGAGACTTAGCAGTCACACACAGGGGTGGATCTCTTGCTTGGCCTTTGACCAGCTGTGTGATCTTGGGCAAAACGCTTAACCTCTCTGAATATTGAAGAAATGGGGTTTGCCTCATAAAGTCGCTGGGCGAAGCACTTTGTAAACTGTGCCACGTTGGACTAATTTAAGGAATCTCTGGAATCGGATGTCCATTTATGCAGTGAACAAATACTTCTCGAGCCCCTGTTATGTACTGAGCATGCTGCTAGGCACTGGTAGCACAGTGAAACAAGAAAGATAGCCCCTGCCTTCAAGAAGCTTAATTCCAGGGCGGGGCGGGGGGAGACAGGAAAAAAATTTAAAAGTAAGCTGACAATAAAATAATTGCATGTTAATGGATGGATAAACAAAATATACATACATATACAGTAGAATATTACTCAGTCTTGAAAAGGAGGGAGATTCTAACACATGCTACACATGGCTGAACCTTGAGGACATTATGTTGAGTGAAACAAGGCTGTCACAAAAAGACAAATACCGTCTGATTTCACTTATATGAGGTACTAGAGTAGTCAAGTTCACAGAGACAGAGAGTAGAACGGTGGGTGCCAGGGGCTGGAGGAGGGGGAAAGGGGAAGTTATTGAATGCGTATAGAGTTTTGGTTTCACAGGGTAAAATGGTTCTGGAGACTGGTTACACAACAATATGAATATGCTTAATACTACTGAACTGTACACTTAAAAATGGTTAAGATGGTAAATATTATGTTATGTGTATTTTACCAATTTATACAATTAAAAAAATTGCGTGCTGTAGTTGGAAAAGGTCTTGAGGCTTGCCTGCCTCTGGGCACTCTTGCCTGGAGTCCTGGGAGGGTCATCCCACCCTCCTCCTACACAGGAAGGAGATTTCATACCTCTCTGACTCATTCCCAGTGAGACTTGGCCTGAGGTTACCCTGTTTTAGCATAAGAAGCCCATTTCCCTCATTCTCCTCTCCCATGTGGTGAGTCTTGAATTTCCTCTATGACACTGCTTCCTCGCTAGTGTGGCTGCAGTGGGACCAGGCCCCGGGCGAGTGAGTAAGAGGGCAGGTTGTCCGGACCCCTCCACTTGCCCCCTCACAGCTTCCTGCTCCCTTCCAGCCTGGGAAGACGTGAGTTGTGATGGGAAACAACAAAGGCTTTGCAGTCAGGTTGACCTGGATTTAAATCCTACCACTTAGGTTGCTTCATCTCCCTAGGTTGAGGATGACACTAGGTTGATGGAAGAATTAAGTAAGATTAGGCAGGTAAAATTCCTAGCCAGTGCCTTGCATATAGGCCATCAACAGTTAGTTCTTTCCCCCTCGCCTCTCTAAAACCGGTTTCCTCAGACGCCCACAGACATCCGGCTCCCTTCCCCTTTACTGTCCTGCCTTGCAGTACCCAACGTTTCATATTTTTCTGATCCTTTTCCTCTGAAAATGAATCAGTTTTATGTCCTATTTCCCCAGAATCCTGTTAGGTGCCTTCCTTGACAATCGGCCTTTCTTCCCATGTAGTGACCCAGAAGGCGGTGCGGGGAGCGAGCTGATTTTCGGGGGCTATGACCACTCCCACTTCTCTGGGAGTCTGAACTGGGTTCCGGTCACCAAGCAAGGCTACTGGCAGATTGCACTGGACGCGTGAGTATCCTCCACAAAGCGGCTGTGGTCTGAGGGAAGAACTCAGAACAGGCGTAACTCAAGTGGGATTCACACTGAGTTATCCCACAGCCGGGATCTTGCTGTGTGAGGTGTGGAGCCGCTGAGCAGAAGGGCGGGAAGCGGCCTCAGTAAGCAGGGCGGCAGGCATGCGGTTCCACCTCTCAGCTTCCTTCCTTGTACATGTGGTGCACCCTCAATTCGACAGACAAACACTCACGCAGTCAACTACTCGTTGTTCATTCAACACTAATTAATTCACAAGGCTAAGGCTGAGTGACGTGGGGGTGCAAAAGTGAGCTGGACTCAGATTTTGTCTTCGCGAAGCAAGTACAGAAGATGAGACATACACACAAACTACTACCATGTAAGTGGAAGGTGGTCGGGGTTCCGTGAGGTGGGCCACCAAAGTGGCACAGCAGATGGGCAAGACAGCTTCTATCTAAGACCTCCTCAAGGGTTTCAGGGAGGAATGGCGTTGGCTGAGCCTTGATGAATATGTACAGAGAGAGAGACAGAGACATGGAGCACTGGGGAAGTGGGGCTAGATGCCTGCCACTGGGCTAGCTACACAAGGCAGGAACTCAAAGACATGTAATTCAAGTTTCAATTCAGCCAAGAAGACGTTCCTGCAAGGGGCCAGGCGTGGGCTGGGCACTAGGGATACAAGAGCAAAAACGCCTCCAATGTTCACTGTCTACCGAGCGTTTTTCAAACTGTAGGGATTTACCCATTTATGGGTCATGACATCATTTTAGGAGAAGACCTATAGTTTTGAGTGAAATGGAAGAAAATAGAAAATATCAGCATGCGCTTCACATATTAAGGTGAAGCATTGTTTCATGAAATTTTTAATTTTTGCATGTGTGTGTATACGCTGGGTGAAGAAGTGTATTTCTCACTATGGATCTCAGTCAAAAAAAAATTGAGAAACACATGTGGTGAGGGAGACCAAAATGGAAATCATTAATGTGCTTGAACATGTTAGAGAGCCCAGCAGACAGTGGGAGCTGCTGGGAGCCCGGGGAAGCCTCGGGCTGGGAGGAAGTGGGACGGGAGAGGCAGGGGGCTGACAATGCTTCCTTTGCCTTCAGAATCCAGGTGGGGGGCACCGTGATGTTCTGCTCCGAGGGCTGCCAGGCCATTGTGGACACAGGGACCTCCCTCATCACAGGCCCCTCGGACAAGATCAAGCAGCTGCAGGAGGCCATTGGGGCAGAGCCCGTGGATGGAGAAGTGAGTGCCTGCCGGGGGGTGGGGACCAGGTGGGAGCAGGGGAGCTAGGCCTTCTCTTGGGAGATGCGAGGACTCTAACTGGATCCTCCGTGCTGTGTTTTAGTATGCTGTGGAGTGTGTCAACCTCAATGTCATGCCGGATGTCACCTTCACCATCAATGGAATTCCCTACACCCTCCAACCAACTGCCTACACCCTGCTGGTAAGAACTGTTCCCTAATTCTGCAAATCACAGGGCCACCCCTACCCGCCTGCCACTTCCCCTTTTCCAACAGTCGCCTGCACTCAGGCTGCGTTTACCCCAAGCCCCCCTCCCATCTTATCCTGCACTGAAGTGGCCTTCCCTCTGGGAGGGATGCAGCTGCCCGTGGTCCGCCATGTTCTGCCATCCCCTGTTCAGCCACGAAGCAGCAGCAAACCTTGGACAAGCCATTGACTGAGGTTTTCTGACATTGTCGTGTAGGACTTTGCAACTGACAAAGTTTAATCCTCTCAACTATCAAGTCAGACTGGGAATGTTACTGTCCCGTTTAACAGATGAGGATATTGAGACTCAGAGAGTTAAATGATTCAAGATATGAGCTGCTTGGGGAGAGGGGTTACAGAATAAGGTTTTTATCTTCTAACATTCAAATTCACATTCTCCTCAAACAAGAAAATGTCTTGTTGCAGTAGATTCGTTAAGTCTGGAGGGAGAGGTAGAAAGGGAACTCCTGGATGTTTTGGAAACCTATGATCACTTCACACCACAGTTGGCCCGAATTTGCAGTATCACTGCTCTTTGGCAACACACTTGAATGCACTAACTTACCCCCAGAGTCACTCACAGCGTCAAGGTGACTGTGCCAGAATGGAGGCGCTAAGGTGTGGACCGCGGGCATTGGGGATTTACCTACCCCCACACCTCGATCTACATTAACCCCTTCCCAAAGCCGCCAACTAGAAACAGACAATGCAAGTGAAAACAGAGGTTTTGCTTTAAAACACAGCTTCATGTCAAGTCCCTTAAGCTCTTCCAAAAAGGGAATTCTGAAGCTGCCACTGTGAACACCATACCGAGGACAAGCTAGACATTTCACCTGTGCCAAGTTCACCAGTCTGTACACCTTCACCAGCCCAGCACCCACACGCTCCCACTTTCATGCTCTGCGAGTCCTGCTCACCCCACACCCTTCCCTGTGCCCAATATGGTGCCAGTGTCCTTTTCTGCCGGCAGATTTCGGTCAGGGCCACCTCAGTCCACCAAGAATGCTGTAACGACTTTGCATTTTTACCCCTTTCTCTCAAGAAGGCTCTTTAAGCCCTCTGCAAATTTTCCCGGCAACCTCAAATTTCAAATGGTCTTAGAAAGACCACACGTGCCTGTTAGACCCCAAGTTTGCCAAACTAAAACATAAGGTTGAGGGAGGTTACACTCTTCTCATGGAACAACGGTGCCTACTTGCCTCACACCTAAAAGGAGCCACTCAAATGACTCTTCCCAGAACACCAACAAGAAAATAGCAGTGGCTAGCCACTTATAGAACAATTTCTCTCCC
This sequence comes from Diceros bicornis minor, assembly GCF_020826845.1. Classification (NCBI taxonomy): domain Eukaryota; kingdom Metazoa; phylum Chordata; class Mammalia; order Perissodactyla; family Rhinocerotidae; genus Diceros; species Diceros bicornis. The sequence continues at coordinate 99,992,642 of NC_080743.1, forward strand.
TTAACAAAATTGAGTTGAGTTTCTCAAGAAACTGGAGAAATCAGAATTGAAGCCAAGATCTTCTAATGCCAAACCTTTTGCTCGTCCAGCCATGCAACAAGGCTTCAGTTTTCCCAATTGTAACATGGTGGTGGGGGATGGGGCTGTATAATAGATGAGCGATTCTCAAAATCGTAGAACCTAGAAGCCCAGATGCGCATATATGAAATTGTGCAAACACTTTGTTGAGTAGACAGGTAGAGGTGTGTGAAGTGGGAGGAAGAACCAATCATCCAAAATTGTGAACAGCTGTCCAAGATCATTCGGTATAGCCACCACCACCACACAGTACAGCCTCTAGGCAGCACCACTTCCTTCTTCCCCTCTGTGTAACTTACATTCTTCTTTCCAACCCTAGGACTTCGTGGATGGAATGAAGTTCTGCAGCAGTGGCTTTCAAGGTCTTGACATCCAGCCTCCAGCTGGGCCTCTCTGGATCCTGGGCGATGTCTTCATTAGACAGTTTTACTCTGTCTTTGACCGTGGGAATAACCTTGTGGGGCTGGCGCCAGCAGTCCCCTAAGTAGGGGCCTTGTGTCTGTGCCTGCCTGCCTGACACCCCTTGGAAATCCAGCTGGGCCTGTTAGGTTGTGGCATTCTTCACAGCTGTCAAATCGTCTTTTTCAATCGGATATAATTGTCCCAAAGCTGCAACTGGAATTAGGACCAAACAGAGCATGAGAACACACACACTCTCACACATACTCACACATACTTTACACATACCAACATACATACCACCTCCACCACCATCATGATGGAAGAATTAAGTTGTATGCCCATACCTTTTATGGGTTTTGGCTAATATTTTATTATGGAAATCTCCAAACGTGCACAAGCAGAGATTCTAGAACAATAAATCCCTGTGCACCCCACCCAGCTTTCAGAACCCACCCAGACGTGGCCAGGCCTGTTTTATCTGCTCTACACCTCTCCTCGCTCCAGCCCCACGTGCCTGGATTATTTTGAAGCAAATCCTTAGCATCATATCATAAATCATCACATCAAGGGTTTGTCCATAAATCCTTCTAATATTCTTAAATATGCAGTCAGTGTTTGAATGTTCCCTATTATCTCATAAATGTTTGCTCATTTTTACAGTTGATTCGTTTGTATCAGGATTCAAACAAAGTCCACAAATTGCATTTATTTAAAATGTCTCATGTCTCTTTTCATCTGTAGCATTTACCACACTCTGAATTTTGCTGGTTGAAATCCAAAGGTGTCGCGTAACATGATTCTCTGAGCCCATCTTTCCTGTAAAGTGGTAGTTAGATCCAGAACTCTGATTTTGTGGCAAGAATATTTCCTAGATGGTTTTGGGTGCATCCCATTGTGTCCCGTCAGGTGGCAGATGACCTGGTCCTCTCTGTTTGTCGTGTTGGGACTGGTGAGAGGGTTCTGGAGTTGTCAGCCTCATCCTGAAGGGAAGTGACAGGCTTCCCTTCAGGATCTGACCCAAATGTTTCCACAGCCAGTGATGAGCGTTGCTTAGACCCACGCTGTCATTAGGGGTTGCGAAACAGGGATTTTTCTAATTCTATTTTTCCTCCTGTGTTTGTTAGCTGGAATTCTTCTATAAAAAATAACCCTTTCATCGACTATTTGCTCACCATGAGGTACAGCTCATACAGGAAAGGCAAGATTACTTGCTTTTTTCCCTTTATCTACCAGTTTTCAGAATAACAAGTGTGTCTCAACTACTGCAGTGTTTTAATGCTCAAATCACCTCACCTTTAGCCAGTGTGCGCCCCTCAGATTATTTACTGTGGACTTTTGACCTGACCTCAATACAAAGAGATGTTCTGGGCACATTTTCCCAAGGAGTCCTGCTTCCTCGTAGTGTGGTCATACGTTTGTTGTAAATGAAAATATCTCATAGTAAAAGGTGGGGGGGTGGGTGGACAAAGACTCTGAACTAACCCTTTTCACCTTTGGGGACCCAGGGCCATCTGAGGGAGCTGACGCGGAGAGTCCAGGGCTGAGGCGCATCCCCATTCTGGTGGGATCTGTTGCCACCAGAAACGTCTTGTCTTTGTTTTCCTCCCTTTCCTTTTTACTTTTGTCAAAATGGAAATATCTCGTGTTTTTTCTTATTATAAAATATGTGCAAGTCCTCCATGATCCTCCCCCTCGGAGATAAGCATTATTATCAATTTGAAGTTGTTTTATGCAGACTCGTTTCTTTGTATATATAAACAGAGATGGCTATTGGTAAGGAAACCTTTCTCTTCCTAAAAAAAAAAAGGAATCACACTACACATCCTTGTCTCTAAAGTAGATTTAAAAGTAGATTCCACGTCAGTACAGACAGCTCATTCCTTCTAACATCTCACAGTGTCCATTTACTTATCAAATCCTCTCTTAATGAACATTAGGTTCATTTGGGATGTAACTCAATCCCATCCAATAAATATTGATTTTGTGCCAGGCACCAAGGGAAGCACTCAAAGGCCTGCCAGACACCTGGGGCAGGCTCTGGCTGTCACTCTTGGCAGCAGGGGTCATGGGAAACACACCAGGCTTAAAGCCAGATACCCTGGATTCACATCTGCGCTCTGCCCCTCATCAGTCTGGTGACCTTGGCTGATTCCTTCACATCTCTGAGATCTGCGCCTCACAGAGCTGCGGGAAGAGTCAAGGAGCTCACCAGGACGGAAGCACTCGGCTTGTAATGTTAGCTTCCCTTCCCCTTTAGGTATCATGGTCAAAGTAGATGGCGGCCACACACATATACTCACACTTTTTTGTTTTGTTTTTACTTTTTTTTTTTTTTTTTTACTAAATTGTTGCTTTCAGAGGTAATTCACAACAGCTTGATCCGAATACGCTATCAAAGCATTATAGCAGAGCAGTTAACATCACAGGGTCTAGAGTCAGACACTAGGTGTGGGACCTCTGCACCTCAGTTTGTCCATCTGTAAAATGGACATGATAATAGTAACTACCTCATGGGTTTATTGGGAGGATTCAATAACAACGCCTGGGTGTAAACACTTAACTAGTTTATATGCCTGTGCTCACCAAGGGTCCAGACCTTCATTCAGCTTAGTCAAATCTCATTAAAGGTGGGAGGCCCTAGAGTAAAAAGGCTTTATGACTCTTCCTCTAAAACAAAGCACCCCAAGAGCCCTATGGGAACCAACTGTCAGACAACAGCCCTGCAGGCTTTCTCCTTAAGGGGCACCTCTGTGTGGGGCGGGCTACCCTGGTGTGCTGAACATGCCAGCCCGGTGCCTGCTCATCCAGGAGCCTGAGTGATGGGGGCCGGGGTGTGAAAGTGGTGCTTAGGGCCCCCCGCAGGAAGTGAAAGCACGCTTGGGCCCGAGGCTGCCCTGACCCAGTTCTGCTCTGAGCACTCGGGTCGCTCCAGGCAGAAGTGGTGCTTTCGGTCAGCGTGGACTGAACTCTGCTGGCTGTGGAAACCCGCTGAGCCCTGTTAGCTGCTGTGGGTTTTCCAAAACTGACCTCTGCTCTCTGTGACCTTCACATCAGTGGAGTTACCCCTGGAATCCAGGTCCTTGTCCCCAGTCCCATGTCTGATACTAGGTCACAAAGCTCTCAGGGATGGGCCAAGAGCTTTGGCCAAGCTTCGCCATGCCCTGGGAATTGTTGTTAAAAGGTGATACATTTGTTTCCTAGGGCTCCGGTAACCAAGTACTGCAAACTTAGTGGCTTAGAACAACAGAAATTTATTGTCTCACAGTTCTGGAGGCCAGAAGTCCAAGATCAAGTTGTCAACAGGGCCATTCTCCCTCTGAAACCGATAGGGGAGAATTCTTTCTTGCCTTCTCCGAGCTTCTGGTGGTGGCTGGCAATCCTTGGCATTTGTTGTCTTGTAGCTGCCACACTTCAGTCTCTGTCGCCACCATCAAACAGTGTTCTCCCTGTGTGCCTCTGTCTCTGTGTCTCTTCTCTCTCATGAGGACACCAGTTATATTGGATTAAATGCCTACCCTACTCCAGTATGAGCTCCTCTCCACGAATTGGGTCTTCAGCGACCTGTTTCCAAATAAGGTCATTGTGAGGCCCTGGGGGTTAGGACATCAGCATATCTTTTGGGGGGCGAATTCAACCCAGAGCAGATGCTTTGCTAACTAACTGCTCTTTTATTTGATTTGTGGCTTCTTAAATTCCTTTCAGGAGCTTTTAGTATTTTGTCTTTCTTTCTTTTCTTTTTTTTTTTTTTCCCCCCTCACAACAAATCTGTGAATTAAGTGGAGCGGTTTTATTACCCTGTTTTCTAAACGGGGAAATTGGAGTATAAAACCATGGAACAATGTCAGAAGTCGAGGTGCCGGCGGAATCTGCGTCTCATGGCTCCTCCTCCACTCTTCTTATCTGCATTCCTCCCCAGGGGACCTGGGATCTGCCAGTGCAGATTTCTGGTGCAAGGACGGCAGGTAGACGCTAGTTGGGCCCCCCCAATAATATTTACTTTTTAAAATAAAAATCTATTTGCTGCTGAAAGGTCAGTGGTTGCTGATCCCAAGAGGATGCAAACAGCTGCCTCCTGTCTGCTCCCGCGTGGAGATAAGGCCCTGCTGAGAGCACTCTAGGGAACCTGCTGTTTGTGTGTGTCAACACTACTTCCTTTGAGGACTCGTCCCTCTCCTGTTCTAGTGACCCTGTGGCTAACAGTCCTGGGGGCCTGTCATCACCACGGGGAGAACACAGACCTCATGTCACACCCAGCAGATACCCTGTCCTGGGAATCTGAGTGTTGAGTGGGACCCCACAGCGAGGACGGGTGCTTGGAGCTGAGTCGTGCTCCAAGAGAGATAGCTCCCAGGTCCCTAGTGCAGAGATGGCCAGGGCTGCCCTCCTCTGTCCTTCTAAGACCTTGGTGCTCATCTCTTCCTACTGCTTCCGTTGTTCTCAGTGGAAGAACTCTGGCCATGCATCTTACAGTGGGAGGAAGACCGGGCTCACTGTCCTGCCATGGGAGTCAGCAGCCTCAAGACTGTGAAGTCCGATCCCTTCTCTAAGGAAAGCTCGAGAGCGTGGCTCAGAGTCTTTGGCTGGGGAGCTCATAAAAGAAGAGCTTGTGCTCACAAGCGTGGCGAGGGTAGAGGAGACATGTGAGAACTTCCTCAGCACCCTACAGACCTGGCGTGTTGTAAAGGCACCAGGATTTGGAGCTACAAGTTTAGGCCTCGGGACCATAATATGCTCCCACTCCTCAGTTTCAACATCTGCCTCTTGTCTTTTCAGTACCTGCCAGGTTATGAGGGGACACTAACTTCTGTAACAGATAAACCCCCAAATCACAGTGACTTAGCTCAATAAAGGTTCATTTCTCATTCATGGAGAGTTCAGCTGAAGAGTCGCAGGAGTCAAAGACCTGGGGTCCTTGCGTCTTGTCATTCCCACATCCCCTGGGACCTCAGAGTCATTCTTTTTGTCCTGCAGATAGGGAGAGAATACGGCAGATCCTGCGAGAGGTGGTAACGGGCCAGGTCTGAAAGAGGCCGAGGAACCAGCAGGACATTTCCTCTACATCTAGTCAACTTGAGCTCCAGGAGGGCAGGAACTCCGTCTTGTTCACCACTCTGTCTATTGGCTAAAATGGAGTCCATGGCCACACCCATCTACAGGGGCTGGAAAATACCATCTAGCTATGGCCTGGAGGTGTGCGCGGGCTTTAATGAACACTAGTAGTCTCTGCCTCATCCGACCTCCAGCTGGGATCTTTTTCTTTCTCCCACTCCTTAAATGTGCATGTGTCTCAGGTTCTACCTCAGCCTTCTTCTCTCTCTCTCTCCGCCCCCTCCCCTTTCACACCCGTGGAGATGAGGCGCCTCTGCGTGGATGTAATCTGTGGAGATAACCCCATGTCTACATTTCTAAGTAGATGACATGAAAAGCTATGACATTTTCAGATGAACTCCTGTATCTTTGTTCCTTGTCCTGCTCTATCGAACCTGAGCTCTGGTCCTACAATTCATTCATTTACCCAGCAGATATTTATGGAGCCCTATCTTGGTCCCACTTCCTTAAGGGGAAACTTTTTTAAAATGTCTGAGTCAGAAGCTTACATTTAACATTTTAGTGGGAAGTTCAATTCAAAGGAAGCAAGAGAGGGGAAAAGGGAAGTGAGGAAGAGAGAGAAGGGGAATAAATACAAGGAGGTGAGTTTCCAAGCTAACTACAGATTTGCAACAAACCCAGCTGTTGCTCGGTTCCACAGGGCCCCTCCAGCGAGGCCATGTGGACTGAGTGCAGCTCAGGACGGTCCGATGGCAAGGTGGCAGTGAGAGGCAGGCGGCGAGCTTGAACCTCTAGCTGCTGGCATCTTTTCCTCCTGTCTCTGTTGGTCACGGTCTTTCTCATGGGCCTTTGGTCCCTGCACGCCCAGGTTGTATTCCCGGCCTCTCCAGGAAGCTGCTGGAAAGCCAGGGCCTCTGCCATTCCACCAGCCTGGGAGCGGGCCCTGTGCCTGCTTCTCCCCGGTCAGCACCCTGCTTGCAGCCTCCTTGACCTCTAGTGGTAGTGATCCTAGATTTGGGGCCAGGGAAATGCAGGGGCCATCACCAGAATTGCTCTGGTCAGAAGCCAGACAAGGGGCTGGGGCTGGGTGGGGGAGGGGAGTTAGGGCCAAGCACCGAGCACGTGCCAGGCACTGTCGCTGTGATCTGGGGACAGAATCATGAACAAGATGATAGAGTTCACCCTCATGGAACCGAACTGATGCCGTGGAAATGTCCTGCTGGCACCTCAGCCTCAGTTTAGATGACACGGAAGCCCCCATGTCCCCTTCCAATCCCTCCACGTTTCCCATCTCCGTCAGTGGCATGCTGTCCCCTCAGTTATGCCGGCTCAGTCTGCAGAGCCGAGGTTCATTCCTCCATCTGCCTCACGCTCTTCCCACTCCCCTGGCACATCTTCAAGTTCAATTAACGTCTATTGAGAGCTCTCTAAATGCCGGGAGTGAGAGAAGGAAGGGTGTCTTGCTCCCCACTGAATACACCGCATCCAGCTCATTGCCCGGCGCACAGCGGGTCCTCCATAACATCAGCTGAACGACTGAACAAGTCAGCGATCTAATCTTCACAACAGCCCTGTCGCTTCTGTCACATAATTGCTTCTATGACTTGTTTCCTTGTCCCCATGCTCCTAGTCATGACCTTTCATCAAGAGTATTTCAAGAACCTCCTGATGATGTGATTCTGGTCTCTGCTTCTTCCAGACACATTTCTGAAGCCCAGCTCTAATCACACCCTTCCTCTGCCTTGAACTTCGCAATGGCTCCCCCTGTGCACCAAATGGAAGCCAAGCTGACTCGACCTTCAGGGCTCTCTAGGGCCTTGCCTCAGTTTGACCTCCTGTCCTCCACTCCCATCTATTTCACCCCGGACCAAATGGAACTATCCCCATTTTCTCACTTGTACACTTTCGCTCCTGGGTTTCCTTCTACCCTGTTCACCAGAGGAGCACGTTCCCCAAAATGGCTCCTTTTCAACGATTGCTAAGACCATAGCGAAGAGATGCTAGACACAGTGCCACAAGAAAGCAGACTGAGCTCTCAGTCCTGTGGGATGCCCACCGCGAAAGTGTCAGCCCTGACTCGGAGCCCCGTTCATGCACACTCTCTTCTGCCTAGCAGAGACTCAGCATCCCCTCTCCTCTCCTCACCACCTAGGGCCCACCTCCCCCAGATGCTTCTTATATTGAACCTGACTCCCTCCTCCACCTACAACATGTTCCTACCCTGTGTATCCCTTAAGCTCCAATTGGAATCCCTCCTTCCGTAAGCCTTTTCCTCCTCTAAAGCCTCTAAATCCCCACAACCCTTTAGCTGCATTTCTTATATCGTTATTCGCACTATGTATTATTTCCACTGATGAAATGCAAGTATCCAAAGGGTCTGACATACTCAGATTATTGAATGAATGCATGCAGGAAGGAAGGAGAGAAGGAAACTCAATGAATGCGGCGTCAGAGCCTCTACCCTGTGGGCCATCACTCTCCACTGGAGCACGTGTCAGAGGAAGGGGACGAAGGTGCTGACTCTTGATCCATGTGAACAGAGGAAGTGGGACTGGAGCCCGAGGGTGGTGGAAGACTTGGCTTCCAAAGGTGTCAGGGACAGTTCTGCAAACATCCCCTAAAAGTATAAGTTTCAGTCCCGTGTTCAGAGGCTGTAAGGCCTGGTGGAGGCTAGTTCACTTCCCCTACCCAAAAGCAGCCAATGTAGCAGGCCCTATGGCAGCTTGTATATATTCTCTGACAGGGGCTCAAACGTGCCTCCACAGACATTCATGCTCCCTCCCTGTCTCTCTCTGTCTCTCTGTCTCTCTCTCTCTCTCTCACACACACACACACACACAAACACACACACAAATCTTTCTTTAAAACATGGTCTCAAAAAAATAGAAGAATGTGGGGGAAACAATTCTAAAGGGCAACGCCGTACGAATCCAGGGTGGGCTGACTGCCTTTCTCAAGTAAGCAAAAGAGAATGTGCCCTGGAATGGAAATTCCACTCGCACTCCACAGAAATCTTTGCACGCTCCCTCCAGGCATGTTTGCTAATTGAAGCAAGGAAACGAGCCTCAGCTGGAGCTTTGGTGCCACCAAAAACTCCCTCCTGAGCCTGTCCCCGGCACCGCGTGTGCAAGTGTGGGGTGAAGGATACTAAGTCCGCCCTTAGGTGCGTCGTGTCTGGTTAACCAAACAGACACGGAAAGAAGCGACAAAGCAGCATCGCAGACTCATGCTGGACACAAGGAGGAACTTTTTGACAGAAAGATTACTGAACAAAGGAATGGGCTGCCAAGGAGGAAAACCCCCACCTCAGAAGGAATGTGGGGATGGAGGGGTGCATCAAATGTGTTACAAGCCTTGAGGGCATCCGTTGGGATCTGTTAACCCACCTAATTTGGGCATGTCTACAGTCATTTTATTCCCCTTTTATCTGCCAACCATAGGCAGCTCAAAGAGACACCACAGTTAGTGTCACGCTAACAGCATTTTAAATTGCTGTAGTCTTCTAAGTACTCCAGGTTGAGTCACACATCCTCATCTGAGAGGCCCAGTGAGATGTCAGGACTTGCCTCCCATTTCATAAGCCCGGAGTGTGTATGTGTGTGTGGTGGTGGTGGCGATGATATGGTGTGATGTGGAGTGTGTACAGTATTAGGGTGAGGGCTAGGCGCGAGGGCCAGATCGTCTCCCTGCCAGGCTGGTGGTGGGACCGAATCTACTACACACGTGACACTTCAACAGACAAAAGGGCCCTTTTACTGGGTGGCTTCCAGCAGCAGAGGCAGAAGTTCCTAAAACCAGCCGGAGGCTTTTTATGGTGCCCACGAATCAGCCCGTTACTTTGCAGGCCCTCTGACCCACAAGATCCCACCCTCAAGCCTTCCATTCCACATCTCCCCCAGGGCCAGAGTCCCTACAAACTAAATTCTCATGGGGCCCCAAATCCAGTCAGCTCTGAAGCCTAGCTTTCCCTTTTCACCCCACCCCTCCACCCACACAGCTGAGGTCAGCCGGCCCAGCCTCTTTTGCAACCTTCCCAAGTCTGTGCATGAGAGGGAGAGGAGGAAAATTCAGAAGGAAGTGTCTTGGCCTCAACAAACTCTTTTTTGCTCCCAAAGCCTTTTTCCTCCGACCCGGCTGAGACTTGCTCTAAGAGGAGACCCCTGACTCGGAGAGGACTCCTGCCCGCCTTTGGAGGCTGAGTGCTAAGCAGCTACAACCGTAAGTGCCCTGGACATTTTTCTTGGTTCTTCTGTCTGCCCCAGCAGCCTCTAGAGTACTTGGGTTTTGAAGGGAGGAATGGGGGCAGGGGACGCAAGAATGAGGCTTAGAGTCTGGCAGCTGTCAGGCTTAGATGCAGTCCCAAGACCCCCATGCTGGAGAAACACCCAGGGACTGGCAGCGAGCCATGCAGAGAGGACTCCCCGCCCAGCCCAGGGAGCTGGGGCCCGGCTCGGGGCTCTACACCGGCTGTTAGTCTCAGCAGGAGGACAGGGCTGCTGGCTCAGCCAGAGGAGGACCAGCCAGGAACCAGAGTCCTGCCAGCACCCGGAGTCCCCTTGCCACATGGACAGGGTACCTTCTGGGCTGGAACCCATATCACACAAAGGGTCTAATCAGGGACAGAGGAACCCTTGGAGTAGGAAAGTGTCCCTCTTGTTCTAAATCATAAATATGTCTCCTAGCACAGCTCAGCAATGCTAGGCGAGCCAACGAACAGAGTCAGACAGACCTAGAGTCCCGTCTGAGCTTGCCACTACCTAGTTGTCCTTGGCTCAGGAATCCACCAGGCTATGATGGCGTTTTGTAAACTGCAAAGTATCCTATAATTTCTAGGCATTATGCCTTAATAAAAGTGATTTTGAGGGGCTTACCAATCCATCCCCCACCACATAAGTCCCCTGGAGATAATAACTTGTCTATATTCTCAGACCTACATATTGCTGATGCATAATAAGCACATGTGCTGGATGGATGGACAGATGGACAGACAGACCAATGGATGTTTGGATGGACAGATAGATGGATGGATAGACAGATAGTTGGATGGATGGATGGGTGGATGGATGGGTGGATGGATGGATGGATGGATAAATGGATAGACAGATTGATGGAGATGGATGGACAGATAGCTGAATGGACAGATAGATGGATGGATGGATGGAGATGGATGGGTGGATGGATGGATGGATGGATGCATAGATGGATGGGTGGATGGACAGATAGATGAGGATGATGGATGACCATTTATTGAAGACTCAATATTCCCAACATGGGTCAGGCTCTTTGGAGAGAGGTGTGAGGCACTGTCCTGCCCTCTGGGCACTGACAATTTACTTGGTAAAACAAGACTAATACTCCCAAAGAACTCAAAGAACAAGAACGCTGAGCCTCTTGAAACCAGGGCTGTGGGTGCACTTTCCAGAGGGAGCAGGTCTAGACCTGCTGAGATGTAAGTGGTTAAGACAGAGTTGTGAGACTTCCCGGGAGCCAATAAAACCTTGTGCTCCCTAGATAGCCTCTTTTCAAAGACGAACTTTACTCCCAAGATTGTAAATCCCATTAATGTTTTAGGGGGGATACATTTGTCATTTTCCAAGATGTGGGAACAGGGACGGGAGGCACTGAAAAATGGGGTAAGATAGTAGGAGGTGGGTGGGGAGACTGCCTGCTTCAGAATTCTCATCTACCCATGCACACTGGCCTCCCTCATCCCTCCTCCCTATTAGCAGAAATGACACGTCAACCCAACACAAAAGAGGCAGGAGATTGTACCTGGGTTGTGGCTGGGGCCATGGGTTAGGGAGAGAAGGGAATTGGGAAGGTGAGAGCAGAGCAGGTCCAAGAGTTCTCGTAAGTCTGGTTCCAAGAGCTAGGGCTTTTTAAAAAAATATTTTATTAGGGGAGAGCATCAACTCAGTCTCTCTTACTCCCCAGGGACTGAGCCACACTGTAGCTTTGGCATACCAGGTAGGGCCAGGGCTCTGGTCTTAGAAGTGCTGCCAGGCAAGAGAGGGTGAAGAGTGAGTTGAATGCAATGGCAACAGTCCCCTGCAGATTCTGCTCTGTGTACACCCGGCTGGCTGAAGGCGGGCTTTGCATTCCAAGCCTGCTTTCCACTGTTATTTAACAGTGGAGGGTGGTGACTCAGCCTGGCCTCTAGGAGGATGCCCTGGTTTGAAGCATCTGAGTCAGCTGAGTGGGAGGAGGAGTGGGAGGAGTGGGAGGACAGCCATTGCCAAAGCCCAGCCAAGGGTAGAGCACAGAGGATTTGGGAAGGGACTGGAGCCACCATCGGAAATCTGCACATGCTTCCTTGGTGTGCCCAGCCAGCGTTGACCCCTGAGCTGCCCTCCCTGCCACTGACGCAGTCCTAGTCACCCTCTGTTGCTGCTAGTTATCCTGGGCCCAAGGACCAGGCTTTTTTATTCTATTTTATTTTTTTCAAATAAAAGTTCTCATGTATTTCTTACTGAACACCTACTCATATGGAAGCATAGAAACAAAAAGAAAAATCATTTTCCCAATAAAACATGTCCAACTGTCCAGATAGTGGTGATTTTTAAAGCCTGACATGGTAGGATGCTAGTGACCTTGATACAGCATCAATATGTATGCCATCTCACATGCGATTCCTTATAGACCCAGCTTGGTTCTCCTCCAGTGTCTCCTCTTGGAGTTGTGCCTGATTTTATTACCAGTTTTCGTCCAAATCCATTGGAGAATGGGATGATTCTGCTTTTGATTCTTGGCCAGGAATCGCTTGGTCCTGTAAGTCTTATGAGAAGACATGGTGAGGAATGAGTCAACCATGATGAGTCAACGCACACACCATGATGGCACAGAGGGAGAGAACCAGGCTGTTTTACACAGCAGCCTCAGCAAATTCCTGCCCTTCTGGGAGTGGGGTAGGGGACTGGCAGTGGCAGCATGCTCTGAGGGCACATCCAGGGGAAGGGACCAGGGTGGCGGTGGGGTGAGGTGAGCTCAGAATCAAGATAGAGGTGAGTTACAAGGGTCTGGGGAAGAAAAGACTCAACTAGAACTCAAAGGGAAGACTTTAAACCTCAGAAGGGCTAGCAAGTGGCAGAGGAGTTGAGCATTTTTTGTGTGGTCCCCAGGAGAAATCCACCCACAGTGGGGGGAAGAAGCTCTATGAAAGCAAGTCTGGCTCCATCTCTCCATGAATGTGGTGGAGACGGCTCAAGCACTGGCGGGGAGATTGGACTAGATGACCTTAGAAGTCCCTCCTATAATGTGTTGGAGCAGGCTCCACACTGATAGCTTGAAATCAGCCATGGAGGAAGTATTTCTTTACACCACAGAAAGTGGCAAGCACTACAGATCAGATCTCTGCTCCCCTGCCCCAAGTTGTTAACCATTTAACTGGATCTTCCCCAATTTGGGGAGGCTGTTGTGCTATAAGAACATGACACACACCACCCTGCAGAATAAGCTATGGCCATGAGGGATGTCCATTTCACCCACGAGGGAACAGACTCAGCAAACTTAAGTAACTTACCCGAGGTCACAAACGTGTGGAGATGGGATAAGAATTATGACTCGGAACCTCATGATCATTCCAGGGTGCCAGGTGGCCTCCCTCTCTTGCCCATACACAGAAGTCATTCGTCCTGCCGTGAAGTCACACTCAGATGACCTTGGGCTGCCATCCGTCCACATGCTCTTTGGAAAGAAATGTTAAGTCTTTGATATTTTTAAATTGTAGCTTAGGCTTGTGTAGCCAATTTTAACACAAGATAAATATAAAATAAAACAACAGCTCCTGGCCTCTAATCTACCTTTCCCCACCTCGTAGGAATCATTTAGTGTGTATCTATCCATAGCTTTCTGTGTGTTTGCAGGACAAGCATCAATATATTATCAACCATATAGTCACACACATAGGTTTGTCGTTTGCTTTTATACAAGTGGGATCATACTATACACAAAGTTGAATAATGTTCTTTTTCTACTTAAATTATCAGCAGACATTTCTACTTCATTACTTCTGTCTTTTAAAAACTGCTTGGTATTCCAAAGAATGAATGGGTCATAATTTACATAGAGAGCTCTTATTGATGGACTTTTAGGTTACAACAATGCTCTTCAGCCATCATCTTTGTACAAATGTGTGTTTGAGTATATGCGTATTTCTGTAGAATAGATTCTTAGAATTAGAACCTAGGGTATGTGCGTATTAAGTTTTGATATTGTCAAATTGCCCTTCAAGAAAGACTGTGCCAATTCATACTTTATCCACGATACACAAGAGTGTTTCCTCAACACATTTGCCAACACTAAATATTATCATCACTCTTTAATTTTTGCCACTCTGGTGGGTAAAAAAAAAAATGATATTTTTAAATTTTGCGTGCCCTTAAAAATGAGTAAGTTTGAGTATCTTTTCAAAGCCTACTACTAACTGTTTATAAGACTTCTACTGGTTACTTACTCACATTCTTTGCTCACTTTTATCTTGTACGTTGTTTTTGATTACCCATAGAGTGCTTTACACATAGTGGAAATTGATCCTCTGTTGTACATAACACATACACTTTCTACCTCCCCCCGCCAGCTTTCCCTTTATGCACACACCAGCCTGGCTGCACTACGTCAAACCTGTCCATCCACAACATCCAGCTCCCAAGCCAGACAGGGGCAGAAAGTGGCAAGGTGTGTGATCCTCATTCCAGATTTGCAGGAGGCAGTAGACCCTAGCAGTTAAGGGTGTGGGCTCTGAAATTAGGCCTGGATTCAAACCCAGGCCCTACGACTTACAGGCTGTGTCTTTAGAGATGAACTACTTAACTTCTCCAAACATCTTTCTTCGGTAGTAAAATAGAGATCATAATAGTGTCAACCCCACAGGCTATTTTTTGTGTGCTAAGAGCAGTGGTAAAAGAGCTAACAATCCTTGAGCCCTTAATTTGTGCCAGTAAATGTATTATGATAATGTATGTATTATAATTTCATTTATTTTTTTCCCCCAAAGCCCCAGTAGATAGTTATATGTCATAGCTGCACATCCTTCTAGTTGCTGTGGCCTCAGCATGGCGGGAGAAGCGGTGTGTCGGTGCACACCCGGGATCCGAACCCAGGCCGCCAGCAGCTGAGCACGCGCACTTAACCACTAAGCCACAGGGCCGGCCCGATAATGTATGTATTAAACGTATGATAATAATGTATGCAGTCATTTAACATCACAATGATATGCATACTGTTTATTCGCATATTTGCAAGGCCCTCAGCACAGTGCCAGGAAAATAAGTGTGAGCTCATAGTGTGAGCCGCCAGGCAGCATGGCTCTGTCACAGCGTGTGAGCACATTTCCCTCTGCCTCAGCATGCCCAGTCTTGACCCTGTGGTCAGTCCTCACCCAGCAGCTCCAGTTCAGCAGCCCCAGTTCCCTCCCTCCCACTGTACCTCTCGTCACTTTGTCTTTCTCTCAATCTCCTCCAACTCTTACTAGGGTTTGTTGTGCTCACCAAACCTGAGTCCAGTGCCCTAGAGTCTGTGCACACAGATTCTATGGGTTCAAACTCAGGAAGTCAGGAGGCAACGTGGCGCAGAGGAGCCTTCTCTGGCCTTGGATTCAAACACCAGCTCGTCCATGTACTACCCGTGTGGCCTGGATGAGTTATGAGTGACTTGGCTCCTCTGAGGCTCGGTTGTACTCGTCTCTTAGGGCTCTTGGGAGGATTCCCTAAGCTCTACAGAGGATGCAGAACAGCACCTTGAAGATACTCAGCCAATGCTAGTTCCTTTCTTACTTCTCCTGCCTCCCTTTTTTTCTGACTCCCTTTCTAAGGCTCTGTGTTGGCTTTTTTTTTTTTTTTATTTTTTTTATTTTTATTTTTATTTTATTTTATTTTATTTTTTAATTGATGTTTTAATGGTTTCTAACATTGTGAAATTTTGGGTTGTACATTTTTGTTTGTCCATCACCCCATATATGACTCCCTTCACCCCTTGTGCCCACCCCCCACCCCCACTTCCCGGGTAACCACAGTCCAGTTTTCTCTGTCCATGTGTTGGTTTATATTCCACATATGAGTGAGATCATGCAGTGTTTGTCTTTCTCTTTCTGGCTTATTTCACTTAACATAATACCCTCCAGGCCCATCCATGTTGTTGCAAATGGGACGATTTTGTCTTTTTTTATGGCTGAGTAGTATTCCATTGTATATATATACCACATTTTCTTAATCCAATCGTCAGTCGAGGGACACTTAGGTTGCTTCCACTTCTTGGCTATGGTGAATAATGCTGCAATGAACATAGGGGTGCATAAGCCTCTTTGGATTGTTGATTTCAGGTGCGTTGGATAGATTCCCAGTAGTGGGATGGCTGGATCATAGGGCATCTCTATTTTTAATTCTTTGAGGAATCTCCATACCGTTTTCCATAGAGGCTGCACCAATTTGCATTCCCACCAGCTGTGTATGAGGGTTCCTGTTTCTCCACATCCTCTCCAACATTTGTTGTTTTTTGTCTTGGTGATTATAGCCATTCTAACGGGCGTGAGGTGGTATCTTAGTGTTGTTTTGATTTGCATTTCCCTGATGATTAGTGATGTTGAGCATCTTTTCATGTGCCTATTGGCCATCTGTATATCTTCCTTGGAGAAGTGTCTGTTCATTTCCTCTGCCCATTTTTTGATCGGGTTGTTTGTTTTTTTGTTGTTCAATTGTGTGAGTTCTTTATATATTACGGAGATCAACCCCTTGTCAGATGTATGTTTTGCAAATATTCTCTCCCAGCTGGTTGGTTGTTTGTTCATCTTGATTCTGGTTTCATTTGTCTTATAAAAGCTCTTTAGTCTGATAAAGTCCCACTTGTTTATTTTTTCTTTAGTTTCCCTAGTCTGGGTAGGCATGTCATCCAAAAAGATTCCTTTAAAACCAATGTCAAATAGTGTGTTGCCTATATTTTCTTCTATGAGTTTTATAGTTTCAGGTCTCACCTTCAAGTCTTTGATCCATTTTGAGTTAATTTTTGTGAATGGCGATAGCACATGGTCCACTTTCATTCTTTTGCATGTGGCTGTCCAGTTTTCCCAACACCATTTATTGAAGAGACTTTCCTTTCTCCATTGCATGTTCTTAGCACCTTTGTCGAAAATTAGCTGTCCGTATATGTGTGGTTTTATTTCTGGGCTTTCAATTCTGTTCCATTGATTGTGTGTCTGTTTTTGTACCAGTACCATGCTGTTTTGATTACTATTGCTTTGTAGTATGTTTTGAAGTCAGGAATTGTGATGCCTCCTGCTTTGTTCTTTTTCTTTAGGATTTCTTTAGCTATTCGGGGTCTTTTGTTGCCCCATATAAATTTTAGTATTCTTTTTTCTATTTCTGTGAAGAATGTCATTGGGATTCTGATTGGGATTGCATTGAATCTGTAGATTGCTTTAGGTAATATAGACATTTTAACTATGTTTATTCTTCCAATCCACGTGCATGGGATATCTTTCCATTTCTTTATGTCATCGTGGATTTCCCTCAATAATGTCTTGTAGTTCTCATTGTATAGGTCCTTCACCTCCTTGGTAAGATTTATTCCTAGGTATTTTATTCTTTTTGATGCAATTGTAAATGGTATTATCTTTTTGAGCTCTCTTTCTGCTAGTTCATTATTAGCATATAGAAATGCAACTGATTTTTGTAGATTGATTTTGTACCCTGCAACTTTGCTGTAGTTGTTGATTGTTTCTAACAGTTTTCCAACAGATTCTTTAGGGTTTTCTATATATACAATCATGTCATCTGCAAATAGTGAGAGTTTCACTTCTTCGTTACCTATTTGGATTCCTTTTATTCCTTTTTCTTGCCTAATTGCTCTGGCCAAAACCTCCAGTACTATGTTGAACAGGAGTGGTGAGAGTGGGCAGCCCTGCCTCGTTCCTGTTCTCAGAGGAATGGCTTTCAGTCTTTCCCCGTTGAGTATGATGTTAGCTGTGGGTTTGTCATATATGGCCTTTATTATGTTGAGGTACTTTCCTTCTATTCCCATTTTATTGAGAGTTTTTATCATAAATGGATGTTGTATCTTGTCAAATGCCTTCTCTGCGTCTATTGAGACGATCATGTGGTTTTTATTCTTTGTTTTGTTGATGTGATGTATCACGTTGATTGATTTGCGGATGTTGAACCATCCCTGTGTCTCTGGTATAAATCCCACTTGATCATGGTGTATAATCTTTTTAATATATTGTTGTATTCGGTTTGCCAATATTTTGTTGAGGATTTTTGCATCAATGTTCATCAGCGATATTGGCCTGTAATTTTCTTTCTTTGTATTGTCTTTGTCTGGTTTTGGTATCAGGGTGATGTTGGCCTCATAGAATGATTCAGGAAGTGTTCCATCTTCCTCTATTTTTTGGAATAGTTTGAGGAGGATGGGTATTAAATCTTCTTTGAATGTTTGGTAAAATTCACTGGAGAAGCCATCTGGTCCTGGACTTTTATTTTTTGGGAGGTTTTTGATTACTATTTCAATCTCTTTACTTGTGATTGGTCTATTCAGATTCTCCATTTCTTCTTGGTTCAATTTTGGGAGGTTGTATAAGTCTAAGAATTTATCCATTTCTTCTAGATTGTCCAATTTGTTGGCATATAATTTCTCATAGTATTCTCTTATAATCCTCTGTATTTCCATGGTATCCGTTGTAATTTCTCCTCTTTCATTTCTAATTTTATTTACTTGAGCCTTTTCTCTTTTTTTCTTAGTTAGCCTGGCTAAGGGTTTGTCTATTTTGTTTATCTTCTCGAAGAACCAACTCTTTGTTTCATTAATCCTTTCTACTGTTTTTTTGGTCTCAATATCATTTATTTCTGCTCTGATTTTTATTATTTCTCTCCTTCTGCTGGCTTTGGGCTTTGTTTGTTCTTTTTCTAGTTCTGTTAGGTGTAATTTAAGGTTGCCTATTAGGGCTTTTTCTTGTTTGTTAAGGTGGGCTTGTATCACTATGAGTTTCCCTCTCAGGACCGCTTTTGCTGCATCCCATATGGTTTGATATGGCATGTTATCATTTTCGTTTGTTTCCAGATAGTTTTTGATTTCTCCTTTAATTTCATCAATGATCCGTTGGTTGTTCAGTAGCATGTTGTTTAATCTCCACATTTTTGTCACTTTCCCAGTTTTTTTTTCCTGGTTCATTTCCAGTTTCATAGCCTTATGGTCTGAAAAGATGCTTGTTATGATTTCAATCTTCTTAAATTTATTGAGGCTTGCTTTGTTTCCCAACATATGGTCTATCCTAGAGAATGTTCCATGCGCGCTTGAGAAGAATGTGTAGTCAGCTGTTTTTGGGTGGAGTGCTCTGTATATGTCTACTAGGTCCATCTCGTCCAGTTTTTCATTTAAGTCTAATATTTCTTTATTAACTTTTTGTCTGGATGATCTATCCATTGCTGTAAGTGGGGTGTTAAGATCCCCTACTATTATTGTGTTGTTGTTGATTTCTCCTTTTAGGTTTGTTAATAGTTGTTTTATGTACATTGGTGCTCCTATGTTGGGTGCATATATATTTATAAGTGATATGTCTTCTTGATGGAGTGTCCCTTTTATCATTATATATTTCCCTTCTTTGTCTTTCTTAACCTGTTTTATCTTGAAGTCTACTTTGTCTGATATGAGTATGGCAACCCCTGCTTTCTTTTGTTTGCCATTAGCTTGGAGTATTGTCTTCCATCCTTTCACTCTGAGCCTGTGCTTGTCTTTAGTGCTAAGATGTGTTTCCTGAAGGCAGCATATTGTTGGGTCTTGCTTTTTAATCCATCCTGCCACTCTGTATCTTTTGATTGGAGAGTTCAATCCATTTACATTTAGGGTAATTATTGAAATATGAGGGCTGAATTTTGCTGTTT
The DNA here is from genome assembly GCF_020826845.1 of Diceros bicornis minor. Taxonomy (NCBI): domain Eukaryota; kingdom Metazoa; phylum Chordata; class Mammalia; order Perissodactyla; family Rhinocerotidae; genus Diceros; species Diceros bicornis. Next base: position 100,012,036 of record NC_080743.1, read on the forward strand.
TGTCACTTATTTTCTGGTTCTTTTGCATTTCCTTTGTTTCTTGTCCCATTTGTTTTGGACTGCCAATTCAGTTTGGTTGTTCTGTCTTATGATTCTTCTAGTTTTCTCTTTGTTTATCATATGTGGTTTTAATTTGATTATTTGTTTAGTGGTTACCTTGAGGTTTGGGCAAAAAATCTTCTGTATGAGATAGTCCATTATCTGATAGCCTCCTATTTCCTTATACTAAGTCAATTCAGTCACTTTCCTCTTCCCCTTCTAAGTTGCTCTTGTTATACCTTATTCTATCTTGTGTTGTGGCTGTGTGTTTACAGTGATGAGGTTAAATTTATTTTTGGTGAATTTCTTCCTTTGATCTTTGAGTTTAGTATTTAAGTGGTTGCTAACCTATTCCGGTAAAGATCTACTTTTTCTCTGATTTTGTATACCTACTTTTCTCCTTACTCCAAGCTTTGTGTTCCCTTTCTCTTCTTGTTTTCAGGCCTGAGGGCCTTCTTGAGTATTTCTTGTAGTGGGGGTCTCATGGCCATGAACTCCCTTAGCTTTTGTTTATCTGGGAGAGTTACTATTTCTCCATCATATTTGAAGGATATTTTTGCTGGATAGAGTATTCTTGGCTGAAAGTTTTTGTCTTTTAGTATTTTGAATATATCATTCCAGTCTCTTCTAGCCTGAAAAGTTTCTGTTGAGAAATCCGCTGAGAGCCTGATGGGAGTTCCTTTGTACGTTATTTTTTGTTTTTGTCTAGCTGCCCTTAATATTGTTTCTTTGTCGTTGACCCTGGCTAGCCTTACCACTAGGTGTCGTGGTGAAGGCCTTTGTCTGTTAATATATATAGGCGTCCTGTTGGCTTCGCTTACTGGTATTTCCTGCTCCTTCCCCAGATTTGGGAAATTTTCAGCTATTATTTCCTTGAATAGGCTCTCTGTTCCTCTTTCCCTCTCCTCTCCCTCAGGAATACCTATAATTCTTATGTTACATTTTCTAATAGAGTCCGATATTTCTCGGAGTCTTTCTTCATTTCTTTTTAGTCTTAGTTCTCTCTCTTCTTCCATCTGGAGTATATCTGTATTCCTATCCTCTAAAGTACTAATTCTTTCCTCCATATTGTCAGCTCTGTTCTTTAAAGATTCCAGATTCTCCTTTATCTCCTCCATTGTGTTCTTCATCTCCATCAGCACTGATAGGTTTTTCTTTATGATTTCAATCTCTTTTGTGAAGAAACTCCTAATCTCATTTAATTGTTTGTCTGTGTTGTCTCGTATTTCATTGAGTGTTTTTATGATAGCTATTTTGAAATCTCTGTCATTTAGTTTATGGATTTCTGTGTCTTCGGGGTTGATTTCTGGGTGCTTGTCATTTTGTTTCTGGTCTGGTGATTTCATATATTTTTGCATTGTGGTTCCTGTGTTGGTTTTGATTTTCCTCATCCTGGAAGTCTCTGGTTGCAATTTCCACCTGCCGCCACTGTCTGGTGGTAAAGGGCTGTGTAGTCTAAGCCCCCTGCGCTCTGCCCCAGTTTTTCTGCTGCGATCCGCAGTTTTGTTTTGTTTTGTTTTGTTTTTTCCCCATTGCGATCCACGGGTCCAGTCCAGTTTGTTCAGGTCTGCCTCGGATTGCTAGATCTGGTCCAGCTGCAGACTCCAGGTTGCGGGGAGGGGGGAGCTCTCTCTTTTGCCCTCTGGGTCCCTGACGTGGGAGGCTTCTCGTTTGCCCCTCTTTATCCGCTCTCTGGGGTGCTCAGATGTTGATGGTAGCCCTGTGGCTCCTCTGAGCCCTCTGTGCGGGAGTTTCCCACTGGCTGAGAGAGCCCGAAGAGCTACAGTTTCCCGCCGAGGGCCGCCCCTCCCCCCTCTCTGGGAGCCGCGCGGACCGGATCGTTGATCTGATGGGGAGGGAGCGGAGTTCTCCTTACCTCTCCCCACTTCCTCCGGGGGCCCAGCACGTTCCGCTCTCAGATGTGCGGCAGTGTGGATCCCTCCGCTCTAGCTTTTCACTGTCTGGGATTCCGTTGTTGGTCTGTGGCTGTTGCTTTTGTTGTATCTTGTGGGGGAAGAATTCACGGGAAAGCTCACTCCGCCATGATGCTGACGTCACCCTCTCCTCTGTGTTGGCTTTTGAAGCTAAGTTAGCATGTCGTACCAAAGCCTTTAGGAAAGAGCTCACCATTGCTCCCTCTCTGGAGCGGTAACTGATGCTTAGAGACCTGTGCCTTTTAGGAGCTTCTGAGCCACTTCTCTCTTGGCTGGTTTCCTTGTGGGCAGTGACATCCATTACAAAATGCCAACCCCAGTGAAGACCTTGAATTCTCTTCCACTGCATGTCTGGAGCATGGGAAATATTTGCTGAATGAATGAATGACAGAATCCTTGGTCTGATATTCATGAGCCATCTTAATTTTTCTTCCTCTCCAGGCTTTCCTCTCTCCATACCCTTCACCTCACCCTTCCCTGAAGCAAACCATCCACCTTCTCCACTCACCTGTTCCCAGGGCTTGGACTCATTCATTCCCTACCTCTGAAATATCACCCCCAACCACCTGTCTCGTTTCTTCAGATTGCTGGCTTCTCCCTGACCCCTTTCCCGGATTCCCTCAGGACTTTCTCTGTCCTCTGTGGGGGCACTTTACACTTCCTCTCCGGTGTAATTGCTCAGCCCCTGCCCTTTCTCCCCTGATGACTCCCTAGGGTGGGTTCCTATTTGCTTTGTCTTTGTGCTCCTCCCAGTGTCGAGTGCAGGGCTTTGCAGGCAGTAGACATGTAGGCATTTGTTGAGTGAACGCATGGACCATCAAAAAGGCCTGTTGCTCACCACGCCAACCCAGCCCTCCTGGGTTATAGCAGAAAGTCCAGTGCCACCAATCTGGCTCCTAGGACAAGCAGCTCTGAGGAGAGCCTCAAATCACCCTTGGTCCATGACATGGTTCATGGAGGGGCACAAACAACCCTAGGCCTCTGGGGGTCTTCTGCTCTAACTGTGCACTGACTAGGCACCCCAGACAAAGCTCTCGTGGTCCAGTGAGTTACAGCTCCAAATAAAGCATTTGCCAGCAGAAGGACCTTGAGTCTTTGGGTCCCAACTGGCTCACTCTCTAGCTGGAAAGCAGGCAAAGAGAGGGGAGGTAACTGGCCCAAGGTCACGCAGTGGCAAAGTGAGAACTAGACATCCCATTTAGAGCCTTTCCCAAGTACCAGGGGAAACTCAAGCTGGCCAACTTTTGACACCTCAGCCAGGCAGAGTCTGTTTTCTCAGAATGTCTAGTGCATGCAAGGATAGAAGACCCAGGAGTTGGGAATAGTGTACAAATGTGCGTGCGTGTAAGGGTAGAACCGAAGAGACGGTGAAGCACAATCCTCTGCGACAGTTCTGATTTATCTTATTAAAAAATAAATAAACATATATAAAATTTACATACACGTATATATAAAATGCACACACACGCACATATACGTATTTTTCTCTTACAGGAACAACACACGTTTGTTGTAAAAAAAATTGAAACATACTAAAAAGCACAGAGAACAATATTAAAATCATGTAATTTCCTACCACTCAGAATTAACCACTTAAATTTTTTGTATATTTCTCTCTAGACCATTTTCCATGAAAGTAGGAACTCATTTTAATATTTGGGGTAGTATTGTATGCACAGTTTAGTGTCTTCTGTTTTTCATTTATGTCCTACGGCATAAGCACTTTCCCACATTACTATAATATGCTCCAAAACTCCATTTTAATGACTACTTAATAGTGCATTGTGTGCCATGACTTATTTAGCCACTTCTTTATTGTTGGATGTTTGTAAATAATACTGAGAAGAACATTCTTGAAGAAGAGTCTTTGCCCACATTTCGGATTATTTCCTTAGGACACATTCCTAGAAGTGAAGGGCAGGAACATTTTTAAGGCTCTCAATACTTGCTGCCAAGTAGCTTTCCAGAAACATGTACCAATTACAACCCCACCAGCTGCATTAGAGAAGAGCCTTTGATTCTGCGATTGCAGCAACACCTCGGGCTGCGGGAGGGGTGCTCCTCCAACCAAAGCCTCTCAGGCAGTCCTGACAATGGACCCCTTGTCCTGCCCCCATCTCCTCTTCCCACACTGCCCTCCATCCCTGGCTTCAGGCTTGACTGTCTGTGAGGCCTCTGTTCAGTCCCATCCCGCCTTCTTGGCTCTCCTGGCTGCCTCCAACAGCAGGGCTGGTGGAGCTGAAGGGTGAGAGACGTGCCTGTCCTGTGGGGCCACCAGCCTTCTAGCCTTGGGGAGGCCCTGGAAGGGAGGGGTAGGGTATAGTAAGGGTTGCTAAGTCATCCGCCTCTTTTGGAGAACAACCCCACTCAAGTTCTCAGCCCAGGGCAGTGATCTGCACATCGAGGAGGGAAAAGTAGAGGGCAGCCTCAGTGACAATGGCCACAGGGGACTCTGACCAGCATGTGGATGACTTCTGTTTCCCTACAGGCTCTGAAGCCCCTCATGAATCCCCGGAAGAAGGTGGACCTGAAGCTCATCATCATTGGAGCCCTGGGGTAAGCCAAGCTCAGCTTGGGGATCTGGGAGTTGGGAAGCAGCTCCCTACTGAAGGGTAGCGAGACTTCCTGGATGTGTTCCCACCTCCCATGGGTCCATTTCTGATTCAGAGTGGCACCAGGGAGGGTATCCTATCCCAAGGAAGGGAGCTCAGATGGGAGAAAGAGGCTGAGAGTCAGGCACCCTGGTTTCTGGTCCCCGCTCTGCAGTAACTAGCTGTGTGAATTAGTCAAGCCACTTAGCATCTATCTGCCCTCTCATCTCCTGCCACACACATGAAAAGATCTGACCATTGCTGTGGGGCGCTCAGCTCTCTGCAAACTTCCCTGCTCCTTTAACTGGTCCCTACTCTAGAGACCATTCCCTAGTCCCTTGCTACTCAAAGTACGGTCCTTGGACTTCAAATGTTAGAAATTCAGAATGTCAGGGAGAGATGGTGGTGAGAGGGGCATGGTAAGATTTTGAGAATGGTATGGATGGTATGTGTGTGTTCACATGCGTGTCCACATGTGTCTGGGTGTTTTTCCTCAGTGTAGGAAAGACCTCCCTCCTCCACCAATATGTGCACAAGACATTTTACGAGGACTATCAGACCACACTAGGGGCCAGCATTCTCTCCAAGATTATCATACTGGATGACACAACTTTGAAGCTACAGGTGAGCAGCCCTCCCTTTCCCTCATCAACATACATACCTGAAAATCACCCCACTCAACACAGCAATGTGCACCAGGAGCTAGAATGGTCTAGAGCAGAGATTAGCAAACTTCAACTCATGGGCCAAATCTGGTCCACCACCTGCTCTAGTAAATAAAGTTTTTTTGGAACACAGCTATGCTCATTTGTTTACTTATGGTCTATGGCTGCTTTCGCACTGCAACAGCAGAATTGAGTAGTTGCAACAGCTAGTATAGTCTGCAAAGCCTAAAATATTTATTATGTGGCCCTTTACAGAAAAATTTGCTGATCCCTGATCTAGAAGGAAGAGTGCTAACCCAGGAGTTGGGAGACCCTATTCCCAGTCTCAGGAAAATTTGGCAAGTAGCCTTGGGCAAGTCGCTCCAAGGTCTAACCATCTCTCAGATGGGAATAACAATGCCTGCCCTGATGACCCAGGGGAATAATGAGAGCTCGGATGTGAAAGTTCTCTTGGGATGATAATGTTTGTGCAAAGATACTGGGGTGTCCTTGAGTGACAGGGTCAAGAAGCCCGTGTGTGAAAGGACCACATGCACCTGTGCCAGGGCTGTCTGCTCTCTACCCAAAAAAGGAAGCTTTGACATGATGTGACTCAGTTGGGCCTACCTCCAGCCCCTCATCACAGCCCCGTGGGGCTGCTGCTCTTCGCTTTCAGATTTGGGACACAGGCGGACAGGAGCGGTTCCGCTCTATGGTGTCCACATTCTACAAAGGCTCTGATGGCTGCATCCTGGCTTTTGATGTCACCGACCTGGAGTCCTTTGAAGCCCTGGATACCTGGCGGGGTGATGTTCTGGCCAAAACCATTCCAATGGAGCAGTCCTACCCCATGGTGGTGCTGGGCAACAAGATTGATCTGGCAGACCGGCAGGTACCACTCCTTCACTCATTCACCAGACGTTATGTGCACACCAACTCTATGCCAGGCGCTGTGTAAGGTCCTACACATACAGAGCTGAATCAGGCACAGTCCTTACCCTAAGAATTTCACAGTCTAGTAGTGGATACAGACACTTTAAAAGACAACTATGATACAATATGCTAAATGCAACAATAGACATATGTCAGATACCTTGGATATCTGGGGACCACAATGAAAGGGCATCTACTCAAGCCCAGAATACAGAAAGGGCTTCCTAGAGGAGGTGGATTCCAGGCTGAAGAAACAGCATGAGCAAAGGGAAGAAATAGCGTGATGTAAGCTGAGAACTGAAGGCAATTTTGTCTGGAGACAGGGAATGGAAGAGATAAGGCATCAGAGGTAGGCAAATAGAATTTGAATTAACCTGTAGAACAGTATTTCTATCTGGGGTCAGCTAGAGGGTCTGCAGTGATAAATTCTTCAATCTACAAATTCTCTGCGAAAGTAGTGACATATTTTTTTATTAGCTTAAGCATATTCTGGATCACCTGGCTAACCACTTGGCAGCTGGTCTGCTCCATGGCTACAGCGACCCCACTTGTGTGGGTGTTTACCATTGCAGGGGCGTCGAGGAGAGCTCTCTGCATCATTGCTAGTGAGAAAAGAATAGAAGTGGACTTAATCTGTAAAAGAGCCTCTGGAGCCAGCCCTGGTGGCCTAGTGGTTAAAGTTCAGTGCTCTCACCACTTTGGCAGCCCGGGTTCATTTCCCGGTCGTGGAGCCACACTGCCTATCTGTCAGTTGCCATGCTGTGACGGCGGCTCACATAGAAGAACCAAAGGACTTACCACTAGGATACACAACCATGCAATGGGGCTTTGGGGAAGAACAAAAAAGAGGAAGATTGGCAACAGGTGTTAGCTCAGGGCAAATCTTTCCTGCAAAAAAAAATTTTTTTTAAATAATAAATAAACAAACAAATAAATAAATAAATAAAAATGGAGGCACTTAGGAGTCCAGCTCTCCTTTAAAAAAAAAAAAAAAGATACTCTTGCGCCAGATGAAGCCCAAATGACACCAAAAAGAGCCATTTGAACAAGGTTGTCTTAGTGTTTCAAATAGAGAAAAGAAATGGGGTACTGAGTCATCATATTTGAACTATGTTTTTATAATGATTAAAACGGAGGAAAGTAATAGGAGAACTGAGGCATCATTTGGAACCATGGATGGATGGATGGACGATAATTCTTCCAACTAAGCTGCCGCTTACATAAAGAAGGGCCTCCTGTACAGAGAGAAAGAGATGAGTTTGGTTTGGACATGCTGAGTTTGAGGAGCTTGTAGAGCAGCTAATTACAGATGACCGCTAAGCTTTAGAATACATAAGAATGAAACTTCAAGGGAGAAGTCTGTGCTGGAAATAGAAAGCTAGGAGTCATCAATTGTATGGTCACTTTAGGTTGTAAATTCAGTGTCAGTTCTCTAATTACAAATATCCAATATCAGATAATAATCAAAATCCTAAGTTCATTCAAAGGCAAGGTGTCCCCCTTTCTTTGTCCCACTGTGCCAGCTGCAGGTGAGAACACCGTAGTCTAGGAGGGAGCGTGGTCCTTTGCATCTCATTGCCAATTTTATGTGTCCACACTTCCTCTCCTTCTCCAGATGATTCTGGTTTCAGACTTTGTCAGGAATGAAGCAAGAAGAGGGAGGTCAGGAGAACAGGACAATCTTTATCTGACTGATATCATCATAAGAAAGTTTGCGTCTCTGGGCCCAGCAGGCGTTTCCAGTTGTCTCTTCCATGGGTTACTCCTTTGGGTCCTTAAGAAGCTTCCACTGGGGACTGTAACTGTACCTCCCGTGACAAGGGTGCTGCATTTTCCTCCTCTCTCTCCTCAACTCCTCATTTTTCAACCGTCTTCCACCTGTTGGGGTCACCTCCTCCGGTAGGCAGTCCTCCTGATGGGACGTACAACAGCTCCAGGCTGGCTAGCTCTCTGTTGAGCCCACTGTCTCCTTCACCAGGCACACTGTGCCTTCAGGATCCACTGTGCGGACAAGGGCAGTTAGTTCCCAGTGCAGTCTGCTCTCTCTCTGCCCTAGATCCCTCCCCTCAGAGGCCTGTCAGACACCATCCCACTGTAGCCAACACACTCCAGGGGTCATACGTTAGGCTTTCCAAGTGGCCTCCTTGAAGCCCTATTTTGGCTACAGGTGAGGTCTTCCCTGTCCTCCCTCTTGTGGAGGGTGTACCTACAACACAACTCTCTCTGAAGAAATCCTTTCTAATCTTCCTTTTCAATCCTTTAAGTCATCTAACAGATTCTCGGTCGTCAACCTTTGGAAACGTGCAAGGTCCCAGGGGTGGCCTGTCTCCCAGCCAACTTCATATCTGATGTCTATCAAATCGTGGTGCCTCACTGAAACTTCCATTTTAACGTCCTGCTTCATACGTCTGTAGGTCATGGGGTGGGAAGTTGAGGGGATTCAAGCCTGAGAGTCTGGCTTTTCCTCAGTGAAATAAGAGGCACCATCTTCTGTTGAGAGGGTGGAGGGTGGGAACCAGGTAGGAGTCTCCAGAATCGTGGTGAACCTTTGCCAGCTACTCGAGAGAAACGGGCGAAGGAGCTCAGCAAGGACAAAGGCAAGAATGAGGAGTGATACTAAGGGATCAGCCAAGGAGGAGACCAGGAGTTTGAGGTGGAGTCTGTGTTGTGGTTTTCTTCAACAGCTGCGTATGGGGCAAAAGCCAGGAACAAGGGACCTGGGACTAAGGTTTTTCCAGATGAGAGTAGCTGAGGAATAGAGCTGTGAGGGCTCTGAGAAACCGTGAAGAGGGACAAGGAGAGGGCTGAAGGGCCAGGGGGCTGCGGTGTCAGCAGTTGAAGAGAGGGCAGAAGGAGTGAGGGCGTGAGAGAGTCAAAGGGAGAGGAGACTGAGTCACAGAATGGGAGACCAGATTTAATATTTTACGGAGGTCCTGGGTCTGGGCCTGGGAAGAAGAGGCTGAAGTAGAGGGAAGGTGAATTCTGTTGGAGGGGAAGGAATTGTGAGGCTGTCGTGAGAGGTGGAGGCTGCACGGTGAGGTGGAGAGGAAGCCTCACCAGATGGCGGGTGTTCAATGAATGAAGAGATACCTGGCAGGATGGGGCATGCACGTGATGACTGGAAGGGGTAGAGGGGCTCAATCCAAGCCTCAGGGGGATGAGCTTTGTTCTACAGAGGGAGGAAGAATAAAGGTTTGAAAGAAGCAGTGAAGCCCCAGGCAAGCCCAGCCCCATCTTGGGGTCTGTGGCGAGTAGGGTGTGGAAATGACCCCCACTGGAGGGAGCGATAGGGGGAACAGTGAATCCAGGAAAAGCCAGGGTTCAGCCAAGGTAGGGAGGTGAGAGTGGATCCTGGAGTGGGGAGGATGAGGGCAGTTTGAATTTTTTGTGTGTGTGTGAGGAGATCCGCCCTGAGCTAACATCTGCCAATCCTCCTCTTTTTGCTGAGGAAGACTGGCCCTGGGCTAACATCTGTGCCCATCTTCCTCCACTTTATATGGGACAACGCCACAGCATGGCTTGCCAAGCGGTGTGTCGGTGCGCCGGGATCCGAATCGGCGAACCCTGGGGCAGTTTGAATTTTCACAGATAGGCCCAGGGAAGGGTCTAGAGGGAGGTAGAGAGGAGGAACCAGAGGTGAGGAAGTGCTGAGCAGTAATGGAATGAGGATAGGGAAGTGGAGAGGAGGAAATGGGAGTGGGGACAGCAGAGGGACTTTAATCAGAGATCCGAGACCATAGAGCCAAGAGCTGAGGCTGGGAAGCAACTGCCCTCTAAGGTCCTGCCTTTGGCGCAGAGGGAGTAGAAGGTGCTGTGGGGAATGGAGGAGGCGAGCTGAGAGGCGTGTTCTGGGCTGGAAGAGGGTAGCCAGGAGGCACATTCTCACTCGCACAGGGTTGAGTGGCTAAGGGCTGCTGAAGGAGCACCTCCTCTGGGCACGGATTCATGCTCGTTGTGTGTCCTTGGCCAGCTCCAGTATCTTCACCTGTGAAATGGAGACCAGACACAGATTTCATGAGGTTGTTTGGGGATGGAAGGAAATGACGCCTATAAAGCACAGGGCAAGCTTAACAAAGGGGAGCGATTGTTACCCTCCTTCTTCTCATCTCCAAGGCATGGCTGGGAAGACACAGGGGCTTTTCCCACTTAATAAGAAGAAAATGAATATTTAAAACATATGTGGCAGATTTGGGATGATGACAAAGTTGTGGAGATGAGTAGGGGTGATGGTTGCACAACAATGTGAATGTATGAACGCCACCGATCTATACACTTAAATATAGCCAAAATGGTAAATTTTATGTTTATGTATATTTTACCACAATTTTAAAATACTTATCACTGGGATAATTTTTAAAGAAATTACTGACTTAGATTTTTTTTAAATTCCTAGTCCTTCTACGGAAGGTAATATTGAAAAAATATTAGTTTGTTAGAAAGAACATCTATGCTGCTAGCATCTATGCTACAAGGAATTTATTCACTAGGATGTGAATTCTTTGTTCTATGCTCAGGGAGTCATTTCTGACTTACCACTGACTCATATCATTGAGATTATGTTTTCTGAAAATATTCTTTGTTATTCTTGGTAGTGGTTTAAGATATATTTGACATGCTAATTTTAGCACTTATGTAATTGATCATTTTAAATGCATATAAGATGGAAAAGCATCATAAATAAAATTTTGCAACCTGGACTAATTTTGTCAAGCATTTGGCCTCTGATGAATAAGCAAAATTGTAACAGGAAAAGTAAAATATTTATAGTATATGGTCAGCCAAAAGCAAAATTAATGGAAGTAACACTTTCAAAATTTTCATACTTCCCATGTCTTCAAGTACCACACCCTGAATTTATTTCCACACTCAGAGCCTAAGTTACAAAACCTTTTTTTCCCATAAATAAAAGACAAGACGATTTAAACAATCATGAAACTGTAACTAGCACTGGAAGAGAAAAGTGAAAAGTGCTTTCTGGGTGGCTTTCCTTCCAGGGCAGCTTGCTGAGGTTGCACGGGAGAGGAGAGGGGGGCGTAAAAAGAATGGGAATTTGCAACATAATCTCAGCTGGAATTTTGGAATGTGTATTTAATCATTCCATATAAACCAGACTGAGAAAGAGCGGGGCGAAATGAGATAAATGTCTGTCATACCCGGGCACTGTCCAGTGGGAGAGAGGGCCAGCCGAGATCCGCGGGCTGTGGCTGCAGGCCTGTCTGCCTAGCTCTGCTGCTTGGTGACCTTGGGCATCAATCCAGGCTCCTGCTTCTCATGCCATGAAATATAAAGAAGCTCCCTGCCTTCCGGAGAAGCAGAGGCAGTTGACTTCTTTTCACTTCGTTTCAGTTTTTACTGCAACTCCTGAGCACCAGTGACGTGCCCAGTAAAATGCTCATCACCTGGTGGAGGTGGGGGCCGGGCAGGGGAGAGGAAGTAAACAAGGAAGGAGCTATAAGAAGTGTAAGTCCGGTCCTTGCACTCAAGGACTTTAAAAGATACAAAGCCCTTTGTATTTCTAAGAGGCCTTCGAGGTGTATCATGTTAACTTCTGATGATTACTTATTTGTGTGTTACTAGTGAGGACAATAATAACCAGGAGCCATCCTTGATCCTTCCTCCAAATAGTTCAGGATTTTCTCCAAGCTGTGAGGCTTCTAGGTTGCTCACCAGGTCTTGGGCATCTGTGCTCCACAGAAGGGAGCCAGTCCTGGCCAATTCTGGGGCTCCTCCCCACAAAGGCAGGAGGATCCTAGAGATCAGAAACCAAGACAAGGGCCTAGGGTTTCTCTCTGCTCTGCTCAAGTTCAATAGCTCCTGCGAGACTGACCAGGCAGAGCCTGGGCATGGGAGGAAGTGTCATCTGGGCTTCCCAAAGGGCAGGCTGCTTAGCTGACCTCAATCTCCACCCTGCAGTCTTAGGTAGCGAGCCTCACAATGCCAGAGCGATGCTGAGGGACAACAGGTACAGTGAAAGAGAATCATGAGCTCCTGGGCCCTGCTGTCACTCCTGTGGCCAGAGAAGTAAGGGCCAAAGAGACAGGGGACAGTGATGGTTCCTTTAGTCCCTATAAGATAGACATTCCCAGAAGCTGCAGGAGCAAGGAAAACCATTTGACGAGGGACTGTCTCTGGTCTCCCCTTGGCTGCACTGTGTTCTGGGAGAGCGGCAGAATGGTCCTTTCTCCATGAGAAAAACCTTGGCTCCCTTAAATAAAATGAAACAATGGTTATAAAGTACCAGGCACAGCAAATGTTCAATATATGGTCATTTCCTCCTCCCTGAAATAATTAATTAGACATTAAACTCAATGGTACCAATTGCCTTTGGAAGTAACCCACAAGGCTGCCAGAGCATTTTCTAACCCAACACCCTCAACCTGTGATGGGCCATTTGCATTTCGGTAGACACATATTCATTCATTTAACCTATACTGAGTGGCTCATGGTGCCAGGCCAAGAGCTAAAAAGGTCCTGACCCTGAGCGCAAGGAACCAACAGTCCAGTGGGAGAGAGCGTTCCTTGGCAGCGCCCTGCAGAGGGCGGCTCAGATGCTGCGGAAGCACTGAGCTCAGGCTGCCTCCCAGCTCCGTCTTTCTCAGCTGTGCGATCTGAGGCCAGTCTCGAATCTCTCTAAGCCTCAGTGTTCTTATCTACAAAGTGGAGCTAATAAGACCCATCTCACAGGGTTATCAAGAGGATTAAATGAGTTAATATGATAAGATATCTAACACAGAATGCAGCCGATAGTAAGAGTTTATCAACTGTTCCTAGGACTCTACCCTGGGGAAGAAGGGTTAGCAGGGACTTGAGTCTCCGCCCAGCAACAGGCCTCTTGGGTGTGGACCTGGTCAGCCAGCTCAGGAGAAGGAAGTCCCCCTCTCTGGCTAGTGTCTGTCATGTCCATCTCCCTTCGAAGGGACTGGGGAAGGAACCAATGGCAGGAAGAATCTCCTTGTGTAGGCCTTACGTGCAGTGGGCTCTAATTCTGCCAGGCCTGTGTTCAAATCCTGCTCAGCCCCACACACTCTGAGCAAATTTTTTAATTCTCTAGTCCTCAGTTTCCTCATCTGTAAAATGGAGCTAAAATAGCCACCTCGTAGATTTATGTTAAAAAATAATGTGTAAAGTTACAGACACATGGAAGGTTCTCAATAAATGGGAGTGGTGGTGGGGACATGGTGGTGATAATGATGATGGGGACATGACAACAGTGGGGATGGTGAGGATGATGATACAGCAACAGTGATTATCTCTTCCCCTCATTCAGGTGCCACGGGAGGTAGCCCAAGGCTGGTGTAAAGAGAAGGATATTCCCTATTTTGAAGTCAGTGCCAAGAATGACATCAATGTGGTACAAGCCTTTGAGATGCTGGCCAGTCGGGCTCTGTCGAGGGTGAGTGGCTATAGCGGCAGTACCAGGGCTGCCCTCTAGGATGGGGGAACTCAGGAGCTTCCAGAAAAGAACATCTGGAGAACAGGTAGGGATGCGGGTGGGGCAGGATTGCTCATCGTCTTAATTAATTAGTTGCTGACTGGGCTCAACAGTACTCCAGTAAAGCTGAGAGTACAGAGTCGTTGGTCCCTCAATCTGGCCGTGGAGTTTCTAACACATACTGTTTCTAATCATTTGTGGAGTTTATAACACATACTGTCCTGTACCTCACCCCTGGAGATTCTAGTTTAGCAAGGGTTTAAGAGGTGACGACCTGGTTCAATCCTCCTTGGTGGGAGAGCGGGAGACCCCCTGGTGCCAAGCGCTTGTCCAGTGGGATAGTCAGCCTGCAGGGGCGGCTGACATCCTTCCGCATCCTCTAGACCCCTTGGTGTGAGCATTCAACAGCGTGCCGTGAGTGTGCCGTGTGTGCCGGGCCCCTCGCCCTTGTGAGGAAGACAGAGCACAGGCGTGGTTGTGGACAGTAATTGCATGGTGGTGAAGGACGAGGTGAGGGGCCCAGAGCAGGGGCACACAGCCGCACTGTGGGGCAGGAGGGAGCAGAGAGAGGAGGAAGCTCCGGGAAGGCTGCCTGGAAGCAGGAGCAGGGTTTTCTCATGTGGGGTTTGGAGACTCGAGAGTCCCTGAGAGATTACCCGAGGAGAGGCTCAGCTTGTTTCTCATTCTGCTGCATCTGATCAAGGTGGGCTTCTTAGAAGAGGGGACAAGGTCATCGTGGCAATGATTTTGAATTGACAAAATGAGCAAATGAGGATGGGAGATTGGCGACTTCCCCTGTGTGGACGTGCTTGCCATCATCACAGGTGACCGGCCCGGCTGGCCTGGCGCTGCCAGCTGCCCCGTAGAGAAGTGCTCCAGGGCCCAGCCTGGGGGTGCCCACAATGGAGAGAGGCAGCAGCCACCTCTAGCGGCTGCCCAGGGAGAAGGCTCGAGCTTGCCATCCTTACACCTCAGAGCTTAATCTCAGAGGTGCCCCCACAGGCTGCCCTTATGCTTCCCCTCCCCGCCCCAGCCCCCGCTGTCTCGTGTGAAAGAAAGCAGATGTTGTCCATCTCTAGCGCACGGTCAAGAAGCATGGCCCTATTACAGAGCCAGTCAATTTGGCTCCTAAAATACCGCTGTGCCTGCTCCTGCTGTCCCCTTGGAAGGCTGAGGAAGGCTGTTTGACCTTGTATGGTGATAGGTGATGAATGATCCCCAATAAACACAGTGCAATGATCGCCAAATGCTTGGTCACAGGGAAGCGGCCGTCAGCCCACAGCCAGTATCTGTGTGTGGTTAGCATCTGTCCTTTCTGGAGAAGGACTGTCCTTTATTCTTGAAAGTATGTCCTTCCTGCTGTGTCACTTTTATTCCACGCTGGTGTTAGTAGATGGTAGCTTGTCTGCTTGTTTTGGTTTTTTTTAGCATCCTTACTTCTCAAGAGAATGGAAAAGCCTCGCGTCAGTCCCTCACGTGGATGGGGGAAATTTACTCGTGAGCAGTCTGGAAGTCGCAGGTGTGGTGTCCACAGTCAGACTGACCTGGATTTCAATCCTGCCTGCCTGAGTGCTTTCGAGTGAATCCCTGGGCAAGACATGTGACTTTTCTGATCCTCACTTCCCTTACCTATAAAGCAGGAATAATTCAATCCCATAAACATTTCTTGAGTTGTCAGGCTAGGGCTGGAGATACGGACCTCAGTGGTCCCAAGGTCACGTAGAGGAGCAAGACATTCACAAAGAGACTGTCACGCAGTGAGGTAATCGTCATGGGGAGCACGGTCAAGGCACCGAGGTGACTCAGAGGCAGCTGGTGGTGAGGGTGGGCCAGATGCCCACCCAGAGAAGCAGCATGTGAGTTGGATGTTGAAAGACAGTGCGCCATTTGCAGGTGGAGATGGTAGGCCACTGGGGGTGTGAGCAGGAGCAGCAGAAGGGCAGAGAGAAGGGCACAGCCAGATGCCCAGGCATGAATCCACAGGGCTCATGTGAGGAAGCAGCTGTGGGTTCTGTCTGTAAGACAAAGAAATGTGGCATGAAGGGAAGCGGGGGCACGGGCCGTGGTGAGCGATGATGCCTGCGAGGTCAACGGCGCCAGATCACGAAGGCCTAGTGAGCCCCCGCCAGGACTTTGGACTGCATGTCAAAGGTCTATGCTTTCCAGCCTGTGCTGCTAGACCCCCCAGGGCACACAGGGGCTCACCCTGGACCTTGAAGCCCGACAGAACATGTCTTTCTGCAGTGTCTATATTACTCAGAAATTTGGAGGAGAAACATTTTCACATTAAACAAACACATTTACTAGGGTATAGAATGTAAAACTCACCTGGATTTTTAAGGTGAAACTAGAGTTTGCAAAACTGTATTTTAAAGTCAAACAAGAGTTTTCAAAGACATTTCCTACCAAGACCTCTCCCCACCTTCCCGGGGAGGTCATGTGCTCATTCCCACCAGCCCAGAGTGTTTGGGCAGGAAGAGGTGAGAGGCGCTGCTGTCACAGGAGGGGAGCCCCCGGCTGGCACGGGCAGAGCTGGGGCTCTGAAGCCACGTAGATCTGGCTTTAAATCCTGGCTCTGCCTCTTCCTCGCTGTGTCCTTGAGCAAGTCCTGCTGCCTCCGAAGCCACCACTCCCCTCTCTTTAAAATAATATCTTCCCCATGGGGTTGCTGTGAGGGTTAAGTAACATAGTATTGTAGCACAGAGAAGGCATTAAATAAAAGATGGGAGCTATTTTAAAACGGGAGCTATGTATGAGGGTTTTCAGCAGGGGAGTTTCAGGCTGCAGAGAGGCTGGGCTTTTGGGGTGGTTAAGAAGGTAGTACAATGGTCCAGGCCTGAGAGGATGCAGATGGCAAAAACGGTGGATTAAAGTGACTTTGGAGGGAGAACCGTCAGGGTTTGATAATGGTTCAGTGTAGGAGAAGGAATCAGGAGCTGTTTAGGTTGAGGACAAGGTTTCTAGCTTGACAGATTGAGAGACGATTGATCAGTGCTGCTCTGGACCAAGACAGAGAAGGGAGGGAAAGCAGGAGTGTCACAGAAGGAGGGGGTAATGCCGTCCACTGGTGCACATGGCGTTCGAGGCTCCTTGAAATGCCTGAGTTCTGCAGTGAGCTCTGGATGGAAAGAGCGATCTGCGAATAGCGCCCCCGACAGGTACGTACTCGTTAACATTCTGAGAGGAAAGAAGGTAGGGAGTGACTGCAGTGTCCCAATCTAGCCACTTTCAAGATGAGGTGTTTAATTATTCCAAAATATGATTAAGAATGCCCTCATACTCAAAGAAGGGACACCCACCTGTTTGGGGGGATTTGGGATGATGGGATTTGCTCTTCCCAAGTTGGCAATACCACCCCTGCTGGGGCTGGTCCGGCCCAGCTCCAGGGGCGTGAGCTGCAGCATGGAGGCCCAGGTCGTTTGGGTTAATTGGAGAAAGACAAATTACCATGTCCGGGAGGGAAGCAGGCTGGCTAGCAGGTAAGTTTGGTAAAGTTACAGGACCTTTACGAGGTCCTCAGGACGCAGGACCTAAAGGCAGGGCCACAGAGGTGACCAGGCTCAGAGGGACAGAATCCACGATCACACCCTCACTGAAATGGCGCGTGCATTAGCACGCTGTGGTGTTACTTTACAGTTAGACTCACACATTGCCAAGAGGACCAGGGCCTCGAGAAAAGAACTACACGGGAAACCTAATCATGGCCTGCTGGCTGCTTGGAAGTTTTGCAGGAAATTGGAGAAGCAAGATGATGCCATTATTGAGTGAAATGCTGTTGTAAATGGGAAGCGCTCAGGGTTGCCCTGGACCTGGGGAGGGTGTGACTATTATTGGTGAAGAGAACTGGTGTGAAGACCTCTGCTTTGCCGGTGTAATGAGTGAGGAAGTTTCTCACACCTTCCCGAGGCAGCATGGCCTTTGTTCCCAGAATAAAGTCAAAGGAGCTCAGAAAGCCCTGCAGCTGCGCCGGGCACTCAGCATCTCCCTCCTCGAAGGCCGGCACGTGGACAGCGGCACAGGTTTCTGTTCATGTGGGGCTCTGGGGCCCAGCAGGGCCTTGCGTGGACGTGAAGGTGGGGCATACTCAGGGTGGGGAACCAACACGCCCTGCCCTCTGAGTCCAAAGTCCCAGTTAGGAAGGCTCCTGACCCCAGCCAAGATCTCCTTGGCTTTCATGACGGGAGAGGGACCCAGAAAGTGCCCAACAGTAAGAGAATCCTTTCAAAACCCGCCTCGCTGGGAGAGATGGGTCAGTTGGTGTGAAAATGGACTTAAATAGTGATGCTCTGCTCTTCCTCGTGCCTCACTGGGAGGTTCAGAAACATCAGGATTTTAACGACAATTAGCTGGAGAGAAGGCATGACCGCTATCCTAGATGTTGTCCCCTCAGAGAGGCAGACCACCAGGCACAGTTTCACCTGCCCCACAGGAGGCTCTGCCCTGCTCAGGTCCACACCAATGTATCGTGAGCCACTCACGCAGAGTGAGGGCACACCTGCTTGCTCACTCACCCGCACATGCACAGTACCAGCTGTGGGAGGAACATGAGTGCTGGGAGCTCGGTGCCTGCAGAGAGCCGTGGCAGAGTAAAGAAAGGGGATCCCCTTAAGAAGAGACCCTTGAGCAGGTAGAACCCACCTCCTAGAGGAAGGACCACCTCCCCCACCCCAAGCTCTCCCTTGAACCAGGCAGGGTGGGTCCCAGGTGAGAAGTGGCCCAGCCGGGTGGAGAGAGGCTTTTCAGACTGAGAAGGAGCCTTCCCTGGACCTTGTTGGGACAGGAGAGTTGGGAGGGTGGCCAGAGAAGCAAAAAGGCCCAGTAGAAACATGGAGTCTACTGTAGGGAGCACTCCCTGGACATGGGGAGGATGGAGAACCGACTGGGCTTCTCCAGGTGCCGGGGTGGGGTGGGGAATGGGGGTGGTCATGGTGAGGGAAGTTTGGGGTATGGGGATGTTTGCTGGGAGAGGTCTCCAGCAGAGATGAGGAGTGGGCTGTCATCATCTCTGCTGAGGTCAAATGTCACCTCAGTTGTTCCCTCTGGAGAATGGAAATTTATGGGTCCTGGTTGGAGATCAGGTGACCTGGGCCCCTCACGCGGCCCCTAACTGCTCTGGGCTCCTGGAAGAGGCTGGAGGAGGAAGCGAGGAAGGAGGGGGTGGGGAAGACCGGTGCTTCCCCTTCTGGGCCTCAGTTTCCCGCCAGCACAACGGGGAGGGAACAGAAAGCCCAACCACAACTGGCCATTAAGAAACATAGGGCAGGTGTGCTCTTCGCCTCTGAGGATGTGTACGCTGACTTCTCTCCTCCTTCTCCAGTACCGAAGCATTATAGAGAACTACCTCACAGACTCCATCAAGCTCTCACCAGAAGACCAGAAGAGGAGTAAATGCTGCTGACCTTCCAGACGCCCTCAGTTCCCCACCAGCCCCACCGCTGGCCCGAGCTCAGCCAGGAGGCCTGGCTCTCCGGCAGGGCCCTTGATCCCCTCTCTGCTGGTCCCAGAAACAGAGGGCAGCCCTGCCTCAGGCTGAGTGCAGTGAGGACAGGCTGGCCCCTCAGGGGTCCGCATGAAACCCAGAATGTCACAGCCAGATCCTGGCCCTGGAAGAGTCGACTCCCTGGCTGGCTCCAGCCTTCCTCCCGCCCACCCTCCCCAAACACACTCCTGCTCCAGAACACACGTCTCTGCAGACAGACAGGCCACTGTCTCTGGAGTCCTGTTATATCGTCCTGTGGACTGGCCTTCCTCACCCAGGCCACTACACACTCCAAAATCACAGCACGGTTTTGGATAGCTCAGCCTCCCTCAGCAACCAGGGCCAGGGAGTGAGTGTCTGGACCCCACGTGAGGGCCTGCCTCAACCCCTGGCAGCAGCTGTTCAGGCCTGGGACACCCCTCAGCCCCCTCCAGAGTACAGGACTGAGGGAGCCCAGGAAAAGCCACCGGGGACTGGTTCACTCCCCCTTGCTGGATGCTCAGGCAGCGCCTGTAAATCTCTCTGAGCCTCAGCTTGTTCATCTGTCAAATGGGGGTGATGTGTGCCCTGCCCACACCAAGAGTATGGTTTTGAGGACCAGAAGCTCTGCTGAAATCTCAGTTGCCCTCGTTGATGTGCATTTATTTATTCCTTCAACAAGTATTTTTGAGTGTCTACTATGTATGATGCACTGAGGTTCAGTGACAGATGAAACAGACAAGGACTGTGCTCCTTGACCCAACAGTCTGGTGAGGGAGAGAGGCAACAGACACAGAATTTAAACAGGTATTTTCACATAGCAGGTAAGGGTTGAACAAAATGAAACAAGGTAATGGGCTAGAAAGGGATGGGGGTGGGGTTGGGTGCTGTTTCAGACAACTTGGTCCAGGAGGGCTTCCCTGAGGAGGTGACATTTAGCCTGAGGGCTAGAGAATGAGAAGGTGGCTGCACCTGAGATCTGGACGAAGAGCATTCCAGGGAGAGGGAGCAGCCAAGGCCCTGAGGCGAGGACAAGCGTGCTGTATTCCAGGAACAGTGAAAGGACACACGTTTACCTAAGGACTCAAAGCCGCTGTCCCAGGGACAAGCAAGAGGACCCCGCCTCCTGAACGGCTCCTTGAGCCTCTGCCGACTGGCCGCCAGAGGGCAGCAGTGCTCTTTCTCTTCCAGGCGGAGCCGAAAGGAGCCGCTCCGTGAACCTAAGCCGCTGCGCTTTCTTGCCCTGATGCTCAAAGCTTGGTCGCCGGCTCCGGGCACGTTCAGCGCTTCCAGATCTGAGAGGCAGGAGAATCCCCATTTCTTAAGCCTAGTAAGAAACGGGCGAAAACTGCAACATCAGTGATTCAGGCAAGGAATCCTTACCGGTGACAGATACTAGAACGAGGGGCCCGGAGAGCTCGTGGATTCTCTGGCCCTGCGGACTCGGAGGCGGTCATCTTTTTCTTCTGGCTACAGATAGCACAGACAGGGCCCCGCCTGAAGGGGGCGGACAAGATCACCTCCAGGGTCCTCCGGCCACGCGCATGCTCACCACAGAAGCCGCCTGTCCACGCAGAAGTGCCCCTCCCTGGGCTTCAGGCGGGCCTGGGATGTCAGCCTCTGACTCCCAAGTGTCGACTGTCTACTGACTGTGCAGATGCCCTCGAGGGAGGGGAATGGGGGGTTAGCAAGGGAGTTTGGGGAGCCCCTTCTGTGGAATAGAACAGGCTCGTCCTGGGTGGCAGCATGGCCCTGGCAGGGGAGCAGGTGGCCCGGAGCACACTTCTGTCTCTGTGCTCCGTGGGGGTGTCATTCTGCACGTCCCGCGGGCTCTCCTGGGAGTCATGGGACTGTGGACTGGACGTATGGAGTATGGATGTGTACGCAGCAGCTTGTACACTGTAATGGGCATACAGATCGTTTCTAAATGTGTGCAACAAGTGATAAGTATGTCCTTCTTTGTTTTTATCCTTTATGGTACTTCCTTATTAAATTAAAAAAAAAAAAAGAAACAAACATGTCTCCATAGTTCAAAATTCAAAAGATACTAAAGGGAAGACAACAAAAAGTAAAATAGGACCAGATATGTAACTAGTGGGGCCCAGTGCAAGATGAAAATGCCCAGCCCCTTGTTCAAAAATTATTAAGAATTTCAAGACAGCAATAGTGGCTCATTAAACCAAACACAGGGTCCCTCTGAGTGCAGGCTGCAGACACCCATGAAGCCGTCCCTGAGGACGCAACTGTGTGTTCAGTGCCCTCCAGAATGATGGAGCCCCTGCCAGGCCCACTTGGCCTGCAGACACACTGCAGCTAAAGTTAAAACATCTGCCTTTGCAAGAGCAACGTGGAGATTCAACTCCAGGCCCAAACCGCGCATTTTGCATCTCCCCAGAGTCAGGAGCCAGGACAGAATGTCCCACGGTGCGGGGTGGGGGGTGAGGCGTGGAGAGAGGGAGCCTGAGGGCCCACAGCATCCCTCCTAGCATGCCTAGGGGACACACCGACCAGTCCCCAGGGCAGAGGAAGCTGAGCTGACAAACTGCAGACTGGCGCCCGTGCCAGCCCCGCACCCCACTCCTGAGTCTGAGGCCGGCCCTCGGTACCCACCAGTAGGGGCAGGTATTGGCAGAGGGAGGCGGCATTTGGGGGTGTGACTCCAGCTGGGTGGAGCCCACTGGAGCCTGGATGAGGTGGGGCAGCCATGCCTTCAGAGAAGAGGACCCGGCTTGACAAGACAGCTCTGGCCCAAGCTGCTCTGCCGCCGCCACAGCCAGGATCTGGGGGGCAGCTCCAGGCTGCTAATGGATAAGAGAGAGGAGCCAGGCCAGGGCTCCGGGTAGCACACACCCTTGGGGCTTGGGGAAAAAACAAAGCCCAATCTTATCACCAAATAAATCTGGGCGGGCCTACCGGCCCAAGGGGGTTTGCAGAAATGCTAACTTTTTCTGCTGTTTCTCCCCCTCAGCAGAGCTTCCCTCACTGCCCCGTCCACAGCCACAGCGAACTCCTAGCAGAGTGAGGGACATGCCAGGTGCCACAATGCCGTGTTGTTCCCAGGAGGGAGGGTGCAGTCCAGTGGTGGCCACAGGACAGCCATGCCAGCAGCGACACCCAAAACTAATAGTCATGCACGGCAGGCCCAGCTGTGACAGCCGGGTAAGGACATGAGGACATGTGTGCTGTGTACACACCCCACACCCGGAGGCTCCCTGTAGGTTGTGTGCTGGGGCCGGCACTGGGGTGGGAAGAGGACCAGGCTAGGCGGGAAGTTTAGTTCAAGTAGCAGGCAATGGGCTGTAGCAGGACTCCGGGTGTGTGTCTGTGAGGTATGGGGTGTTTGTGTGTGTGGTTTGCTTGTGTGTGTGTATGTGTCTGTGGTGTGTGTGTGATGTGTGTGTATGTGTCTGGTGTGTGTGGTGTGTGTGTGTGTGTGATGTGTGTGTATGTGCCTGTGGTGTGTGTGTGTGGTGTGTGTGTATGTGTCTGTGGTGTGTGTGTGATGTGTGTGTATGTGTGGTGTGTGTATGTGTCTGTGGTCTGTGTGTGGTGTGTATGTGTGTGTGGTGTGTGTGTGGTGTGTGCGTATGTGTGTGTGGTGTGTGTGAGTGTGGTGTGTGTATATGTGTGTGTGGTGTGTGTCTGTATGTGTGTGTGGTCTGTGTGTGGTGTGTGTATGTGTGTGTGGTGTGTGTGTATGTGTCTGTGGTGTGTGTGTGGTGTGTGCGTATGTATCTGTGGTGTGTGTGTGTGGTGTGTGTATATGTGTCTGTGGTGTGTGTGTATATGTGTCTGTGGTGTGGTGTGTGTATGTGTCTGCGGTGTATGTGTGGTGTGGTGTGTGTGTGCGTGTCTGGGGTGTGTGTGTATGTAGTGTGTTAGTGTGTGTGTGTGTGTGTGTGCTGGAGAGGCACGCAGAGACTTAGAAGGTCAGACAGTAGGTTTCCCGTGTTGAAGTACAGAAAATTATAAAGAAGCTCCTAAGATTGGAGGAGAGCAAAAACACAGGTAAAGGGGTGCTGGGGCCGGGGGGAGAGACAGTGAGATTGCTGAGAGCCTAACTTGTACCTGGGAGGCCCCAGAAGAGCCCAGGGGGGAGGGCATTCGGCTCGTATTTCAGATGAGAGGCCTCCTCTCCCTCTCCTTCAGTCCCACAAGTCCTGTCAACACCACCTCGCCATTCTCTTGAATCCAGTCCCTTCTCCCCTACCCTCTGCTCCACCTGGTCCAGCCGGACTGCAGGCCTTGCCTAGACCACAGTCCGCCCTCCCACAGGCCTCCTGCCTGCCCTCTTGTCCCTTTCCTAGGCACTCTGCATGGCAGCCATCCGAGCGTTGTCCACAAGGACAAAATACTTCCGTGGTCCACAAGGCCTTCACCACTGCCTGCTCCCCAGGCTCAGCTCTGGTCACAGCCTCCCCCAGTGCTACAAGCAGAGGAACCTCTCTCAGCCCCCAGGAATGCCTCTCACCTCCTGCTCTGGCCGCGGGACCTCTGTTGGCACACTGCCCCCCCCACCCCGGCTCATTCCCCCTTAGCTGTTAATGATCAGCTCAAACCTCGTTTCCTCCAGGAAGGCTTCCCCCACCCTGGACCCGCCAGGTCGGGGCCCGCCAGGTGCCCCCACAGCAGTTCCACCAGGATAGGAGCACCACGGGCAGCGATTCTCATCACTTTGTTCACTGTTGTCTCCCCTGGGCCCAGAGCAATGCCTGACAAGTGGCTGAGACTCAATAAATATTTGAGTGTGATACTTCACCTAATTGATACTACACCTGTGATACTTCATCCTAATTGTTGGCTGTTCACCCTGAGCCTGTATCTCCCTGAAGGCAGGGCCTGTTCGGATTCATCATTTTTACCCCAGCACTCAGCGTAGTAGATGATGAACAAACGTTGCGCAATGCAATAGAATACCACACAGCTATTTAAAAAAAGGCTGATGAAATGTTCTGTGTGATGACATGGGATAGATATCCAAGACATTTTGTTATGTGAACAGGCAATGGCAGAATTGTGGATATAATATGCTATCTTTTCTATAATAGGAAACTTAAATTAGACTTTATATTCATTTTTGCTTGTACATAACTCCAGAAGGATGCATAAGAAATTAATAAAAGTGGTTACCTTTCAGAGAGGGGACCAGGCAAGTGGGAGTCAGGAGTAGCAGCCAGACTTTTGCTTGTATAATTTTATATGTTGAATTTTGAACTCTTTAAGTGTATTACATAACCAAAACTCAAAACGAGGAAGATGAACATTGGTGGAAGGAAGAACAAGCAGGGAGAGAGGCAGGAGGGACTCCAACCAGGCCCCCCAGCCAGTTATACCATGGCCTGAATCCAAGGCTGACAGATGTGGATTCTGCCACCAGAGAAGGACACACACCTAAGAAATCCCCCCGGGCCCACATGCTCTGGCCAAGACGCCAAGTCTCCCAGGTGTGGTAAGATCAACTCAAGGTTTCTTGGTTCCCCTGTGTCCTGTAGGAGGATCCTGTCTCCTGGGATGTTGGTCAATAACTGAGCAAGTGTTTCCAACCTTGGAGGCTCAGCTCTGGAGATAAACTATCAAGTCTGTGCACTGCTATATGAATGACTACACTTAGGAGTAGGTATTTCCCAAGGTTAATCTCAGGGCTTACCAGTTAGTTAACACCCTGGATCCCCCTTTTCTAAACCCAATGGGACCCCTGAAAAGACTCTGCTCTAGCTTATAGGCTCCAAAGTAAACTGGTACAACTGTTTTTTGGCTATATTCAGTAAAAGGCAACACACACAGGCCCTATGACTCTGTAATTCCACCCATGCACATACGCACCCCTGGCTGGTGTGAACCAGAGGACATGATCAAGAATTCTTTGTAGCATTCTTTGTAATAGCAAAAAAAAAAGAAAGAAAGAAACTGCAAATGACCTAGACATCCTGCTACAGGAAATTGGATAAATAAAATGTGGTATAGCCCAACAATGGAATTTCACAGCGGTGGAAATGAATAAACTAAAGCCACACACATCAGCTGGGTGAATCTCGAAGCATGTGGAAGACAGCAAGCCACAGAAGAAGACATAAATGTCCACCATTTACATCAAGTTCAAAACCAAGCAAAACTAAACGGTTTATCCTTACATGCATTTATCACAAACGCATGTGGTAAAACAACGGAAAGCAACAGAAAAACATACAAACAAGGGAATGATGAACCCAAAATCCAGACAGCGGTCACTTCAGATGGCGATCAGGGTGGGGGAGGCAGGGGAATGCAAAGGGGCCAGACACACAGGCGGCTGGGCAAGGTTGGGAATGTTTGCTATTCCAGTTGGGTTGTGGGGCGCAGACAGTCATTTTATCATTACACTTCGCATCTCAGATCTATGTTACACGTGTTCTTTTCATGACTCAAATATCCAAATTTTGAAATTTCAACCACAGCCTGAGCTTTGACGTCAGGTCCACCTGAGTTTGAGCACTGACTACTTTTTCCGCAGCTATGTGACCGTGGGTGTGTCACCTGACCTCTCAGAGCTTCCACTGTAACCCAGGGTAGTGGGGATAATAATGTTCACCTCAAAGTGTTCTCCTTACATATGTGCCTACCTCGTAGTAGGTGATCAATAAATGGTGGTTGGTACTGGATCAGGAACAGTGGCAGGGGCGTTGATTTTAAATCTATCTGTGAATAAAGGCATCCCCATTGTAGGCTAAGGGCAAAATAAATGAGACTTGAATGAACGAATGGGTGAGCCAACAAACAAATGCACTCATTCATTCTATTCTTACCTCCACATCTCCTCCTCTGAGGGGCCTCTGGGACTCAGATCATCTGGTTAGCGTTGTGGTCACTTAAAATGAAACTTGAAATACAATTCTCACGCTTATCCAGAGTTTCCAGAAGCAGGCAGCTGGCAAGCTGAGCCCCAGGAAGAGTCTGCCTCCACTCTCCAGACTGGACCACAGATCCCTGCGGGAGGAACTCACATGTCCTCTCCGCCCCGCAGCACCTGGCACCGCAGCTGTGAGGACAGCTGCTCCTTGGGAGCAGAGGCCTTTCGTCGGCAGCAACCTCCCCAACACTTGCAGCCTTGGATCCATGACTCTTGAATCTGTAGGAGTGTGCCTTGACCATGAGGTCTCAGCAACATTTGTCTTAGATACAATGACGGCCCGTGATAGAGGAAATTGAAGTGGATTTCCAAACCCTGAAAATAAGAGAAACATATTTTTAGGCATTCTGAGAATCTCTGCCAGTCTCTAATGTGATTTTTTTTTCTTTTTCCTATTTCAGGCTATATCTGTGGGGAGGGGAGGGAATAACCTGTGGAATCATGGACGGAGTTGTAAATTTGAAGTCAGATCATCTTAACCAAGCCTTTGTGTGATCTTGAGCCAGTATCATTTCTAGCCTCTTTCTCCCCTGTAAAATGGGGGCAATAATTATTTCTGGCTTACTTCACAAGGATGATAGAAAGATAAAAGAAAACCATGAATATGTTGGTGATTTGGAAACTATCCAGCTCTACATAACATGGTGTAGAGAAAGAATACTGGATGTGCAGTGAAGATTCCTTGGTTGGTTGGTTGGTTGGTTGTTTTTAAGTTCCTAAATAAGTATTGAGGCTCATTACGTACCAGGCACTGTTGTGAGCGCTTTGTAAATGTTAACTCATCTAGTCCTCGCAACAATCCTATGAACTAGGCGTTATAGTATCATCCCCATTAGACAGATGGGGAAACTGGGGCACAGAGAGGTTAGGTAACTTGCCCACATTGCATGCTAGAATGTGGCAAAGCTGAGATCCAGACCTAGGCAGTCAGGCTCCAGCAGCTGGGCTCTTAGCCAGCGATTCTGCCTCCTGCTTGAGAGGTTTGAAGCCTAGCTCTGCCGTTCACTACTTCTTTCTTCTATCCTCCATTCATTCATTCTGCATATATTTACTGTGGCTTACCATGTGCCAGTCACTGTTCTAGGAAATGGGGATGGAGTGATGAGCAGAAGGGACTGTCATTGAGCTGGCACTCCAGTGTGGGAGACGGACCACACACACATAATCACACGTGGTGTCCAGAGGGCTAAGTCTGAGACGAAGAAGAAAGCACCGGTGCTGAGTCCACTCAGGCTGCTGGAACAGAATACCATGGACTGGGAGGCTAATAAACAACAGACATTTATTTCTCATAGTTCTGGAGGCTGGAAGTCCAAGATCAGGGTGCCAGCCTGGTCGGGTTCTGGTGAGGGCCCTCTTCTAGGTTGCAAACTGCCCACTTCTTACTGTGTCCTCACATGGCAAAAGGGGCAAGCTAGCTCTGGGGTCTCTTATAAGGGCACTGATCCCATTCATGAGGCCCCCACCCTCCTGACCTCATCACCTCCCAAAGGCCCCACCTCCTAACGCCATCACCCTGGGGGTTAGGATTCAACATAGAAATTTTGGGGGACTGGAACAGCAGGGCAAGGAGATATAGTGTGACTCTGGACCAGGGCTGTCATCTCTTAGAGCCTCTGTTCTCTTATGTAAAATGGAGCTACTGAGGCCTGCCTTTCCTGCTCTAAGGGACTAGGAGGCAATCACACAAACTATGGAGGCATTCATGGCACAGATGCTGTCAAATGCTATTCCAGTGCAGGGACTGTGGAATTCACTGGTTTTGCCTCTTATTCCTGTGGTACTCGGTTCATATCTCTATTTAGTACGTCACCATTGTTTCAGAGCTGGTCATGCGAGTCTCTGTGTCTCCCAATAAACTGTGAATTTTTCAGGGCAGGAACAGATCCTGGTGCAGAGTGAGTATGAAACAAAGGTATAATTATTCATATTAATAATCACTATTAAACGAGCCCCTACTTACAGACACCACCACTTACACACAATGCTGAATTTAACTTGCAATATATAAGTTATTATTATCCCTATTCCCAAAGGAGAAACAGAGGCTCCAAGGAGTGAGTAACTTGCCCGTGGCCGTTCACCAGGGAGTGACAGATCTGGGAGAGGAACTCGCATCTCTCTGACTCCAAAATCCATGGTCTGTCCCCAAGCCCACGCTGTCACTGGGCACCATTATCCGTACTTACTCATTCAGCAATATTCTGTGAGCACCTACAGTGTCGTAGGTGCTCTACTAAGTGCTGGAGACGGATGAGGCGGGTGAGGTCCCTGTCCACATGGAAGACACACCCCTAAGTGAACAGAGAAACTGCACAGGCGTTGCTTTGACCCACAGGGGGCCCTATCTGGTGGGGAGGGCCGGTCCCAGGAGGGGCCTGCAGAGCTGAGCCCCGAGTGATGAAAAGAAGCTGGCCTTCAGAAGATCTTGGTGGAAGAGCCAACGAGGGCAAGGAAGCCAAGGTGTGAATGAGCTGGGAATGTTCTCCAAGCCCTAGGGTGGCCAGCGGGCCTGAAGAGTCAAAGAAAGGGGGGCAGAAGCAAGAAGCGAGGTAAGAAAAGACGCTGGATCCAGCCATGCAGGGCCTTAGAGTCTGCAGAGAGGAGCGCTGGGGAGCCCGCAGAAGTTTCCAGGCAGAAGAGTGATGGGGTCTGATTTACGTTTGGGAAGAGATATTATTAGTATTAATTGTTTAAATAGCATTGGAATTTGCTAATAGTAATTATAAAAATGTTTTTTTAAATGTGTGTAGAAGACAAGAGAGTGAAACAGAAGGGAGCAGGGAAGGCGGGGAGTGAGGAAAGTCATTAGCCAGCAAACAACTTCTGCAGGTGTTTCCCTTCGGCTTAGCTCCAGCTGAATTAAGCCTCATTTATCTTATGTACAGTAATAATTGGCTGTAAATGGAAATAACTGAATCAATTTCCAGGGATCCACTGTGAGAGGGATCAGATTTCTTCGCCCTTCTCTTCCCACCCCTGGAGAGGGGAGGGCAATAACCCTGGGGGAGACGCCGCCCATCTGCTGCTACCCCGTTGTGTGGAGCGGGGCTTCTGTTGAGCAGGTTGAAGGATGCTTCTTAAGACCAGCCCCTTCTCCCCAGGAGCAAGGCTCTTGATTTCTAGACACAGTGCAGTCTCTGCCAGAACGTGGCCTGGGAGTCAGGCCCTCTGGGTTCTTATTGTGTAGCTCTGGCTGCCCATTGGGAAATGTGCGGACACACCCAGCCTCATCCTCGCTCCACACCCACAAAGTTGTGAAGGAAACAAGATCCCACTGAGTAGGGACGATGGAAAGGGGAGACGGCACTGCTGGGTCCTGGTAGAGACCGCAGATGTCTACACTGTCCCCTTCTCCTCCAATTCAGATGTCTACACTGTCCCCTTCTCCTCCAATTCAGATGTCTACACTGTCCCCTTCCCCTCCAATTCAGATGTCTACACTGTCCCCCTTCTCCTCCAGTTCAGATGTCTACACTGTCCCCCTTCTCCTCCAGTTCAGATGTCTACACTGCCCATGTTCTCCTCCAATTCAGATGTCCACACTGCCCCCTTCTCCTTCAATTCAGATGTCCACACTGTCCCCCTTCCCCTCCAATTCAGATGTCCACACTGCCGGTCTTCTCCTCCCCATCTCCCTCACTATGCTCCTCCCTGGGCCTCTTCTCCCTCCTGGAGAGGAAGCAGATCTGCATGTCAGGAAGAAGATGAGAAGGAAAGGAAAGAAAACTCCAAGAAAGAGGAACTTTTATGAAGCAAAAAGACTGAATTTGAAAATTTCTGGAAAACTGAATAATCCCACCCGTGCAAATTACACAGAATTATGCAAATTATAATGTAAATCAGTGCACAGTCACATTTTCTCTTCATTTCCAAGCCCAGCTTTTTGCACCCTGGGGGCGCCTGGGGGTGAGAGGATCCTGGCGGAGCCCCCTGTGCCAATGCAAAGCTTGCAGAGTTGAGTGTCCAACCTCTCCCCCTCCCGGCATTGCAGATTTCTTCCTTCTGCTCTTTCCCTTTACTGCCTCCACAAGGCGTCCCTGGCAGGGCCCTAGGGAAAGCCCCTTTACCACCCCCACCCCCACCCCAGACTTCCCTTGTCCCAGTGACGGGACAGGACATTTTTGTACCGTACTTAGAGATGATGGGGCAGGTTTGGAGGAGGGAGGAGCTGAAAATAGAGTCCTTTATGCTAATGATATGCAAATATAGCCCGGTTCCCTTTCCTTGGCCCCCTGGAGCCAAGAGATGACTTGTCTATGTGCAGTGGACCGAGAAGAAGCCCAGAGAGAGAGCTAGAGAGAGGGAAAGGGAAGAAAAAGAGGCCAGAGAACCCTGGCTGACCCTTGTCCCCAGACTCAAGTGGCCCCAGGCAAAGGACAGCTGACAGGGCAGTGCAGGCCTCCTGGAGAGAGCTGCAGATGCGGGCATGGTGCTCAGGAAGGGGGGCGTCTAGCCTGTGTCCTGAGCTTTCAGGACAGGTGCTGTCTCCTCACCCCCTCCGGTGGCAGTGCCTCTCACCACCCCCCTCCACCTGTGGAGAGATTGTCTCCCTCTGTGCTATTATCTCCTACAATTGCTCACAGATGACAACACCCCTTAGCGGCCCGCCCAGCACTTGAACTCCTTCTGACTGAGGCAGCTTGCCGGAGGATTAGCTCCTCTTTGGAGAGTCCACAATAGCCCTCCACATCCTTTGTGCCTCTGTTTGCAGCAAATATTGAAGCTCTCTCCTGAAACCCATTACAGGCGGTCAGGACAAAGGCTTTCCCGGGTCTCCAGGACAGAACCAGTGCCAGGATGTCCCCCACTACTGTACCTGCTGCCTCACCTGCCGCTTCTTCTCCAGTTACCCCCCGAGGGAAATAATCCACATTCACACCAGGTGTCTCTGTGCCAAGGCAGTGGGCAGACGGATGCAATGGTGCCCACATCTGGGTTTGCCCATCAGAGGGGAAGGGGGGAGCTGGGCACCGTGGGGATGGGCAGGGGTCACAGGCAGTTGGGAGATGGAAAGATCCGGAGTGAGGGAGCCTGGGGTGGAGCTGAGGACACAGGAGCAGGTGCACCACATGCTCCTCTGCCATCAGCCCTTCCCAAGTGCTGTTACCTCTGCCTGGAACATTCCTCCTTCCCACTCTCCAGCCTAATTTTCAGGGGCTAGTTTTGTTCATCCATCTGGTCTCAGCTTAGACTTCACCTCATCACCTCCTCCAGGAAGCCATCCCTGCCTCCCAGTTTTAGGTGTCCAACCTCAGCACTCGCACCTGGTGTTATAAGTGCCTGCTCACCACCTGCTTCCCTGTCCCTCCAACACCTCAGCCTCTGAGCTCCCTAGGGCATTTCATCACGGTTCCCACGTGTGGCGCAACTCCTAGAACATGGCAGATAAATATGGCTGGATAAATGAATGATTGAGTGAATTCAGCAAGTGTGGGCTCTGCCTGGTCTTTGAGTCCTCAGAACTCCAACTAAAGTGATGTTGAGTCATGAAGGGACCTGGAGAGGGGAAGGACTGCGAATATCTCACTGCATTCTGTGGAGGCTCCTCAGTTTAGTGAAGAGTACTGGGCTGGATGTGAAGGCCCCTGGCTCAGGGCGAGGGGACGGCCCACAGGAGGACACAGGAGTTCTTCGGGCAGGGTGAGGAGGCGCTGGCAGTCACCAAGCTGCCACCCTGTAACAGGTGCTGAGTGGAGAAGACACAGGGTCCTGCTTTCAGGTCTGAGGGAGGGGTATGCGTCTCTGGGATCGGGAACTTCAGGAGGCAACTCTAGGGCCCGAGAATGGCTGGCTCTGCTTTCCTGCCTGCCCTTTCACTCTCCCAGCTACTGTCCATAAGGAGCCTGGTCAGACGGGCCAGAGGCTGAATCCAGCCACTTGGTGGGCAAGTTACTCATTTCTCTTTGCCTCGATTTCCTCCTCTATAAAACAGAAGTCTGGCGGCCCGAGTTCGGATCCCGGGCACGCACCGACGCACCGCTTCTCTG
Organism: Diceros bicornis minor; assembly: GCF_020826845.1. Lineage (NCBI taxonomy): Eukaryota > Metazoa > Chordata > Mammalia > Perissodactyla > Rhinocerotidae > Diceros > Diceros bicornis. Next base: position 100,043,943 of record NC_080743.1, read on the forward strand.
GCCGTGCTGAGGCCGCGTCCCACATACAGCAACTAGAGGGATGTGCAGCTATGACATACAACTATCTACTGGGGCTTTGGGGGAAAATAAATAAATAAATAAAATTTAAATAAATAAATAAATAAAACAGAAGTAATAACAGTGCTCCCTCACAGGGTCACTAAGAAGCTTCCCGAGATGACTAGATACATATTTAGCACTGATCCCGACACGTACAAGTGCACAGTAAACACAACCCATTGTTCCAGGCTGTCCCTGTAATCACCCTCGCCTTGTTTCAGGGAAGCACAGAGATCATCCTCCCATTTTACAGAGGGAGAGCCCAGAGAGGTTCCAGAACTTACTGGAGATTATGGGTGACTCAGGAATGGGAGTCAGACGCAGACCTAGGGTGCCCCGGTTTCCACTCCCATTTCCTTGTGGTTTTGGACTTGAATCATTCTCTCATTATTTCATGTGTACAAGTCCAGGCTACCCTATGAGGCAACGACAGAGGTTTCGCCTGTGTCCCTCTCACCCTCTTGGCAGAGCTATAGAAACACTCAGAAAATACATAGTGGGACGGCTGATGTGTTGAGAAGTGGACGACAAAACAGAAGCAGATCTCTGGTCCCTGCAGGCTTCCCAGAGAAACCTGAGCTGACCTGAGGAGCCCAGTGCTGAACAGGGGTGTCTGGGAGGCCCTGATGTCCAGCAGTGGGGAGCAGAGCCTGGGTGCTCTGCAGCTGCAGGGGCTCAGGGAGGGTGCTTGGCAGGCCTGGCAAGTCGGGCTGGGGGCCCTGGTTCTGAGGCAGGAGCTCTCCCCAACAGGGTAGCCACGGGTAGGGGGCAGCCTGGGCCACTCGGCTTGCCAACAGGTCTTTTAGTCACATAGAGGGAGGCTCCTGTGGAAATGTGGCGACACACTTGAAAGCTGGCGGCCAGTTGACTCTAGATGTTTCCCTGCAGGAGCCTGGAGGCTGTTGGCGGGGGAGGGGCCCTGACAGGGAAGGGGTATCTCCACAGGGAGGAGAGTGCCTCCACAGAAGGGCATTTCAGCCTTCCGAGCACCACTGCCCACTCCCACCCAGGATCCCCGCACACCCTCACCTCACGCCCCCACCGCTGCCAGGGATCCAAGCCATGAGGGACATTTGGGCAAAAACCACACCTCTGCGTGCCACCACCACCCAGGAGTCTGCCCTGGACAGGGTTGCCCCCCCAGGAGGAAAGCTTTCCAGGCAGAAGGGACTGTCCCGCTGACCTTCAGCTCAGGAGGGCCAGGATCGTGCATCCCTCGTCCGTGACGCCCTTCCCTGCACTGAGCATGTGCCAGGCACACAGTAGACACTAAAACATTCCTGAGGAACAACTGAATGAACTGTCCTCAAAAGACACCAGGAGAGAAGCTTCCACAGCCTTCTTCCTGGACCTGTGTCAGCACCTCGCAGTTCCTTCCTCTCATCTCACCTCAGTCCTTTCAGCTGTCGTCTCACCTCCCATTGCTGGGTCAAGAGGCTAATAAATAAGCCTCTCCAAGTTCTTGGACAGTGATAAGCCACCCCCTCAGCCTTTTCTGGAATAAGTAATCCTAAAAATATCTTTCATCACTTCCTTGGCTCTCCTCTTGGCCCATCTCCAAGCCCTTCCTCAAATTTCCTCCTTGGACCTGAACAGGAGCTTTCCCGGCCAGCTCTGGGGAGGGAGAGCTCTTGTGTGAAGAAGGCTGAGGTGGCGCTGGCGTGGGGGTGGGGACCGGGAGGCGAGAGAGCAATTTTCTGCTTCAAGGGCCTCCAGCCAGGGGAGTGCCTTTCTAGCTGGGTTTCTGAGGCTCTGCTCACTCAACCGGTCTTGTCTTACCACCACCAACCCAGACTCCTTCCTGGCATCCTGGGAGAGTGGTGCCCTCCACCCCCAGCACAGTGATAAGCTCATGTGGTGGCTCTCAGCTCTCAGCCTTTACAATTCCTAAGAACTCCCTGAGGGGGCCTGTTAGAATGCAGATTCCCGAACTCCATTCTCAAAAATTCTCATTCCAAGGATCTAGGGTGAGGACCAACCAGCTTATTCTTTACAAGCCCCCCAGATGCTGATGGTCCAGGAACACTGCTCATGGACCACCTCCCCAGGAAACTAAAAGTCGAAAGAGAGGTGGACGGCTCCTGCAGGAGGCAGAGACCTGGTCTTGCTCCCCACATCAGGCAGGAGGCAGATGGACAGGTGGGGGCAGGATACCAGCCAGGGCCTTGGATCTGGCTGCCACAGTAGAGTGAAACCCTCTCGCACCATACCCACCTCAGGGCCCAGAGCAGCAGGAAGCCAGTGGAGGAAGGAGCAGGAAAGCCCCGAGGAGAGAAGAAATGACACAACCTGGCCGGGCAGCTTCTGCAGTGACAGAGGTTTCACTTGGTCCCTGGGCACCAAACAGGCAGAGACGGGCTGCCTGGGTGATGAAGAAGGCTGATTGCTGGAAGGGGCCGCTGGGGGCGGGACAGTGGTCTACCTCCACCCCAAGTGAGTGGCCCCTCGGTGCCCTGTAAAGCTGTCTAGTTGTCCTCCAGTCTCTGCCTCTCTGCCTCTTAGGAGTCATTCCAACGCCCAAACCTGAGAGCCCAGCTCAAGGTTCCTGAGCTTCCCGACAGCCCCAGTTCCCGGCCTAAAGTTGAGCAGCAAGCACTCTTCCACTGCCCCTTCACCCACCCCATCAGTCTTGGGACCCCCAGCACAGTCCTGCAGCCCCAACCCCTCGATTGGATCAGGCTCTGTGCAAACAGACCACCACCACCCCCACCCACCTCCCACCCACCCCCCACCCCCACCCCCACCCCGCCAGGGGAGCGCCAGAGAGCTCCTGGCAGCCTGGTGTTCAGGACTTAGAGTGGGGAGGCCTGGCCCGGGAATTCTGGCTCTGCCGCTAACTAGCAGTGCGAGCTGGGGCTGTCTCCTGGCCTTTCCTAGCCCCAGTTCCTTCATCTGCAAAGTGGGACTGATAATCTCCACCTCCTAGAGCGCCTGCCCATGAGGATCAAATGAGATAAACCATGCAGGGGCACCTAGTATGAAACACGCACTTTGCGTGTTCTCTCTGTTCCTACCACAGCCCTGCCTGGGGAAACAATGAAAAGAGGAGTCTATTCAGCTTCTCTGGTGCTTAAGGAGGTGACTTCCAAAGAAAGGTGTCCTCACCATTGTCCTCCTTTTGGGTGGTGTCTGGTCCTCCCCAGAAAGAGAGGGCTTGATCAATCCAGTGCGTATTCTGTTAACTAGACATGGCCTGCTCGGCCTCGGCTGGCCTGGCCTGTCACTCACCCTCAGACATCCCACCCTCTGTGCCCACCCACACACCCTCCCTCTGCATACCCAAATCCTAAGCATCTCCCAAAACCGCAGACTCCAGCCCGAAATGAGTTCTTCTATTGCTGCCCAAATCAGGGTCACCTGTGTGTCTTCCCTCTCTACTAGACCCCACACTGCCCAAGAGCAAACTCTAGAACTTGCCTGTTTGACCCCAATCAGGCTCCAAAAAAGTCAAATGTCATAAAAGACACTTCACACAAACCATTCCCAAATCTGTCCCTCTCTGGGGACTTAGAAGGTAGCTGAGGATTTTGCAATGTCAGGCGATATCACTGTGGCCCGGCACACACATTCAGGTGGGGGGCGTTCCAGTGGGGGCCTGCCAGTCACAGTGTTCACCGTTCATATTCAGGGGCTTTGGTGAAAGAGACACTCCCTGGCAGTGCCGGCCCCTGGAGAAGACCTTGGTGCTCCAAGCCCAACAATAGTGCAAGGAACAAGGACATTGTGTAGGACATTCTACTCTCCAGAGCACACAGAATGTCAGAGCTAGAAGGGGCCTTAGGGACCATTTAGTGTCTCATCCCCCTCCCACGGCCACTTTACAGACGCAGAAACAGGAAGTGACCTGCCCAAACACATCTCGGGCGCGAGGGGCAGAGCTAGAGGCCAGACTTCCTAGCGCCCTACTCCTACTCTGACCCCTCTGGGAGGGGGCAGGATAAAGAGCTGCAGAATTTACAAAGCACTCTGTTTAGTAACTCATATTTCATGGTATTTCATTTCGTTTTCTCTAACCTGTGAGGTAAGTATTGTTAGCAACAGTCTAACTTTACTGGCGCGGAAGGAGGCTCAGAGGGGTTATGGCTCCTGCCCGGGGTCACACAGCTGGCAGAGCTGGAGCTCTGTCCCTGGGGAGCCGATCATGACAAGCTCTGTTAGGGACCTGAGCTCTTTGTGTTTCACTGGGCTTAAAGGGAAAGGGCCCTTCGCCTCCTAAGTGGGAGTGGGACAGTGACCGTGGCGGGGGTGGGAGGGAACCTCATTTCATAAATTCTTACCCTCACAACATCCTGAGGGGACTGTCCCCAAAGTTACACAACTACTGTAAATTCATGGCAGCCCTTGGGACCTGGCAACATGGAGATCTTCTGTTCTTGGGCAGCTGCCTCTCTATGTAGCCCTCCTCCTGTATGTAAAAGTCCCATGATGGGGACAGCCGCTGTGACCCAGAACTTACTCGTTCATTCACTTGCTCATTCAAGAAACACCTATTGAGTGCCAACCATGTGCCAGGCAGTGTGCTAGGCACCGACGATGCTAAAGTGAATGGGGCAGTCCAGCAAAGCCAGAGGGGATGGGGCTCCTAGTGCAGCCAGGGTCCTCCCTGGACCTCACCTCTCGGCCACTAACCTGCATTCTAGTGGGGGAGACAAACACATCAGCAAGGAATTGATCCCTCATTGTACTTGGTGCTATGACAAGGCTGTGCAGGGGCTCAAGGAGCCCAGGGAGGGACACCAGGTCCAGACCGGGGGATGACAGAAGGAGAAAGTGGGCTGAGTTCAGAAGAATGTGAAGCAAGCCCAGCAAAAGCAAAGAAAGGGTATTCCAGGAAGCAGGAGCAGACAGCATGAGCGAAGGTGTGGGGAAAAAATAGCAGGGCACGTATAAGCTGTTTGTACATACTTAGAGAAAGATCTGGAAGGGTGTATGCTCAACTGCTAAGGCTGGTTATCTCAGGAAAACTAGATTATGGAGGCTTTTGTCTTCTTATTTGCACGTTACTATTTTGTTTGAAATTTTTACAATGAGCAAGAATTACTTCATAAGCAGAAAAAAAAAACATACACAAACGGAGTGTTCCATGTATGATGGAAATTTAAGAAGCGTGGTGTTTGAGGAGCATAAAATTGGAGGGGTGCTGCTAGCAGTAGAAGAGAAAATACAGGGAGCTGTGGACAGTCCCTGGGGCCTGGGGAAGCAGTGGGTCTGACGCTGGCCCCCGGACGGGGCCTGGAGTGTTCATTAATTGAGTCTTTTCCTGGGAAGCCGCAGGGCAGCACAGGAAGAATGTCCGTCAGCTCAGCTAGAGCTCCAGGGAGTAAGCGGATCCTCGGAGCTCTGGTGTCCCCTAGCTAGCGTTCCCACTTTCCTTCAGGCTGGGAACCATGCGAAGGCGAGGCCGAGAGGCGGCTCCACAGGCAGCATCCGGGGTTCCAGGCTCCTAATCGGGGTGTTTCTCTTGGCCCCTGTCCCTGTTCCACCTGGAACTGGGCTAGACCGGTGAAGCACAAAATACCTGAAGTTCTTCGAACAAGGTCATTTGCAAAAAAAAAAAAAATCTTTGATCTTATTGACCTTTCAAAGGAGTTTTTTATAGACGTCATTTTTTAAAACGCTCAATATTGGTAAGATCTTCCTCTCTTTGTCCTTTGCCAGAGGAGGAAGCACCTTGCACGCTGTAACTCAGGTAGATCATTCAAACACATACACGCTTACTGTTTCTTCATCCACTCAGTAGGGTGTATAGGAAGTGGCTGCAATTTGAGGGCCCCCAACGATGCCCCCAGTCCAGAATACCCTCTCCTTCAGTGGTGTTGGGAAGTTTGTTTGGGGTTAGGCACTGCTCACCCTCTTCCTATAGCTTTCTTTTTTTCCGCTACTAGGAAAGCCCTGGAAAAGTCAGGAGAGGTTAGGCCCCGATAACTTCATACGGGTTTGTGGTTGCATGTTCGCCTCTGTGGAGATCACAGACCACGAGGGTATTATCGGTTCTACTGCTTAAAGAGTTCAGAAGGGAGCTGGGTGCCTGGGTACAGGGCAGGGCTGCTGGATGTGTGCATTACCAACATCCCTCCTCACTGTGGAGACTGTGGAGAGTCTCCCAGAAAAAAAGAGTGGGGGAAGCCAGTTGTCCAGAGGAAGAGCTTGGATTGAGGCTGAGACTAGAGTCCCAAAGGGGGCCAGCCCCCGATTCACCCACTTTGCTTTTGGCTAGAACGATGTGGACCTCCCCTCTCTCCTCTGAGGGGAGGTCGGCCTTCTAGAGCCTCAGTAGATGAGGAGCAGCTCCAGGAGACAGGGCCGTGTCTTATACAATGACACCGCTGATGACAAAAATGATGGGTGTCAGTGTCAGCGTGGAAACAGCACAAGAGACAGAGCGACGTTTCAGAGAATGTTTGATTTTAAAAGGATGATGTGAAAAACCATCAATTAATCAAAATCACATCATTTGTACCAGAAAGCAGAACACTTCTTTGGGAGGCTGGGGGGAGAGAAGGCAGGAGTAGGGGTCAGGCAGGGTTTTCCTTACCTAGCTGTGTGTTTGAACCGTCTGAGGAGCTTTTACAACACACTCGTGATCGGGTGCCACCAAGACACAGTGAACCTGAATATTTAGGGACAATGCCAAAGAATCTGTACATTTATTCTTTAAATCCTCCAGGTGGGTCTAAAGTACAGCCAAGTCAGAGAAACCTAACTGTGGTTCAGATGAGGATGGGGGCTGGGGAAAGAAGCGCTGGGTTAGGACAGGGTAGGAGAGAGCCCAGTTCTGAGAAGGGTAGAGGCTGATGCAGGCAGGTCCATGCCCGTTCGTGGTGACCTCCCGGTGCTGAGAGGGCCCGCCAAGAGAGAGCCTGGACTTGCTGTTTCAGAAGCAAACTTCCCACAGCTCATTCAGTCTCCCTGGAAGCAGAGGCTATGGTGGGGGATGAGGGCTGCAGAGAGGAGTCCAGCCCACTTAGCACCCCCCACACAACCAATGTCCTGATGAAAGGACCAACTTGATTTCCCTTCAGGGCCAGCAGAAAGGACTTAGAGTGATTTTCTGGGTCCCTCGGATCCCACATACCATTTCCCAATTCCCACCAGTGCTCAAAGGCCTTTGCCACAGGCTGTGCCTCTCAACCTAGGGTGAGCTGGGGCACGGGGGCACCAGAGAACCCCATGCCAGGGGGAAAACGTGGTGTGTATCCTAGAGCCTTGCTTTACTCAAAGGTTTGGCAGGGCATTGGGGAAGGGGGCTTTCATGTCACAAATAAACCTGAACATAGCGTGCGGGATGCCTCACTCACATGCTCTTTTGAGGAGAGACACATTTCCTCAGTGACACTTCTCCTGAAACTGTTCCCGTCTCCCTCCCCACTTTCCTAATTTTTTAAATTTTAGGTCTTCCGGCAGCTGCCTTTGGGTCTTTTCAATGTGTTTAAACGTTTACTTAGTATAATGATTTCCTATGTGCCAGCCCTAGGTAGTGATTGTGGCCCCCCTTGGGAGGGATGTGGGACTGGGACCTGACACGTCACCCCTGCCCCTGTTTCTGTCAGCACAGCATTACTTTTACATCATCAAGTTTTAAGGCATCTGTGCTGTATCTGTGGGTTGATTCTAAGAATGACTAACAAGCTATGACATCTTTTTAAAGAACCTCTGCACCTGCTGAGCACTGCGAGTTACGCCTTCATGCCCTGTGGGGACACAGTCAGGGCTCCTCGTCCTTAGGGAGCCCCAGCGGAAGTTGGAGGGGCACAGAGCTGGGGAGCTATTGGCCCCATTCGGAGATAAAAGCAGGAACAAGTCAATACCTGGCCCAGGCAGCGCCTCAGTGGAAGGCGGCGCAGTCACAGTGTAACCAGCCTATGGGTTATCTAGTGTCAATGACTAGTTATCAGATCCTTCGGGTTCGGGTTAGGGGGGTGGGGGAGGGAATGATGAAGGCAGAGCCCTAAGTGCCCAGTGGGAAGAAGACATAAGGGGTGGGGGTGCCCAAAAGGGCGGCTCAGTCGTAGCAGAAAGAGGAGGCTGGGGGCTGGGGAACCTCGCACACCTCGCAGGTCTCGCTGGCCAGCCCGGTTACCTTCTGCTGGTGAAGGACAGATAGAATGGGCGCACCGAGCTACCGATCGTGCCCTTGAAAACACAGCTTCCCTGCACTTTAATAGAGATTAGATTTGGGGCTATGTTTTTTGGTGGTTAAAAAAAAAGTCTGACTTTTATATAAAGCAGACTCTTTCCCAAAGAATGCAAGAGTCGTTATGCTGAGGGAAAAAAGCCTTCCCAAGAGCACATGTCATATGATTTAATTCATACAGCGAATGTATAGAATAGGCGAAACTAATCTGTGGGAGAAAAACCTCAGAGCAGTTGTCGAGTGGGGTGGGATTTATTGGGAAGGGGCATGCGGGGTCTTTCTGGAGTCCTCACCATGTCTGCACCTCGATGCGTGTGGGCAGTAGTCAGAACTCACACGTGGTACACTGAGGTTTGTGCGTGTCGTCGTATGTAAAACTCATCTCAAGAGAGAGAAACAACTGTGACAAATGTTGAACTCTTGTTAATGATGTGACGCTGAAGTACTGACCTAGGTGGGTACTGATGTCTGCACCTCACTGTAAAGTGCGTCTGAAAATAAGGGGGGTGGTTGGATGGACAGAGAGGTGGAGAGTTGGAGAGACGGTGACACAGCACAAAACAAAACGTTCACGGTGGCATCTAGGCAGTGAGTGTATGGTGCTCACTGCAAAAGTCTTTCAGCTGCTCGGCAGGTTTTAAATTTTCCTAATGAACTGTGGAAATAAAAAGAATTAAAGCGTCAGGGAACCATCCTACTTCCTTAGGCCCCTCTGAGCCCTCTCCCAAGGTCTGGGTTCATTCGACTTGGTGCATTCTGGCTGAGGGAGCAGTGGGGCCAGCACCCCTTCTCCAGCCCTCCTTGCCCAGCTTCCCCTCTGGCTCTGTGCCCTGACGTCACTTGCCTGGCAGACCTGATGACCACTCCACATGTCGTTGGCCCACTGGACACAGGGGAATGCTGCATCTCACAGACTCCTCACCATTTCCCTGTTCTGAGGACCAAAGAGTCCTGCGTCCTTGATAACTCTTTGCCTGCAGGCAAGCAGCCCCCTCGCTGCTGTATTCCAAGCCCAGAATTCCCTGCTTCTCTCCCATTCCCAGGTACAGAAACAGGTAAGAGATACAGTTTCTATGCACCTCCTCCTTTGTTCTTTTATTGCTTTTCCTTCTGCTGGGCTCAAAGGTGTTCACTAGTAGGGACTGCACACCTTATTCATCGGCTGCCTCTGGGCAAGTCCAATTTAAGTGTCTCCCTCACCCCCCTCCTCAGCCCCACAACCAGAGGGATAAGTATTCCCTTCACATTTATAGAGACCATCATACCTCCTTCAGAATATTCCAGTGTCTGGTCTCTGATCTAATACCCTCACCCCAGGAAGTTCTCCTTTGTGTCTAACTTAAATCCTGCATGATGCTTTTCTATAGAAGCCAGTGGGGCCTGGGACCTGGGGTCCATGGCAATCGACACATGGGTGTGCTTATGTCGGGTACACAGGGCTGTGTTTGTGTAATTGGTGGGCCAGCAAAATCAGGGGTACTGGGTCAAACCAACCTTTCTTCTCTGCTGGGCCTTTATCCTGCACTCCACCCAAGCACCTGGTGTGGCTGGCCGCTGGAGGTGAAAGAGCAAGTCCCCATCCCCCCAGTTTCCCTGGACTGAGGACTTCTCTCAGGTGACGCTTCCCGGGGGCAGCCTGGTGTGGTTCACCCCCGGCGGGCCCATCTCGGGGCAGCAGTCCCGGGATACCTCGTCCTCCACAGACCCCAGCTTCCGTGGTCAAGTCTAGGCCCGCAGACCCATTGACCTTGTAGACTTGGAGTAAGGGCGGGAACTGGATGGGGACGAGGTGTGTGGGAAGAACAGCAAACTCACTGCTTGGTCTGGGAATGGCAGGGTGTCCTTCCCATTCACAGAAGAAACTGAGGCCTGGGTTTGTCAAGCGGCTCACCCAAAGTCAACACAACGTCCTCTGACTGATGTCATTCGCCATGTCCAACATTTTCTGAGCATAAGCCAAAACACATCATTTTCAGTCTGGGGGGGGTATGGAAACGAGAGACAGCTAGAAGTCAGGAACCCTGAGGTCTGAGGCAAGCTGGGGCATTTCCCAGGTGTGCGTAACTGATCTTCAGTTTCCACATATGTAAAAAGGGGGTGAATAGCCCCCGTCCCCGTCACGGGGCTGTGGCCGACAACTAGATGAGACAAAGCATGTGAAAGCACTCTGTAAACTGTAAGTGCTCTACAGACGCACGGAGTTATGAAAGCACTATTTTCTCTTAACCTCACTTGGTAGCACACGTTCATCCGTCACCCACTGGCTGTTCCCAGGGAGCCTAGAAGAGGGGCCTAGAAGTTACCAATCCACGGGGTTCTCTCCTAACCCCAAAGACTCCAGCCCTTCCCTGTCTTCTCGCTCTAAGCAGGAGACAGAGGTGAGCCAAGCAGGAGGGCTGAGCCCTCGTTCAGGGAGGCTCACCGTGACTGGGCGTCAGTTACAAAGATTCTGCTCTTAGAGATGCACAGTGCTGGGTGTTTCAGCTGACCCTAACCTGGGATCCAAGTCTGGGTGTTTCTGATGAGCTAGTGAATCAGAGGCCCTCCAGACCTCCACTTACACGGGAGGATGAGTCCCTGTAGTCAAGTCTCTGGGACAGAGAAGGAGAACCCAGGAAATGGGCCATGGGGATCAGTCCAGGCCTTAGAGAGGGGGGTGCAGAACTACAAGCAGAAGCTGAGGGGCTGTGCTCTCATCACACTCAGAGCCCACACGTATGCTGAAGACTTAACTCCTGTTACAAATGGAACCTCATTACAGTGGATTGCACAATATAGGAGTTTTTCTCTCAAACAACAGTCTCAAGGTGAGTAGTCCAGGCTGGCAGAGCCCTCAGCTTCAGGAAGTCATTCATGGGCTGAGGTCCCTTCCATCTGCTGGTTTCCCTTGTGCCAGGCCATTGTCATCACGCACGGCGGAAGCTGGGTCGCCAGCATGGCAGGAAGAGGAGAGAGCGTGGTGGAAGCATGACCAACACCTTAAGGTCCACACCTAGAAGTGTCTCAGCTCAGTCTACCTTCCACTGCTGAGGGCTCAGTCACGTGGCCACAGCTCATTGTAAGGGAGGCTGGGAAATGGAGTCCAGCTTGTCGTCATGCGCCCCACCATAATGCTGTCTTTGATGGCAGATAGCACCACTGGGGTTGGGACAACACAACGTAACACAGGTTGGGGAGAAGCCACCACCCACGCTTCTGTGTGGCACATGGTGTGGATGCCAGTCGCAGAGTGCACTGAGACATTGGGTCCTCGAAGGCTGGAGCTCCCGGAGGCAGCAAAGCAGGAGTCTCAGGAGGGGCCCTCTCTCCATGGCTGGTGGGCAGTAGACAGTCAGAACAAACTAGGAGCAGGAAAACCTACCCAGGGACCCCCAGAGACTCCCAAGTCCAACCACAGGGAACTGCCCTGGGGAGGGGATTCAGGCTCCGAGTCAGAGGGAGGGGCACAAGCTGGCAAAATGTGGTAAGCCCCATTAACAAGAGCTCATGAGCAACAGAAGCACCTCCCTGGAACACTTGGACCTTCAGCAGAGCATGGCTGACACCACAACAAATGATTGCTCTTCCAGTGGCCCTGGGACAGGGCCCAGGCTGGGCATATACAGTCAATAGGTGAGCACTCCTGTTAGTCTGCTTAATATGTTCTGGTCCATGAAGGACACAACAGAAGAAAAACACCTGAATCACATGCTCCAGGAAGGAGCCTCTTGTAAACCCTTAGAGCCAAATCCCTAACAGCACGCGGTCCAGTGTCTAGCTATGGTGACCACCAGAGAGTACCGCAAGATTGTGGGCACAATCAGAGCAATCAAGGCAGGCTTCAGGGAGGAGGTGTGGCCTGAGCTGATGGACTGGGAGAACTGAGGAGGGAAGGAGGACATTTAAAGCTGGCTGGGGAGAGGGCATAAGAGAAAGGACACTGTTGTTGGCGTGGGCCCTCTGGAAAGTGCCAGACCTGTGCTAAGTGCTTTTCATGCATTACCATGTTTAATCTTCCCAACATCACTCTGAGGGAGGTGCTGTTATTGCCCACATTTTGCAGATGAGGAAAGTGAGAGCCCAGAGAAGTTCAGTAACTTGCCCATAATCATACAGCTTATTCCTGGGGAGCCAGAGCCAATCCCAGGACGCTCTGGTTGCAGAGTCTGCTCTCAGCCTCCTCGCCAGGGCAGCGGTGGCATCAAAACCTCCCAGGCGGGTGGCTGGCCTGGTGGCACAAGTGGTTAAGTGCGCGCACTCCGCTGTGGCGGCCCGGGGTTCCTCGGTTCGGATCCCGGGCGCACACCTACGCACTGCTTGTCAGGCCATGCTGTGGCGGCGTCCCATATAAAGTGGAGGAAGATGGGCACAGATGTTTGCCCAGGGCCAGTCTTCCTCAGCAAAAAAAAAGAGGAGAATTGGCAGATGTTAGCACAGGGCTGATCTCCTCACAAAAAAAAAAAAAAAAAAAAACTTCCCAGGTGGACTTGCTGCTGCCCTTGGCAAAGAGCCCCCATGTCACATCGCAGGCTGATGAGCCCCGCTGCTTCTGAGCTCCCTGCGCGGGGGAGCAGCCAGGTCCTGCCCGCAAGCCTGGCGCCCTGCCCTGCCCCAAAGATGTCTGCAGTGGGAGTCACAACCAACAAGTGTACCAGCAGGACGAGACAAGCTAAGTGCTCTGGAGGCTCCTGAGGAACAATGCGGCTCTGTGAGCGGAGCCCTGCAGGGCAGACAGGAACTAGCCCCAGCCGACCAAGGCGTCCCGAGGCCTCCTCAGAGCCTGCACGTGCTGTGGCCTGTTTCCTGGGCTCTGGGGGTTAGGACATGTGTTTCTTGAGCCTTGGACCCCAGAGCCACCAAGCCAGCCTCTGTCATACCCACCCAGGGCCTGCCTGCTGTGCTGGGAGACCCAGAGAAATGGCCCCGGCTCAGGTCCCCACAGGCCGGCCCCTGGGTCCCTGCTGTACCCTCCTGCTGGGACCGTGTTCTCAGGAAACTCCACATGTGTCATATCCCCCCAACACCCAGAGGGAGAATGGAGTTCAGGCTGGTCAGGGCAGAGTGGCCTGAGGACCCTGAGTGTGTCCCAGGCTTGGTCCCAGCCCCCCACCCAGCATGGACAAGCACATTCTCTAGGGCTAAAAACCTATCCCAGACATGCTCCCTGATCCGCCTTAGCCCTTTGTGAATCGCTCCAGGGGAGGTTGCTGGAAGGAGGGAAAGGGAGGAATCAGGGTGCTAAGTGCTCTGAGCTTGGAAGGTAAAAAAACCCAAAAAACAAAAGCCCACAGCAATAGGAGGCTTACTTTGGGGAGGGGTGCTGATACATTCCTGGACTCGTCCCCCAAACACAGCCCGGGGGACAAAACTCAGGGTAGACACAGTCCTCTTCACCCGCCCTTCTCTCCAGCCTGAACCTTGGGCCGCCCCAGCTGCAAGATTCTGTCCCTACAAAGGCTGCCCACACCTAGTCTGGTTTATTCCTCAGGCAGAAAAGTGTGGGTCTGGCCCTAAAGAGTCTGGTTTATTCCTCAGGCAGAAGGGCTCCAGGACCTAGAGGGCAAGAGAGTCACCCCAACCCAGCAGCGGGCCAGCTGCATGAGGGCTAGGCAGAGGACCAGCGACAGAGGGTCATCAGGGAGCATGGGGTTGAGGAGCAAGAGGATGAGTGTGCATGCCCCGAGTCCCACTCCCTCTTAGAAAAGCATCCCTCTTGTTCCGTACCCATGTCGTGGACACATACACTCATGCTCACACCCTCCCCACTTGGCACCTCCCAGAGGCAGAAGGGGCAGGGGGCCAGAGCTCCAAGGCGCAGGTGCAGGGGATGCCATGATGGCTTTGCTCTGTTAGAGCAGCTCAGGAGAAGAGCCTTCTCGAACCCATTCTGCCACTTGGCTGCATCCCTGAGAGATGGTGAGGGCAAGACCTGAGAATGGGAACTCAACACTGCTGCTTCCCTAGGACAGGGGAGTAGGGGTCATTCATTGTGCAGGGTGAGGAAGTGTCACCTGGCTGGGGTGTGGCCGAAGGGCAGAAGGCAGTAGGGTATCAGAGAGAGGATGGAGATAAGCAAATAGCCGTGCAGTATGCACTCAGCCGTGGGGAGTGTATGTGCCCAAAGGAGAGGAACTTGCCTACAGAACATTTCCTTTTTGCCGTGTGTCCCCTTTCACAGATGAACAAACTGAGCCTCAAAGAGGTTAATCCTTTGCCCGATGTCACATGACTAGCAAACCCAGAGTCAGGACTTGAGCCTAAAGTCTTCATTCTTCCCACTGCATTCCGGTGCCTCTCTGCTACATGGGACACAGGCCCTGACTTCAAGGAGCTGTTGGGCAGACAAAACCTAGAAGGCCTGGAACACCTTGCCTTCAGCCGGTTGGGGCTTCAGAGAGGCCAGCCATCAGCACTGGGAGAAGCGGCCTGTGTGGTTGAGGGCGATCGGGAGGAAGAGCTGGGTGGCTGGACCAGGTGGTGAGTGATGGGTACCCTCCAGTTTTACTCTTTCCTGGAGAACGTAGAATAGGAGAGGGGAAATGGGAAGGCATCATTGTCCTCTGACTTTCCCAAGGTCACAAAACAACGCGGTCTGACTGACTTGTCTTGCTGCCCAAGCTAGATCCTGGAGATAGGGCGAAGCCTGGAATCCAAGATCATCAAATCCATGTTTCTCCAGCTACCTCAGTTCTCCCCAGATTGAGGCTCTGGGCCCTCTACACCCCACCCATAGAGGCAGCACCTACACCCAGATTTAACATGTGCTTGGCTTAAGGCCCCAAAGCCTGAATTGCGGTCAGCAGGCCCGTCAGTCAACATTTATAGCCTGGAACAGACTCCCTCCCCACCGCCAAGCTCACTCTCAGCATTCCCAGGGCAGTGTGAACTGCCTTGAACGCCCTCACCTAGTCCACCAGTTTCTGGTTCTGAGCAGACTTGTTTTCTCTGTCTGGAATCATCCCCCCGGGCTCCCAGGCCCCGACACTGCAGACCTGCTTCCCTCAAACCTCTCCTTTAACAAAGTTGGCTGGCACTCAGCGAGCAGGGCAGTCCCTCTGCAGCCGGCACATGCCCACCTTAGGAAAGCATCGTGTCTCCAGGTAACACCTGAGTGATACAGAGAATGGGCTGTGGGGAGGGGTCCTCAAGGAACCTCCTGCCCCCTTTGTGGAGGGAGAGCTTGGTCCGTGCTTCAGGGCCAGGCTGGAGGGATAGGCTGGGGTCCTGGGTCGAGCACCAACCTCAGCTCTGACATTGTGTCTCTGGGCAACCTTGGGCAGGTCCCTCTCATCTCTGGGGCCTCAGGTTTCTCATCTGTAAAATAGGGAGGTGACCCTAAGGCCCTTTCCTCTTCTCTTCATTCTGTGGTTCTGTGATATTCCCTTTCCTCTGGCCTCAAATGCTTGGGGGTCTTGGCCAACTCCAACTTGACTCCCTCCAGATGGGTCCTGTTGTTACCCTCCACACTTCAGAGCCCACCCTAAGGTTCCTTCCAAGATGCTGTCCCCCAGCTCTGTTGTCGTGTGTATTCCGAGAAGCCTGCTCTTTCCGAGTCTTGACCTCCCAAGGACTGGCTGTCATGGGTCGTGTGTCCCCGGTGCCTAGAACAGTGCCAGGCCCACGGCAGGAGCTCAGGTTCCCTGAGCTGAAAACCAGATACAAATTGGCATACTTGCCTCCCCTGTCTCCTGACTGCCTAATATGCTCACAGCTGGGGCATGGAGCCCCTGGCTTCCTTGGGGAGAAAGGTGAGTATTTGCCTTTCCTTGGGTATCTCTGCAGCATGCCAGTCACCAGGCAGTCATGAAATGGGCAGCCTTGGGGCCAGGTCATCCTGTTGCTGTAGGGCAGGGTAGTGAAGACTTTTCTGTCTCCAGCCTTGAGGTGTTTGCTTAAGTCACTGGGTTGCTCTGGCCAAAACATGATCCTGCCCACACCCTTGGCACAGACCCAACACAGAGCACGCATGCAAGAAGCCAGCAAGTGCAGATAAGGCCAGAGGTCCAAGGATGGACAGAGGTGGCAGAATTAGTCTCCTTCTTGGGGGTCTAGCCTCAGTTTGCTCATCTGAAAACTAGCTGTTCCTAAGCTGGACCAGCTCAAAGGTGAGGTGTGTCAGGAGGGTATTTTGTGAATACTTTTGGCTTTATCTGCATAACTCAGTAAATCCCAAAAACCTGTTTGGTATGAGTGAGTGAGTGTGTGTGTGTGTGTGTGCATGTGCGTGCTTATGTGTTTGTGTATGTGTTGAGATGTGTTGAAGAACAGGGATGGAGGATGACCAAGCTCTGGGTCGGAGGGGAACACAGGGATAGGCTTTAAAGCAGAGAACCTCGGAGGGATTCAGGAGTCAGAGGGCTTGGGGACAAGCTGGAAACACTTTCTAAAAATAGTGCTTCTGGGGGCAGCCCCCATCCTGTTTCTTCCTGGGTTTAGAACTCAGGTCTCCAGGCTTTGGCCGTGGTGGGCCCTTTGTGTCCCCTTCTGGGGGACGTCTTCCCTGCCCTCCCTTCCCTCCCTCAAGGACTGAGCTAGGTGCTTCTTCTCTGCACCCCCACAGTATTCTATACTCCCATGTGACAATGGTCTCGTCACCTCCTTGCCTCCCCACAAGAGTGAGACATTTTCAGGGCAGAGGTTGTGCCTTACTTTTCTCCGTATCCCCAGGACGGGAACCTGGCACTTGATAACAGTTTTTAAGTGAATGAATGAGTGAATACAGCTTGCAAACCTAGGGGCGGGGTGGAGTAGGTTGCTACCAAAGAAGAATCTGTATTGCTCCAGAGAGACGTATGGGGTTGATGCTTACCTGCTGCCACCGTGAAAAACAGACAATGATTTAACAAAACTCAAGACTGTGAGCTGCACTGGATGTTAATGTGTTCTTTGCTCCTCCCTCTTTTTTCTGAGCCTTTTTTTCTCTGTATTTCTATTTCTGCTATCTGTCTGTCTGTCTCTGCATATCTTTGTTTGCCCCCCACCAGCCCTAACTCTGCCCCACAGCTTAATTCTATCCAAGACATCCCTAAGATGCCCTTGAGCCATCAGCCTCTCTCCCTCCTGTCCTCTGCTTCTCCAACCTCTGGTCTGGCTTCCTCCTTCCTGGGTTTCCCACCCATGACCAGTCTCTAGATTCTGAGGCCCCTTTCCATCTCCCTTGATGACTTCAGAGGAATCTCTGGGCTCATCTATCACCCCCCTGTCCCTATCAGGCAAGATCTACCTGCCCAGAATTTGCTGAGGCAATAGGAAAAGGGTTGGGGAGGAGAGCCAACAAGCTCCCAACCCCAGAAAGTGTTCTGGAGGCCCCAGCATCTTCATCCGGGTTAGCTTGGGAGATACACCTGAAAGGGAGGCTGAACGTGTCTCAAAGGCAGGGCTTGTATAGGGTCTCATCCTTAGCTCTGCAAGTTCAAAGACAGAAGTGATATCATGGACTACACATAGGATTTAAAGCCATAATACCCAAGTCAGAGGCCTGCCTCCTCCATCCAGGTCTTTGTGACCTTGGGCAAGTTATTTCACTTCAGTCAACCTCAGTTTCCTCATCTGAAAAATGAGAGCAACATGCCTGCATCACATGGTTGTTATGAAAATTAAACCAGATAACCTGTGTGAAAGCCTAGTGTTACTACGGAAAGTCGGTCAGACTCAGGGGAGACCAACTCACATTTACAAAACTTGCACTAGAGCAACTGTTAGAGCAGAATGCCTGTCGGCCATTTAAAAAAAGAAATGTACCTGCAGGCAGCCCCAGATGCTCTAATCAGTTGGGTAGTGCATTCTCTGCTCTGAAGGGACCAAATTACAACCCTAAGTTTCCCCAGCAGACATGGTATCCCAGTGAGGGGACTTAGTTGTTTGGTCTTGATGGCCACTGTCACCTACCTGGCTATAGGGAGAGCTTGATGACTCATCTGCTTTCTAGGAATTGCCTGCCCAAAGTTTAGAACAGGTCAGGCTACCCACGCCACTGGACAATGCTGGAGACGTATGAACAAATTCTTGCCCTCTGGCTCTGCTTTGTTTAACACTCCATCATACAGTCATTCATCCATCCCATAAATCTATGCTGAGCTCCTACTAAGTGCCAGGCCCTGGGCTAGGTGGTAGAGATACAAAAGTGAACGAAACAGGCACCGCCCCGCCCTCCTCGTGGAGTCCGCAGTCTTTGGAGAAAGATTGACTATTGAACATGTAGTTACCATCGGTGTGATCGTGTATTGTTACCATGGAGTTGCGATTAGTGTATTGTTACCATGGCGAAGCAGAGGGAGCGATGGGAACAGGGCAGCTAAGCCTGGGCAGGGGCCTGGGGAAAGGCCCCTGGAGGAAGTGTCCAGGCACACATCCCTCCTCTGGTAGGTGACAGGGCGTGCTTGGGTGGCTTGCACGCTAGCTTTCTTCAGCCGTGTTCAGCCCCTGGCTACACCCTGACAACTCTGGGTGACCTCGGGTGTTCCCCTAGTCCCCACAGGAAATGCAGCTATAAACGCTCCCTTGGGCTGGGCTCGAAGACAATTCACTCTTTCAGTCATTCAACAAATGTGTCCCTATTATGTGCTGAAGCTAGCTCGTTTCGCCTCCCAGGGGTATTTTCACCCTACCTCCCAGGAGCGCCTCACTGAAGCCCCCACCTCAGTACTGATGCTAGCCCACCTCAGAGCTTCGGTTTGCTTCTGGAGAGATGGGAGGACAATTCAGGACTAGGGCAGTGCTGCCTCAGATGTCACAAAGGAAGGGGCTCCTGGCATCCGGTGGAGACTGTCTTTCCCGGGAGATATGTCCAGAAACCGCCCCCAACCCGCCTATCCACATTTATGGGGTTCTCACACGGTGCTTAACGGGCTGAGGATGGGCAGGCAGCTCTAACCCAGAAAGCAGGCAGCAGCCTGAGCAGAGCCAGGGTCAGGGGGACATTAATTCCTGGAAGTGACAGAGGTCTGTGAATTAGAGATTTACTGGCCTTCGGGTCACCTCACATATAATTGTTGAAAGTCCAGTTTCGTGAGCTCCTTTACCATATCCCAAACCCCCATGTTCCCCCTGCACCCTACCCGGGATGTTAGGAGGGCAAGGAATACTTTCCCCATTGCCCTGGTGGACAGATCAAGGTGCAGAGCTTACAAGTGACTTAAGGTTGGAGACAGGACCAGGAACCAGGTCTCCACTGCAGCCCCAAACCTCCCAGGGGCCCCAAGCCCTCCCAGACATGGCTCATCCCCTTCCTCAGGGGTGTTCAGAGGTCTGCTGTTTCCCCCCGCCACCCCCGTTCTCCAACCTTCAAAGCAAGTAGCCCCAGGACCCCACCCCTTGGGTGGCCTCAATGGGTCCCATTGTCCTAGAGGCTATTTGGCTTGACCTCAGCCTCGTAAGCAGCAGGACAGCAAGCTCAGAGCGGGGTCTACCTTGTCCCCTCCTCAGCCTCCGCTGGCCGCCTTGGGGGAGCCTGTGGAGCAGGGGCCCCGCTGAATGTGACCTATTGTCTTCAGGGTGGATTTAGGAAGTGCCAAGCTCCCATCAAACAGCCCTGCTCCTCAGGTGAAACAAAAAAAGGGCTGTTCATTTGGGACCTTTTTCCCCTTATCTCCTTTTCCTATCTCCTCAGGCTTAGCTATGGTGTAGTGTTCAAAACCACTTCCCCTCTGAGCCAATCAGAAGCCGGGGCTCACCCCGTGGCCCTGAGGTAAAGTTATTTATAAACGCCTCCCTGGATTATTTGAGCAGAGCCCTTTCGCACACCTCTGGAACACCTTTCAGCTGCCCGCTCCCCAGACACACCTGCAGCCCTGCCCAGCTGGCTCTGCTCACCCACCGGTAAGCCCCATCCAGGCCACCCTGCTGGGCTGGGGGGCATCCCTTGAAGAGGGAGGGCACCAGGGGTACTAAGAGGAGGGATGACAGGAACCGACTGGTCGTGGGGGTAGGCTGGTTGCCAACCTGGGCACAAGTGGGAAGGACGCTCCGGCCCCTGAGTCTGAGAGCAGCCCCCAGCTCTTGAACCTCAGAAGGTGGGTCCTCACTCGCACATAAAGACCTCCGCTGCAAGGCTGCAGGCTGAAGGGAACTTGTAGGACAGAAGCTCTGGTGGAGGGTGTCTGCCAGACCCCAAAACAGAGTGAGGCAAAACAGCCAGCTCCTTCGCAAGGGCCTCTTTCCTTTGCAAAGGAAGAACAAAAATGTTGGACCTTCCTCAGGACACCAGTCTTTGAAGCTGCTGGCTGCACCTCTCCCTTTCTTTTCAAGTCTTGGAAGCAAAAAGCTCTTAATGCTTGGCTCGCCTGCCTGCTCTGTGTGGCTGTCTCCCCCTCCTTCTGCCCCCCAGATGTCCTCTTTCACTCATTCACTTCTCCACCAGCTCGAGCACCTGCTTGGGCTGCATGGAATCTCGTGTGTCCCCATTAATCCTGAGAAGTTGCAAAAGGTGGAAGGAGGGGAAACCGAGGACTAGGAGAGGGCAAGCAAGGGGCCAGCTCCATCAGGCAGGGGGACCAGGACCCAGAGGACCAGACTCCCAGGTGAATGCTTCAGCACAGGAGGGTTTGGGCTAGGACAATGGTTTGGGCCAGCTCCACGGGTTTCCAGCCTCCTCACCCCTCATCCTGCAGCTCTGAGGGGGTCTCCAGTTACCCTCGGGTAGTGCCCCCATTCCTCAAAACCAGCCCATGGGCCAAGCAAATCTTTTCTCATTCTAGCATAAACTCCCCACTTACACTTGGCCCCATTGGGTCTGAGCACCGGGAGGAAGACTGGCTTTAAGGGTGTGCCCCTCAGAGTGGCATAGTGTCCCAAGTAGGGCAGCCCAAGAGAGGCCTATGCCCCTGGGTGGCTTCCTCACAGACACCCCTTTCCCAGAGCCCCACGGCCCTGGCATCCAGAACCTGGCAAGACCTTCCTCGGGCAGCATGGAGGTCGGCACACACGCCTCCTCCACACTAGCATGGCCTTCCCAGGCACGTGCCAGAGACTGGTCAACTGCTCTGAAGGCTCCTTTGTAGGAACCCTGGGGGCAGAGCCAGACTCTTTTTTCTCTCTTAATGTCCAGAATCTTCCCAGGGATCGGCTCATAGTGGGTATTGAGTGAGTGTGTGTTGAACTGAACCCAACAGCCAGAGTCTGACCCCAGGGAGCTCCCTGGGAGGATGAGGGCGGCCCCACGCTGACCGAGCTCTGGACTCCTTGAACTGGAGCAGCCCAGGGCCTTCACTGGTCTCCTCGTCCACTCTCCTGCTTCCAAGCAAGACGAACCCTCGTCTCCTCACAGACGTCTCGGAGTCTAACCTTAAGCAACCATTTCAGGGATCCCATGACCTTGGTCAGGTCTCACTGCTTGACTTTATTTCCTCTGCCCAGCATCCGTCCCCCATGCCCAGCAGGGAAAGCAGAGAGGGAGGGGAGAGCGGGCATAGAGATGAGAGGGCATTTGGGGAGTGGCAGCAGGGAATCCCCCCCCTACAGACGATACCAGCCCTAGAGCAGCCAGAGAGCAGGAAGGCCACTCCTGGCAGCTCATCCCCCCTACATTACTAATGAGGAAATTAGGCGGGGGTGAAGAGAGGTGGGAATTTGCCCAAGAAACACGGGGACAGTAGAAATAAAAGGAGTATTGATAAAACACCTTGGGACCCACAGGCCTCTACACCCTCACTCCACGGACACGGTCCTCAGCTGAGACCCCAGCCCTCCTACCCCAGCCCCAGCTGCCACCCCCACCCACCTGGCCACTCGGAGGCATCTCTTCCCCTGTGACTCCCACCCTGGATGAGGCGGGGAGGAACCAGCAGCTAGAGCAAAGGGGAGACTCAAAGTGACCTTTCCTTCCTGGAACACACCATCTCCAGGTTGGGACCAGCGATAAGAAGCCAGGGGGCGGTTGGCCAAGCCGGGCGCTCCGTGCCTGGCACGTGTGCAGGTCAGAGAAACCCCCCCATACACAGACGCCGGCAGGGCTGAGGAGGAAGCCAGCCTGGGCTACAATGACAGGATCACCTCCAGACCTGACCGAAACCCCACAGGCAGGCTCCCAGCCTCCCTGCCCCCAGATGTCCTGCCCTTGTCTAAAAAGATTTTCTGCTTTTCCTCTCACCAATCCTGGGAAATTTTGGAGGGACAAGGGCATGGGGCGGGGTGGGGTCGTGTGTAGGGGCAGATGGGAAAGGAAGGCAGAGTGACCCGCCTGAGGTTGCAGAACAAGGAAGAATCCTCCAGAGTAATCGTAGTAAAATAGTAATAACACAGTCAGAATTTGTTGCACACTGACCGTGGCAGGGCACCGTCTCAAGCGTTCCTATGCATTAACTTGGACACAACGCCCAAGCCCACCTCTGCCCACAGTCTTCTGACGGTGCAGGCAGACCTCGTCAGAAACACGACTGAGAGATTCCAGGGGGCTTTCTTTTGTGTGAGCTCACTGTGGGAGAATTAAGATTCTGATGAGGGGTTTTGGAGAAGCCCAAGAGGGGTCTGCTCTGGCCCAGGCCCTCCCCACAGAATCCATTTCCCCTTTGTCCCCCCACCCTCCAGCTCCTTAGCTCTGCAAGACCCCTGGATCCCCCTTGTCCCAGATGTGACCCCATTCCCCTGCCCAGCCTTGAGAATTGTCCATACCTCTTCTCTCCTACCCTCTGCTTTTCCCGTCTCACCCCTACTCCCCTTAAGCTCCATAGCCCCCTTCTAGGTCTTTCCAGCAATTCAGGACTTGCCCCTCCTGTCCTCTAGAGTAGGGGAGGGGTAGGGACACCCTTTTGTTCCTCAATATTGTCACATGGCACCTGCTATTTTCCCCGACCCAGTGGGGGATGGGAGGCAGTGGAGAGGCTGACACTGTTTGGAGGGAGGCAGGGCTGGGCACACGCACCTACGGCAACAGAGCACTCAACTTCTTTCAGAGATCCTGACATCACTCGGCAGGGCTGTGTGTGAGTGTGTATGTGTGTGTGTGTGTGTGTGTGTGTGTGTGTGTGTGTGATTAACCAAGGATCAAGTCGTCAAGTTCTCTATATCTCTTCCTTTCTGGCTGCCTCTTTCATCTTCCGCCCCTAAAGTAGCATTGTAGGAACCTTCTCTGGGAGTCCCTGGGGGCCTCTTCACTCTCAGAAACCTGGGACCCCATCTAGGAGAGGTGGTGCCTCCTCACCACATGGGCTTACCCTCTCCACCTTTCCACCCCCCTTTCCACCTGGCCTGAAGGACTGGCTGGGGATGAGGTAACCTCCCCTCCTAAGCCCCACCCCACCTCAACCCCTTTGCTTGGAATTAGGAAGTATGACCAGGGCACCTTGTCACCAGAGCTGGGGCAGCTCCTGTGGCTGCAGATTTGTAGTCTGCCTGTCATTGTCCTGGGAAAGCTGTGGCCAGGAGTGGAGTCAGAACCCACAGAGAGCCCTCAAGATGAGAAGCAGACCCAAAGCCTTGTCTCGTCTGCTGGGGTGGAAGGTCACCAGGATGGTCCAAAAGGGGCTCTCTGGATACCACTCAGGGGACAGCCCCCAGAGAGCAGGGTCAAGGTCATCCTTGAAAGGCCTGGGCCCCTGTCAACAGGAGCACTTGAGGTGACCTGGAAGGCCTGGTTCAGATTCCCGTACCACCTCTCTCTAAGACAGTTTCTTCATCCACAAGATGAGAGGATTGGACCAGCCTAGCCCTCAGGTTCCCTTCTAGACAGAACTAGAACGGGACTCTGTCCCAGCTAGACAGAGTCCAGCTGGCTGCTGGGTTCCCCTTTTTTTGTACATAGCGTAAACTCAGGATTGGGAAAGCCCCAGAGCCTTCTCCCCTTCAACACCCTATTTCTGGAATGAAATGGGTAGAGCATATGGGAAAAGGGACAGACTTGCCTTCCAGTAAAGCAAGGGAGCTCTCCTCCTCTGTGAACCTGTGTAAGCAGGAATCCCCGAGCATCTAGTCCCGTGTGTAGGAACCAGCCCACAGGGGCAGAAACAGTCCTGAGTCATCCACCTGTGCTCTTGCAGGATTTCCAGCACCATCGCCCCCTCTCCTCCCTCCCTTCCCTGGAAGTGACAGCCAGGAGCAGGCAAAGCCAACACTGGTGTACAGGCTGCAGAGGTCCAAGTAAAGGACATCCGAGGAGACTGAGATCCCAGGGCCAGGGTGGTCAGGAAAGGCTCCACAGAAGAGGAGGGGGAAGAGGGCAGCAGGGAGGAAGAGAGGCAGGAGGAGGAACCTAAGCAGGTCTTAAGGATGGGCAGGTCAGAAAGGCAGAGTGAGTCAGAGCATCTCAGGTGGGGAGGCGACTGCGGACTCTCGGAGAGTCTCTGGGAGAGAGCCCCAGAGGTAAACAGCCAAGCTTGTTTGTGGGTGCTGGACAGTGCTGGGGGACCCGGCCAAGAAATCTAGCGAGTCCA
This sequence comes from Diceros bicornis minor, assembly GCF_020826845.1. NCBI lineage: Eukaryota > Metazoa > Chordata > Mammalia > Perissodactyla > Rhinocerotidae > Diceros > Diceros bicornis. The sequence goes on from NC_080743.1 coordinate 100,068,480, forward strand.
CCAAAACAGGACCGGGTAGGGAAAGGACAAACATGCCAGAATAAGGAGTCTGGGCTTGATCCTCCTAGAAATGAGGAAGCAGAAGGTTTCCAAGCAGGGGTGTAGGCTGGAGCCGGGGAAGTGAATTAGAAGGCTAATGCAATAGTCCAGGTGTGAGATACGACCTGAGGGGGTGGTGGCAGGAGAGACACAGGAAGGAAATAGCAGTGGGATTTGATGAACAACTGAATGTGGAGGCTGTGGGGAGAGAAAGGGCAGGGACAAGTGTGGGTGACAGGGAGAAAGGTGCCACTGAGGAAATGCAGAAAACGGGGTGGCGGGGAGCCAGGTTAGTAGAGTTCAGTAGGATCTGACATTAACATGCCACCCCCCACCCCCGTGCACTCCCAGAACTTAGAGCATTTGAAAGCAGCCTGGGAAGGGGCTTCAGGGATCGCTTCCCGCTGGTTGGCTTGGAAGCAAGATCTCCCATCACCCCCTTTTCCAAGGGGCTCCCCTCTCTGATTCAGCCTCCTTGAAAATTTTGGCTATTCCTTTGCAAGTGGTCTGTTTGGTGGCCCAGGATATACTCCCCAAACCATGAGTCTGTCTCTGAAGCCAGGCTGGAGCTCTGGATCCCTCCGGAGGGTCACACTCCCCCTCATTACTCCCAAAAGGCCCGCCCGGCAAACCACCTAGAGAGCCAGACCCTTCCAGCCCCTGGAGAGGACGGGGAGGGGAGAGCCAGGCCACCCCGCCTCACTGGAGGGTGAAGGGCTGGAAACCTCCGAATAGTCTCTCCTAAGAGGAAGGACGCACCCTCCCATCTTAATAATAGTAATCATCGCCGTTACCATTGACTGAGTGCCCTTGGAAGGCCGGCCACTTCACACTCATGATCTCATCTAATCCTCACAGCAGCCACCCGGGACTGTCATTATTCCCATTTACAGATGAAGAGACTGAATCTTTGAACCCAGGTCCTTCTGGCTCTAAAACATGTGCTGTTTTCCTTATGCCACTCTGCCTCTCACTTCTCCCACTGAAATGTCTCACGTGCCATTGCTCTTATTCATTTCTGCTCATGTCTTCTCCAAAACACCATTTATTGATTCACTCAACAAACGTATGTCAAGCACATACTAAGCGCCAGGCAAGGGGCTGGGCACAAGTGCCGTGGGCAGGCAGGTTCATCTCCTACTTCCCTTCCAGTTGGGTATCATCCTTGGGGTTTGGCTGGGCATCTGACCCTTACTTATAGGTCCTGCTGGACCACAGTTCCCGTGACCAAATGAGTGGAATGCACCAACTTGGACTTCATCAGCTTGGGCACAATCTTATGAATAATAACAACTCACATTTGCATCATTTTTTACATTTTACATAACCTTTTTTTGTCTATCCACTCATTTTATGCTCACAACCCTGTGAGATGGATATGTTACCCCTGCTTTACTGACGAGGAATCTGAGGTTCAGAGAGGTAATGCCGCCCTTTCCACCTCACCAGGAAAGCCAGGACTAGAACCCAGGTTTCTGGCCCTGAGTTAATGCACTTGTCACCTCTCCCTCCATTTTCTTTTCCACAAGAGGTATCAACCAGCCTGTTCCCCTCTAATAACCCTGCATGCACCCAGATTCTCCCCTAGGAAGTCGGGGGCTTTCCCAGCCGCCTATGTGGTTTCTCACTTTCAACCCCATTTTGTCAAACTGGCCACAGCCACCCCACACTCACCCCGTTGCAGAAGGAAATCCTCCCTCTGAGCCTGCCCCATCTCTTTCCTCTCCCTCCATCTTCCTGAGGTCCTCCAGGTGACAGGAGGGGGACCAGTAGTTGGAGGAGGGAGGGGGAAAGGCTCACACAGCAGCTTTTCTGGGCCTCAGCGGCCCTGGTGCTCAGCTCTGCCCGGCTCGGCTCCTGGAATGTCAGCAAGGTTGCGCAAAAAGCGAGGAGGAGAGAAACACCATACACAAGGGTGGGGGAAAGGTTAGGCACAGGAAGGCGTGGGAGAGCTGGCCGCCAGACCATCCTGATTTCCCCAAACATGCCATCGTCCCCTCACCCCGGGGAAACCTGTTGGTGAAGTCCTAGGCATCTCCTTCAAGAAGGGCCCTCCTGAGGTCACCTCGGCCATCCCCCTACCTCTGGGCAAGCAGTGTTCTCTATTTCTTCCAAACTGACTGGCTGAATGGTATGAACCTTTCTGCCAGGGAAACTGAGGAGGAAGAGGGGCTTGGGGGCACCAGGGCCGGGGTGTAGGGGGGCAGGGGATGAATCCCAGCTGTGGCTCCTGCCCTTGCGCTCCCACCCCCTTTTTGTCTGGTGTCCGGTGGGGGGTGATGGTGATGTCACAGGTGTGGAGCGCCAGCCACCTGCTGGGCACCAAGCAAAACAGCCAGGGCAAGTGTGTGCATCATCCGTGCCTGAGAAGGAAGGCCACCAAAAGAAGTGAGTCTGGCGGAAAGCCTTGGAAGAGGGAAGGGAGGCACCTTGTTGGGCGGGGGCGGAGAAGACCAGGATAAAACTGCTGCAGGGAGGACTGGAGGGAGAAGGCCACACTGGCACACGGGAGGGATGCCTCTCATCCTCCCTTCTCTGCTTCTCCCAAAGCTTGTAAATGCCCCAGACATGAGCCAGCCCAGGCCCCGCTACGTGGTAGACAGAGCCGCATACTCTCTCACCCTCTTCGACGATGAGTTTGAGAAGAAGGACCGGACGTACCCACTGGGAGAGAAACTTCAAAACACCTTCAGGTAACGTGGCCCAGGGCCTAGACTCCTCTTTCCTCTGCTCCCCACCAAAATCCTCCCTGAACCAAGGTGCAACTCCTGCACCAGTACCCCTAAGACAGGGCTTGGGGAAACCCTGGGGAGAGGAGCTTTGGAACCCTGAATTTAAGATGCTACAACCTCATCTGTACTGAGACCCCCATGGAGGATGGGGAGTAGGGGCAAGACCAGCAACAGCTTCAGAAGGGTGTAGGGCATCCCAACCCCGCATGCAGTCTCGCCACGTTCTCAGTCCACTCAAGTCTCTCTTGGGTTCTCAAGGGAGCAGTAGATGGACATGCTGCGCATGGGGTGGGGGGCGAGGAGCATCAGAGCCCCTACTTCAATGTCCTGCCCCCTCCTTATAAAGAAAAATCCGAAGCTGCCACTACCCCACATCCTGTATCCTCCAGGATGCTCCTTCCTTCTCCTGGCCCAGAGAATGCCCAAAGGCGGCTCCTACATTCCTGGGCTCTCCTAGAGAGTACCTACCAGGCCCCGGGCTCTTTCCACTCTCAGATCCCCGGAACTGTGCTGGTGGGTGGTGAAATCTCGCCTCTAAGGAGGGGCTTCTCAAGATGATCCATACCCACACTCCTGAGCCCAAGGCCACCAGTGGCACCTTTCCCCTTCCCAGACTTCTGGCAGCCCTTACTCAGGCCTCACTGTGGGCTGGCTTGCGCTTCCTCGCTCCCCTGGAGAAACAGCTGATTCAGTGACCTGGATCGAGGTCACCAGCAACGGCTGAAGCGGAGATGCAGGTGGAACTGGTTCAGGCGGGGGAATCGCCTACTTGAGTCTTCACTAAGAGCTCTGGCCCAACCCTACTTCTCCGGGGAGGCTCCATCTCTGCGCGGGTACAGCCAAGGCCTTGGGTGCCCAGTGTCCGAGCACTGTCCCCACAGCTGTAATCCTCGAGACAGGTGGGCTCTGCCAGCCTTGGTGTCCAGAGTTTAAGTTTGGATTGTTTCTGTGCTGGAGAGATGAGAGTACCTGCTGTTGTCCTAAAAGATTAGGATGGTGAAAACTATAAAGAGATGTAGGGAACTAACAATTCCCATGAGGCTGGCACGAGAGCCTTGAACAGTGCCTGGCATCCAGAAGGTGCTCCAATAATTATTTGTTGAATGAATGAATCTATGTCTAGAAAGCTAATCCCTCTGTCCACTTCCCTCTTGGCCTCTGGAGCCTCTGTATAGGTGTTTAGCATCTGTTCCCACCTCTTGTCTCAGGCTTCAGATTGCTTTGCTCAACATGTGGCAGGCTTGCAAGTCAGGCTGGGCATGGACAAGCCCTCTGGTGGGTTCTTTTTTTTCCCCTAGCCAGCTCTCTATACACGAGTCCAGTTTTCTCTGCCACAGACAAACCTGAGAGAGTTCCTGCAGGGCTGGCTCTTTCTTAGGACAAGTCTTTAGAGATGCTTTAAGCTATTTACCACCAGTCCAACTCCCCATCCATGATCCAAGGAAAGGGAGAGGCACCCACCCACCCCAGAGGAGACCAGGGAGTCAGATGTCGATGGTGATGCCATTGCACAGAATGTGGGTTGGGATAGAAAATCTGCCCAGGCTTTACAGGGGACAAAGCACTGTCTGTGTTGATTTCAGTCTTGGGTGACATCCAGGGGACCCAGTGTTGCTATTGTTGAGCAATAGCAAAGAGCAAGAATTGGTGCTGGGCAGGAAAGGAGGCTTAATCAGAGCAGGCCAGTGAGTCACCAGATGGGCCCTGAGTATTTGAGTTCCCTCAACTGAGAAAAGAAAAGCAAATGCCTCCCACCCCTTCCAGTCATCAATCCACCATCTGTCACCCTTAATTGTGCAGGCCCTTGTTCCTACCGCTCCCAAGTTTCTCTGAAAGTACCTCTAGGTGTTCAACAAACAGGGAAGGGATCAACTCTCCCCACCCTGCGTTGACCAATGAACAGCTCCCCATTCTTCCCTCCACAGAGGATGAATTAACAGGGGAAAAACTCAGGCATCAAAGTCATCACACTTAACGGACGGTGGGTCAGCAGAGGTGCACCCTCGGGGACAATGGAGGCTTCCTGTTGGGGGAAGTTCTAATAAAGATGGCAGCAGCCCCCACTTGGGCTGAGTTTCAGTACTAGCCCATCCTCTCACCTATTCATTCATTCATTTATTCAGCAAATATCTTCTAAGCACCCCAGTGTAATGTACAAGGTATCTAAAGACGAACAAGAGAGCCAGACTTCTCACCATGGTGGGGTTTGCTGTCTGGAGAGAGAGAGATGAAAAGCAAGTAATTACAGCACAGCGTGCACACAATGCTGTAGGAGCCCAGACAAGGGAGCTCGGGCCTGTGTTCAGTCAGACTGGAGAAAGGCCTTCTGAGATGGGGGCTGGATTTGACACCTTGGAAGGCTAAGCCACGGCAAAATCCACGCCTTTAAGCCAAGTCTTGTAGATTTCCCAGATGAGCAGACAAAGACCTCCAGCTAATGTCCAGGGCATGTCGATGACTCTCAAGGGAAAGTCCCTGCATTTTCTCCTCAGCATCCCCGCACACCACACTGTGGGGGTGCTCACTGAAGTTTGAATGAATGAGTGAAAGAATGAAGGGATGACCAGGAACAGTATATTATAATCCCTCTCCGACTTGGAACGTCCAAGCTATATAGTGCTGACTGGAGACCTGCCCTCTTCCCCTCCAGATGTTCCTCAGCCAAGATCAAAACCGTGGTGTTTGGGCTGTTCCCTGTGCTCTCCTGGCTTCCCAAGTACAAGATCAAAGACTACCTGGTCCCCGACCTGCTGGGAGGCCTCAGTGGTGGATGCATCCAGGTCCCACAAGGTGAGGGGGTCCCCTCAGGCACGCCTGTTCCTCTCCCTGCCCCCACCCTCTGTGACCACCATAACCCAACCATGCCCCTGAGCCTTCAGTCTCTTCATCCTCTGCAGGCATGGCATTTGCTCTGCTGGCCAACCTTCCTGCAGTCAACGGCCTCTACTCCTCCTTCTTCCCCCTCCTGACCTACTTCTTCCTGGGGGGCGTACACCAGATGGTGCCAGGTAAGGCCTCTCCCCTCTCAGCAAGCAGGAGGACTTGGAAGACAAGGATAGGGGGTGTGGCAAAGGGAGTCTGGGTGATTTTCCATCTGCAGTCTCCTCTAGTTGGTGCTGGTTGGTCCTGGAGGGACTGTCACTGTGAGTGTCAGTCCCAGGTCCTCTGTGACCTTGGAGAAACCACTTAGCTTCCGCATGCTCAGTTAGCATTACCTGTTCAGTCTCCCTCCCTGGAATGTGGGGAAGACTTGGTGTAACAAGATATACCATATACCATAGAGTGCTAAACAGAGTGAGAAATTAAAGTCTAACTCCCAGGCCCGCCCCTGTAGGCCACTGCAGGGACATTTGGAGTTCTCTGGTGCTAAGTAAGAAGGAGAAAAGGGCCTGATCACAAGGCCTGTTTCTGGGTCAGGCTCTGCTTGCATTTCCAAGCTCATTTCCTCACATGTCCAATGAAATAAGATTAACAGTTGAGGTGAAAGCGCCCTGAAAAGTGTAGCTCGTGGTGAGATGTGAGTGGTGGGTGTTATGCTGGAGAGGAGGCTTGGAGGTGTGGGACTCCATCCCTGTGGGGGTTGGGAGCATTCCTGGGCCCCTTTCTGGTTTCCATGGGTGTGGTCCAAACCTCTGACTTCTGCTGGCTGGGTGGGCACTACAGGTACCTTTGCCGTTATCAGCATCCTGGTGGGTAACATCTGTCTGCAGCTGGCCCCAGAATCGAAATTCCGGGTCTTCAACAACGCCACCAATGAGAGCTATGTGGACACAGCGGCCATGGAGGCCGAGAGGCTGCACGTGTCGGCGACACTAGCCTGCCTGACTGCCATCATCCAGGTGAGGGGGTCGGCCCCATCTGCCAGGGCCCCACCTCAGGAGGGCATCAGCCTGCCCTGCCCCTACCTGAAAGAGCCAGTTTTGACGTTAAAGTTGATTTAGGGCTCTGCCTCCTCCCCCTTCCCCATTCCCAGGGCCACAAAAGACCTTGAAAAGTCAGAGTATCTCCTCACCTGCCTCCAGCATGTCCGTGAGACCAACATCTACTCCCGATGAAACTTCCCTGAGTTAATGACTGTCTAAAGACTCACGGCCTCTCTCCGCTACCCTTTCCAGTGCCCAACTCTCTGCCAGCACTGTCTTCCAGTTTCTCTAACACCCCTGATTCCTCCTAGCTTCCTCTGCTCCAAGCCACAGCACCAGCTGTGACATAAATTGCGTTTCCACCACGTGCAAAGGCTCTGCTGGGGGTTATGAAGGGAGACACACAGGACAGCATGCAAGAGCAGGAAGCAACCTCAGAGGGCACCTTGCATCCATTCACTCATTCAGTTAATATTTTTTGGTTGTTTCACTGTGCCAGGAACTGGGCTAGGCCCTGGGGATAAAAGATAAGTAAGAAAGAGGCCCAGTTCTCCAGGAGCTCACAGCCCAGCAGAGGAAGTAGCCATGTCAGTAGATAAACTTGTAGGCAGTGAGATAAGCAACATAATAGAGCTATGTACAAACTGCTGTGGGAACACCAAAGAGAGAGTCAGGGCAGGCCTGTCCTTGAAGAAAGGAGGTGACCTTTGACCTGAGTCTTCAAGGATGAGTGGAAGTTGACCAGTAGCCAAGTGAACATGGCACAGAAGGACGGGCCGGGCAGAGGGAACGGCACCTCAAAACATTGAACCTGAGAGAGTGTGAACTGGCCAGGGAATGACAAGGCAAGGAGTTTGGTGTGGCTGGAGGCAGAGGGCCTTCAAGGTGGGCCAGAAAAGAGGCTGGAAAGGTAGGCAGGGGCCAGACAGTGATGTCTGAGGTCTGTCCCCTAAGCAGCGGCTTTGGGTCCAACTGGCAGTTTATAAGGCTCGTTCGGGCTACAGAGATGATGGGTGGGAGACGGATTGGAATCAAGCCAGGAGACCTGTTGGGAGACTATGCAGAGGCCCAGACAAGAATGCTGAGGGCCTAGACCAGGGTGGCAGCCGTGGAGATGGGGGTGGACCTAAGAAACATTCTGCCAGGAACATTAACAGGGCTTGGTGATAGATTGGATGTGGGAGGTGAGGGAGGATGACTCCCAAGTTTTAGGTTGGCCAACTGGGTGGATGGTGGTGTCATCTACTGAGAAAGGAAACACTGGGGGAGGGCCAGGATCATTTTACAGATGAGGAAACTGAAGCCAGAGGGGTGGGGTGACAAAGGGCCCGTGTCCCAAAGGGACTAAAGCTGTGCTGGCACAGTAAAGGGCAAGACACAGTCACGAAGGGCTCATTCCCCAGAGCTGCTGCATGGAACTCCAGACCTGGGTTTGGGTCAGGCAGGTGTGGGAGCTGCTGACCCTTCTTGGTCTCCCCTTTTCCCCCTCCTCTCAGATGGGCCTGGGCTTCGTACAGTTTGGCTTCGTGGCCATCTACCTCTCCGAGTCCTTCATCCGGGGCTTCATGACAGCCGCTGGCCTGCAGATCCTGATCTCGGTGCTCAAGTACATCTTTGGACTGACCATCCCCTCCTACGCAGGCCCAGGGTCCATCGTCTTTGTGAGTCTAGGAATGCACCCCTGCAAACGGGGATGGGCTCGAGCAGACACATGAGCAGAGTTTACTGTTTTAAGAAGTTGTAAGCTCCTCATTACCAGATGTTCTCAAGCAAGAGCTGGTTTAGAGAGGATTCCCAGGGGGTTCCCACTTTGGGAGGGAGAGTCAAACACATGACCTTGAGGGCTCACTGAGGTTCTCTGTGCTTAATCCCTGCAGAAAAGTAGATGTACACTCTCCATCAGTTCCCCAATCCACAACTCCCTGCCTAGGAAGTCCTTCCTTATGTCTAATCTCCATCCCTCCTCCTTTAGCTTGAATTCTTTCTAGAGAAACAGAAAGGGAACCAGCATTCCCATCCCGGCATGAGCTCCCAACGTGCCCTTTGGGAGAGGGTGGTGGAAGATGGGATGGTGTTCATGACCAGGGTCTGGAATCTGTTTTGGTATGCCTCCGTTAGCATCCATGACATCCCTTCACTGGGTCAGACACCCAGGGGTGGGGAGAGTGTGGGAAGAAGAGGTGGGAGCCCTGAGCATGATGCTCTCTCCCCAGACCTTCATTGACATTTGCAAAAACCTCCCCCACACCAACATTGCCTCGCTCATCTTCGCCCTCATCAGCGGTGCCTTCCTGATGCTGGTGAAGGAACTCAATGCTCGCTACATGCACAAGATCCGCTTCCCCATCCCTACAGAGATGATCGTGGTAAGGACCTTGCCAGGACTGGGCTATTGGGGACCAGGCTGGAGAGGCCGTGAGGAAAGGAATCCAGCTCCAGCCAGGGCCAAGGGAGCCCCTACCCACCCTCACCCCCCTCCCCTGGCAGCCAGTGGGGCAGGAAGTCAGGGTGAATCCACTCCATCCCCTGCGTATGGCTCCCACGCTTCCAGCTCCTCAGGTTGCTCCCCCTCAAGGAGGCAGGGGAGCGGGATTTGGGGTCCCTAGAGAAAAGGGAGGCTTGGGAGAGACCCTTGCCCTGGACCCAGCTTAGAGCCAATCGCCATTCTCCACTTTGGGGCTTGCAGGTGGTGGTGGCAACAGCTATCTCCGGGAGCTATAAGATGCCCAAAAAGTATCACATGCAGATTGTGGGAGAGATCCAACACGGGTGAGTCCCAGTGGCCGGGAAACCTGGCCCCACCCCCACTGCACTCCGCACGAGGGCCTGAGCTCAGAGACGAGATAAGACGAACTCTAGGAAAGTGCATTCTAACTCGCTGGCACTGAGCAGATGTGAGTTATCACTATTAAGTGTTACGAAGAAGAACCGCACAACCAGCCAGTGCTGGCTGTTTCATGAACAGTGAATCCTAACGGCCATGCTCCCCGCAAAAGTCTCATTCAGTAGATTCTGTTCAAGCGAAGCCTCTCTGATCAACCCTTTTCTGGCTCTTTGCCTTGTTATAAGGCACTGGCTCTTTTTATGCATGTGGAAAGGAAGCCTTTAGGATCAACACAATTCATTCAACATCCACTCTGTCACAGGTGCCATGCTGGGCCCTGGGAGGGTGGGCGCAGTGCAGGTGCCGCAGAGGTGGAGCTGCAGGGAGGGCTCAAGGCACTGGGGGGCTGGGACCTGGTGAGCAGAAAGAGTCCAGAATCTGGGCCTCAACAAATGAGGCCCTACTGCTTACTGGCTCCGTGACCTTGGATGCGTTAGGTTCTCTAAGCCCGTTTCCTGCTCTAACAACTGGAGGGACGGGAGCTGCCCTCGGCGTTGTACTGAAGATTCAGATTGGAAAGGGTAATTCATGGAAAGAGCTGGCACACAGTGGGGCCCGGCTGGTCTCCGTGCGTTGATGAAGGACTCGGTGTCCTCCCTCTCCTCACGCCCTTGGACCCTGCCTCCTTTCTGGCTCCTCGGCAGGTTCCCCACTCCCGTGTCGCCTGTGGTTTCTCAGTGGAAGGATATGATTGGCACAGCCTTCTCTCTGGCCATCGTGGGCTACGTCATCAACCTGGCTATGGGCCGGACCCTGGCCAGCAAGCACGGCTATGATGTGGATTCCAACCAGGTAGGTCCGGCTGCCCCCGGCAGGGCTGATCAAGATGGGCCAGGGCCCAGAGAGGCCTGGCAAGAGATGTCCTGGGGCTCTTTGGGCTGAGGTGAGGCAGGCTGCAGGCCAGTGGGGAGGAGGTCTCTGACCCCAAGAGCTGACGTCTGCTTGATTGGGTGTGTATGGCTCTATAGCAATAGGGCCACTCTCAGTCCTAGGCCCAAGGTCCAGCTTGCACGGCCAACTATGTGTGGTCCATACCCTGCTGCCCCAAGCCCCACACCTCCAGTTTCCAGTCCTGCCCCTGTCCCCACAGGAGATGATCGCCCTGGGCTGCAGCAACTTCTTTGGCTCCTTCTTTAAAATCCATGTCATTTGCTGTGCTCTTTCCGTCACTCTGGCTGTGGATGGAGCTGGAGGAAAATCCCAGGTGAGTGCTGTCCCGGGAGAGTTGGGGACGGGTGGGAGGGTAGCAGAACAATTGCCCCAGGGAAGCCCAGGCACCCGCAAGCCAGGCCAGCTGCCTGTCCAAACATCCCCCTCTCCCTAGTCGCTCCTCCACCAAGGGCATCTATTGGAAATAAATCAAGGTCAGGAATTTCGTACCCACTCCCTATTCCCAAGTCTTTCTCTGACTAGGTGGCGAGCCTGTGCGTGTCTCTGGTGGTGATGATCACTATGCTGGTCCTGGGGTCCTATCTGTACGCCCTCCCCAAGGTAAGAACCCCACGGGAGAACAGAGGCCAGTGAGACTCCAGTAAGAACAATCTTAAAGTGTACTTTAAGTACACTTTAAAGTGGTACCGGGTAAAGAGCTCGGTAGCACTTTACAGATTATAAAGTGCCATCTTTGTCCCCTTTGTCCTGATCACAACCTGAGAAATAGACAACGCAGGTTTTATTCTCCCCATTTTACAGGTGAGGGAAACTGAGGCTGAGAGACTTAAGTGATCTGCCTGTGGTGACACAGCTCACCAGTGCAGGGCTGGTCTCAAACTCCAGCCTTCTGACCTCAGAGTTGATTGCCCAATCAGTGTTTACAGCTAGAAGGGCTCCAGGCACAGGCCGTCTGGGGACGACGGAAGAGGGAAGGGCAAAGATGGGGCCAGGATGGGCCCATAACTCGAGCACCTGTGCTCTCCAGACCTAAGACTGAGTGCAGAGATGCAGGGCTCTACCATGGGAGGGGTTCTGGGGCTCCAGCTGTGTCCTGCCAGGCCCCAGGGTCAGGTGTCTGTAGGAAGGGCAGGAAGAAGGGGACATCACAGGTAACAAGGAACAATGTTCTACTTCTCTAGTCTGTGCTAGGAGCCCTGATAGCTGTCAACCTCAAGAACTCCCTCAAGCAACTTGCCGACCCCTACTACTTGTGGAGGAAGAGCAAGCTGGACTGTGTAGGTATTGGGCTGCCTCTGGGCACCCAGCTGTGCCCCTGCCCCTGCTCCAACCCCGCAGCCCTGTCAGTTCTCTCCGTGATCCCTCTGGTTGGCTGCTCCCTCATTAGCATAGCTGAGTGTTAAGAGCCCAGGTTTAGGAGTGAGACATCCTTTGTTCAAATCCTAACTCAGACGTTCACTGGCTTTGTGGCCAACAGCAAGTCCCTTAACCTCTCTGAGTCTCAGCTTCCTCGTCTGTGAAATGGGTATTCTACACTCTCAGCCCCCAGGGATGCTTACGAGCGAGAAATGAGATAATGTAAGTAAGGAGCGCAGTGTCTGAATTGCATCTTGTGTTCAATAAAACTTAGCTATTATTATTTCTACGATTTATAGTTCCAAAAAAAGCAAAAAGAAATAGTTTTAAAAAACGAAAAGCACTAGAACATAAAGCCAGTGGCCCAGGGTCTTGAGCAAGTTCCCAGACTTCTCTGGAGTTCTATTTCCTCATCTGTAATGGAGGTGATGGTCGTGGCTGCATCACACACTGGTTCTGAGGATTAAATGAGATCATAATGGGAAAGCACTGTGGAACCATAAAGCACTCAGCAAATACGACTTATTGCTGTTCTCAGTCACATTGCCACCACATTGTCCAGTGGACGACAGTAACGAGGCTACTGTGTTCTGACGACACTGCACTATCCCTACTCAAGCCCCACCAGGGCCTATGACAGAGGATTTGCTAACCTCCTTTCAAGATGATGAAACCAAGGCTCAGAGAGGTTAAGAACCTTGTCAAAAGCCACAGAGGTAGTAAGTGGTATGGTCAGCATTGGAAATCCCAAGCCTTAGACTGCAAACCTCTGGGCTGTACTGTCTCCTAGGGGTGGAGGCTCACCTGCGAGATTCAGGAAGGAAATCCTTAAAGCCAGAGAAGTGAGTGGTCCCTCGGGGTCCCCCAGTGAGTGAGCAATGAGGATAGGCAGAAAAATGATGACCCACTTCCCATCCCAAGGATCTGCTTTTACCACATCCCAACGATCCCCCCACCATGACAATAGTCCCTGATATTACACAATGCTTTGGGATTCCATCTGATCTTCAGAGTTCTCTATAGGAATGTAGGCAGACTTATTTCCTTTAGAGGAATTTGGGGGACTCTAAAGGACCATAGGGTGCAACTATCAAAACTACATCCAAGGGGCCGTCCTGGAGGCGTAGAGGTTAAGTTCGCACGCTGCACTTTGGCAGCCCGGGGTTCAGGGGTTCAAATCCCGGGACCTATGCACCGCTCGTCAAGCCACACTGTGGTGGCGTCCCACATGTAAAAATGGAGGAAGATGGGCACAGATGTTAGCTCAGGGCTAATCTTCCTCAGCCAAAGAAGAGGAAGTTTGGCAACGGATGTTAGCCCAGTGCCAATCCGCCTCACCACAAAAAAAAAAACAAAAAACTACATCCAATCCTGCCCCCACCCACACAATCAGGCTGCAGGCCATCGGGCCAGGAAGCACCACCCAGCCCGTGGCAGGCTTCCACAGCTTACTAGTAGACGAGAAAGGGAACTGCTGATCAGCTGTTGGGTGCCCACCACTAGGCTGGGAGCTTCTGTTCCATAGCTCTTTCTTCCCGTCAGGAAGCAGGTATGAGCCGTCCTCCTTTGTGTATCGGGCGACTCGGGCTCGCACAGCTAGTAAGGAGGAGAAGGAAACTGGGAACCCGGGCCTAACTGACCCGAGACTCATGCTCTGTTGTTACGCCGTGTTGCCCCCATGCATGCTGGGGTTGTCTACTAAAAACCCAACAAGATCAGGGAGCCACACTCAATCTAGAAGAAATGAGCAAGTGTAACCAAACACAAATACATAAAACAGTGCAAAAATACCATGAAAAGGGAAGGGCAGGTCTGAGGTGATGCTAGCAGAGAATGGCCTTGGCTAATCCAGGAAGACTTCCCAAAAGAGGCAGTTTTCTCCCCAGGCCTGCTTTGACATCTCTCTCTTCACAGTGTATCTGGGTGGTGAGCTTCCTCTCCTCCTTCTTCCTGAGCCTGCCATACGGTGTGGCAGTGGGTGTCGCCTTCTCCATCCTGGTTGTGGTCTTCCAGACCCAGTTGTAAGTAACAGCCCCTCCCCTCAAGGTACAGCAGTGGGGCCTCTGGACCAGCCTGTCAAGGGCTCCCATGCTGAGGCCTGGCCCAGCCCTCCATGCCCTGCTGCCTTTTGGGCCTGGCACTGGAGGTGCTACCAGGCCTGAGGAGAGCCCAACCTAGCCAGGACTCATGGGCTCAGGCTGGGCTGTCTGACTTTCCATATTTTTCAAACCCCAAAGAGAGCCATCATAGTCTTAGGGGGCTGGGGGGTCAGAGAAAGTAGGGGAAGAGCAGGTGGGTTTGACTCAGCGTCCCTCCAAAGGCACTGCCAGACCCAGACCAAATGGGACTCCACCCCAGGGGAATACCAGGACAGAGGACAGATGCTGTGTTCTTCCTGTGAGAAGATCAGACAGTACAGGCCGGTGGGGCCCGAGGAAGGGGTCCGGGCCAGGGCAGGAAGGACACTGAATATTCAGGAAACCCTGTCTTCTCTTCTTGAGAACTCAGAACCAGGAAGCGGTAACTTCAGGGTCACTGAAGCTTGTCGCCTTGGGTACCCCCCCGTCTTCTCTCCCCTGAGTCCTGATCTGGGAGTCACGTCAAGGGCCCGCCTGTCACGGCTCTGGCTATGGCCCAGGCACAGGCCACCAAGCACAGTCTCCAGTGCAGAAAGACAAACACAACGAGCCCGGGGGTGTGGGAGCAACCCTCTCCTGCCCTGCCTCTGCCCTGGCCCAACCCCGCATTGCCCCAGGCCCACTTGCTGTTAGCGTTCTCTTGCATTTTGCTTTCCTTCTTCATCCAGTCGGAACGGCTACACTTTGGCCCAGGTCGTGGACACTGACATTTATGTGAATCCCAAGACCTACAACAGGGTGCGTAACCCAAGCGTAAGACCTCCCAGTTTCGCCCGTCCCCACCCCAAGGAGAAGAGGGTTAGGAAAAAAAGCCAATAAAGACATTTCTGCTACCTGAGCTCAGTCTCCCCATCACAGGCCCAGGAAATCAAGGGGATCAAGATAGTCACTTACTGCTCCCCTCTCTACTTCGCCAACTCTGAGATCTTCAGGCAAAAGGTCATTGCCAAGGTAAGACCTAGTCCTCTGGTGACCAGAGGGGCTGGACAGAGAATGGCCAGAAGATGAAAGAAAGGGGGCTGGGAGCCAAGAGCAGGCCGCCTCCAAAGAGGGTGGAGGTCAAGATTGCTGTTGGCTTTCTTCCTGCAGACAGGTGTGGACCCCCAGAAAGTGTTGCTTGCTAAGCAAAAATACCTCAAGAGGCAAGAGAAGGGGAGAAGGATGCCCACACAACAGAGGAAGTCTCTATTCATGAAAACTAAGGTGAACTGAGGCTAGGAACAGCCCACGTCCTCTCGCCTGCCCTCTCTAATTCTTCCCCCTGGCACCCCACCTGCCAGCACCCTTCAAGACAAAAACATAAAGTCTCTGTGGCCATTGCCTGGTGGCCACTGGGTGTTCTTCTCCTTGGGTGAGGGGCTGTCAGCTCCCGGGGTAACCAAGGAACTCCCATGATCCCCTATTTTCTGGCTAAGATAGGATATGGCCCATGGACTTATAGACAACCCTAGAAGGGGAGCAGCAGTGAATTTCCTGGGGTACCCAGCCAACCCAGAGCAGCAAGGTGGAGGTGGTGTGGGACTTCTGAGGAAAAGCAGGCAGGCCCAGACAAATGCAAAAAGGAGCCCAGTTGTTTCCAATGGGGCTTCCTGGCAGCAGAGTGGGCTGAAGCTTCAGTGCCTCTCTTGGAAGGGTCCTCCAACCTTGCCTGGGTTGTGGGAGACCAGGCACGCAGGCCCTGCCTCAGGAAGGGCCTTTGGGAGATGCCTCTCCCATGGGGGTTTTGGGGCTTGTATTCACCGTGACCGAGTTCAGTTATTCTCCTCCACCTGCATGCGCCTTGCCCCTGCCTCAGCCACAGCAAAGTCTGATTCAGTTTGATGATCCCTGACTGCCCCTCACCCCCACCCTCCAGACTGTCTCCCTGCAGGAGCTCCAGCAGGACTTTGAGAACGCCTTCCCAACCGACCCCAACAACAACCAGACGCCTGCTAACGGCGCCAGTGTGTCCTACATCACCTTCAGCCCTGACAGTTCCCCAGCTGCCCATTGTGAGCCACCGGCCTCTGCTGAGATCCCCGTTGAACCCAGTGACGTGCTGGCCGGCGTCCCACCCTTTGTCACCTTCCACACCCTCATCCTCGACATGAGTGGGGTCAGCTTTGTGGACTTGATGGGCATCAAAGCCCTGGCCAAGGTGAGGCCCTTGGGCAGAGGGAGTGCCTCGCACCCTCACCCCTGCTCTCCCACACTCTCTTTCCTTGGAGTGTTCACAAGGTGAGGGAGGAAGCTTGCGAAGGACGCTAACGGCTCCTGAGAACCCTCCTTCCCCTAGACCTGGCCAGGAAAGGATACTCTCTGCACAGCAGGCCCAGACAGCATAAGACAATGCGTGGCTGGAGAGGGACACCAGAGCTCCAGGCCCCGCTGCTCCACCCGGCCCTAGCACTCCTCTCTAGCCACCCAAGTTCCCTCTCAGGCCACCAGGAACCCACGCCAGGGGCCTCTGAGTAGAGTCCAGCTTGGCCCTGGTTCATGGTCTGCTGTTCCTTCTCATGCTCACCCAGACACTCTAGGGTTAGCCAGCTCCAGCCAGCTGAGGAGAGAAGAAGAAATAACATTAGTGCCCCACGTCCTCAGACCAAACAGGCAGCCCACGGGATACCCGGAATAAATGTATTCATCTGATAACTTTTCAGCAGCCACGTCTGATGGCAGGGACTCAGCAAGCTGCAGAGCTGGCTCAGATGGAGACAGCCCAGGGACACTGAGGGGAACAGAGAGCACACAGGCTGACATCACCATCAGCCAGGAGCACAGAAGGCTCCACCTCCAAGCGGGGTCCTCAGCCTGCTTCCCTAGCCTGGACCTGGAGTCCAGGTGGGCCTGAAGTCCTAGCATCTCCGGGCCTCGGTCCTCCCCTCCAGCTTCCGCCTAAAGCCATAGTCAGGAAAGTGGTGGAGTCTGGGAATCTAAGCTGCGAGAAGAAAAGTCCTGGCCCCATAAGAAGGGGCCACGGTGGCTTTAAGTGCCCGCCTCTCTGGCAAAGCCCCATTTCCGCCCGCTTTCCATAGAAGCCGTCAGCCAACACACTCCAGGAAGAAGTGGTGTGCTTTGCTGCTATTTTTATCTTGGGCTGCCAGGGCTCTCAGGAGTGCTTATTTGTTTGGCTTCCCCTCTGAAGTGCATTTTGTGAGTCACTGTTGAGACCCACTCAGAACATTCCTTTCTTTTTCTCTCCCTACCCCAACACCCTCCCCAACACTTCTAGCTGAGTTCCACCTATGGGAAGATCGGTGTGAAGGTCTTCTTGGTGAACATTCATGGTAAGAGACCGAGGACATTCAGGGACTGAAAGGGGTGGGGTGGGAACAGGTTGGTGGGACGCTGAATAGAGAGGGGGCGGAAACGAGAGCATCCAAACACTCTCCTGACTACCGCCTGCTCAGAAGAGCTGCAGGCACGAGTCAGAAAAGACTGGGCCAGACTATGTGAACATCTAGGGGTCTCAGTAACAGAGTGGGGGATAGTGGAGCTAAGAAAGGACAGCCAGGATCCTAATTTGCCCCACCACTAATTTGCCATGTATCCTAGGCCAAGTCACTTTATCTGTCTAGGGACCAATTGCCACCTGTGTGAGGTGAGGAGGTTGACTAGATGAATTTGGGGATCTTCTCCAAATCTGAAAGTCCATGAATAAGCATAAAGCACATACATACCATAATTATCCAGGGAACATATGGATACACAGTTTTATATGCAGGCAACCTCCAATGGGCACATATACACAGCCCCAAGGACATGTCCACATAGCAGGGGACTTTCACATCGTCAACACGTATGTAGAGTGCAGTGGACACGCAGCAAGCGCACACAGACACACAAGAGAACATGAAGGGGTATGTACTCACACGCCCGCTTCCCATAGAGGGTCAGAGCCCTTCCAGTGGGCCTGCCCAACTTCAGAACCGGCCTGAGCACGTCCCAGGCTCTGTGGAGGCCCCGCTCGAGGAGAGTCTGCAATGGCAATGACCTGCTGTGCATGTGGTCCAGAGCGCAAATCAGAGGCTTCCTCCCACCCTCACTGGATGTTCCTCGGGAAATCATCTCTAGGATTTGGTAGGAGTGAGGGCTCTGCCACACATTGGAGGTTGCAGGCAAAGTCTAGGTAAACAAGAGAAAGGATGGACCCTCAGGGGACAGAACTGGCAGCAGCCTCCTCATGGACGTTTTAGCCTTTCCCGCTCGAATAGCCACAAAGTACCAACTCCCTGAATCAAACTGCTTCCTTCTGCCCTGGGTTGAAGGTTCAGCATCCTCAAGCTCATGTTGCCCTCTGCTGTCCAGAACTGATATTGCAAGGCTAATGCCAAGGCCAGCCCTCTACCCTCTCTACCATCCTCCCCTACCCCAGCTCCAACCACAATGGCCGTTATCTTTCTGAAGGTGATCTTTCCCTCCTTCCAGCCCAGGTGTACAACGACATCAGCCATGGAGGTGTCTTTGAAGATGGGTGTCTAGCACGCAACCACGTCTTTCCCAGCATACACGATGCAGTCCTCTTTGCCCAGGCCAATGCCAGAGAAGTGGCCCCAGGACGTGACTTTCGAGGGGTAAGGTCCCTGTCCCTGGGGAATCCTAGGCCCCAGGGCACTGAAATAGCAGGACCAGGGGGCATTAGAAAGAACACAGGAGAAGGTTTGGGTTCCAATGCCAATTCTGTCATTTAACTTTTCTGAATCTCAGTTTCCTTATCTGTAGATGGGTACCCTAAACTAACACTACCTACCTCATACGGTTTTTCTTTTATTTTTGTTGTAGGATTAACTGATAATTATATCTCTTATGAAAGTGCTTTGTATATTGTAAAATCTTTTATTTTTTTCATAATAGTTTTTTTTTTTTTTTTTTTGGTGAGGAAGATCAGCCCTGAGCTAACATCCATGCCAATCCTCCTCTTTTTGCTGAGGAAGACTGGCCCTGGGCTAACATCTGTGCCCATCTTCCTCCACTTTATATGGGACACTGCCACAGCATGGCTTGACAAGCGGTGCGTCGGTGCGCGCCGCGGATCTGAACCCGGGCCTCCAGCAGCAGAGCACGTGCACTTAACCACTACACCATGGGGCCCACCCCTGTAAAATCTTTTATTAATATTCATTTCCAGATCACACAAACACTCAAAGCGCATTAAGTTGTGCCCAGTATTCTGGCATTGCTCACCCCCTCCTGCTCCTTCACTCTTTCTAGAAGAGGCTTTGGGGAAGGGCGGCGAGTGAGCCTGACCGTTTTAATTTAGCAGAGCTTGGAGATTTCAGGCTGGTGATGGATGAAGAGGCTGGATCCAAGTTTTGTCTCAGCTCCTTGACATTTATTTTACTAGCTCAGTAAGTGGTATGCAAATGAGCTACAAATAACACTGTCTAGGGCTTCAGAAAGCAGGGGAGGCAGCAAGAGCCCACCCCACTGGTGTCCCTGCCCAGGCCTCCCCAGCCACCCCCTACCTCCCAGGGTCCCCTCCGAGCTCAGCCTCTGCCCTTGGCCTCCCAAGACTCTGTGCCCCAGCCCTCGACAAAAACCTCCTCTGCCCTCTGTGGGTCATAAGAAAGGCTTTTCTGGCCCTAGAGCAACCATTTGCTCTTTGCTTTAAGAGACTGATGAAGGTGAAGCCATCTGTTCTAAGCGCTGGAAGCCTGCCCAGGAAAACATGGGGCCTTGGCGCCCGCCCTCCACAGTTGAAGGGAAACTGTGCAGGAGCAACGGCCTTTCTGGCTCCATGAACCGTGTCCACAGAGCAAAGACAGGGAGATTCTGGAAGAATCCTCTCATTTGTTATTGCACAAATAATGTCCAGTTATTACCATTTACATATTTAAAATAATTCATATTATACATTTACATATTACAGAATATCTTCATATATATGAATTACACACACACACTCTTTTTCAACAGCATGCTGAGGTAGAAAGCCAGCAAAATGAATTTGACTACCCTACTTTTACAGGAAACAGATTCCCCCAGAAGGGAAATGGATTCCTTGAGGTCAGGCAGCTAGCCAATCGTCCTTGTAAGCTAGGTAAACCTTCCCTGCCTCTAAAATGCCCGCAAAGGAGGGCAGGCCCGCTGCACACCTGTCTGCTGTGGGCAGACCACAGCTGTGCTATATTTTGTGAGGCAGGGGAGAGAGAGGAGGGGATGGAAGGGGCCAGAGGGCGACTTATGCGTCAGAACACATGGTGCCCACCCAGAGCCTGCCATTTGCACCAGACTCGGTCATTCTGTCATGGAGCTCATTCTGCACGGGTTTCCCCCCTTCTAGGCTCCAGTGGACCCTGAGCTCTCTTTGTACGATTCGGAGGAGGAGAGCTCCAGCTACTGGGACTTAGAGCAGGTGAGCCGTGGGGGAGGTGAGGAGGGGGAGGAAGAGACCCTCTCAAATCCAGGGTGTTCACCAGGCTCTCTCATCTCCAAGCCGGAGCAGTCACCTTGAAGGAAGGCAACGTTTCTTTCTCATCTTTCTTTTAATAGCAGATCTTAATTCTTCTCATTCCCTGAAAGGCATCGTTGGGGAAGGGAGAGACACTGGACCAGATCCTAGAGAACATTAGAACATCTATTCTTAACTCTCCAACGCATGAGCCATGTGACCTTGGGCAAGCCACATAACACCACCGGGCCCCAGTTTTTATCATTGTAAAGTAAGGGGAATACGGCTCATACCGTCCCCTCTACCTCACAAGATTAGCAGAGGTTCATTTGTTCTTTCATTAATTCAGCAGATATTTATGGACTGCCTACTACTCGCCTGACACAGGGTAGTAGACATACAACAGTGAGCAAAACAAAGACCCATGCCCTTAGGAAGCATGTTCTGGGAGAGTCAGAGGAGTTCCAGGGGTACAAATTCTAGGAGTAGGAATATTATTGCATGTGGACAGGCCTTAAGAGCTAAGAGATATGTGGATGCGAAGTGTTGCTATCCCCACAAGGCCCTCTGGTCCTGACGTGGAAAGTAGCCCTACCCCAATGCCATGAATTAAAAGAAGCCAGATGACTAGGCTTAGAGAAATGTGACTTTGGGTCTATTTGAAGTAACATCTCACTTTGTGCCTCTTCCCATTCTTTTCGGGCTGAGTTCCATGGTCCTCTGAACATGCCTCTGTGAGTGCTGATGGCATGCGGGAGACATTAGGAAATAGAGCCAGAGGCACAGAGATTTGGCAGACTGATTTCTATGCCCCCATGGAATTTGCAGCACATTCCAAAAAACTTGGATAGGACCAAAATAGCTTATCAGAGCAGGATAGGACTTTAGAGCTTATCTGATCTCAACTCTCATTTTATCTAATGAAGAAAGTGAATGTACAAAGTGGGGGTGGGGGACACATGTGAAGGTCACATAGCACACCGGAGGTGAGTCAAAGTTAGATTCCAGGCATCTTCTCTTGTCACTTCTGTACCAGTTCACCTCTTAGGCTGACCCTGCCTCTCCCCTATTCACAAACACACACACACACACACACACACACACACACACACACACACACACACTCATGATGCCTATTTCTGGCCGGGGGTTCCTAGTTCGCCTTGTGGTTGCAGCCACTCTGAACCCAATGGTCTAATGCTCTCCCCTCCAATCTCCTTTCCCGCCTACGGCCCTGCAGGAGATGTTCGGGAGCATGTTCCATGCAGAAACCCTGACCGCCCTGTGAGGGCCCAGCCGGCTCCCACGCTACCTGCAGAGCCCTGGCACCTGGAACTTCCATGAAGGACGAGCCTGGGATCACGGGGAATGGTGGGTAGAGGAGAGCACCTCCACCAGGACTTC
Organism: Diceros bicornis minor; assembly: GCF_020826845.1. NCBI lineage: Eukaryota > Metazoa > Chordata > Mammalia > Perissodactyla > Rhinocerotidae > Diceros > Diceros bicornis. The sequence continues at coordinate 100,090,157 of NC_080743.1, forward strand.
AGTCCCCCTCTGTCTTCCTCCCTCTCCTCCTCTCTCCTTCCCCGTCCTCCCTCCTGGCATCTCTAGAGTGGGCCAAGCTCAGCAGCAAGGAGAGCCACCTCTCCACCATTCTGAGGACCCTCAGGGCCCTGGCCAGCAACGAGCAAGCCTCCTGCTCACTCCACCACACCCACCCATGCCAGGCCCGTGCAGCTGGGCCCCCCCAACCGCTGGACTTTAAGAGTGAGCCAAGCACGGAAGGGAAAGTACGACTGTGCCGGCCTAGGTGGAAGCTTCGAAAGTGTCCGTGGGCTTGCATGGCTTTGTGTCAGATGGTGTCAAGGTGTCACAGGATACAGGCATGAACTTGCTTAGGACTCTGTGGCTTGCCCTCTCCAGCTGCCCCTGTGCAGCTGTCCCTGCAGCCCCTGTCTGTCCCTGGCAGCTCTGTACCCCTGAGACCATGCACTCCCCACAACCCAGGAATCTCTGTCTTGGTAACTGTGGCCCCTTCCTCCTCATCTCAAGGCTGCCAAGACCTCACTGCTATTCAGCACATCAGATTCTAGCCTGGGGAGTGGCCAGGGCCCTCAAGGTCGCCAGAGCTACCTCCCAGGGGCAACCCAACAAGGTAGTCGCCCCAACGTCCTGAAACATTATCACTCCCCCTGCCCTCAGGGACTGCTCCTTTCCACTTGAGACTGGGTAGGAACCCAAAAGGAACAGGGGGCTAGCTGGCAGAATCCTCTGGCAACCTGGCAACAGATACCAGTTTTTCTGCACAAAAGCTTTTAGGAATCCCTCTTTGTACCAGAGAATTGGGGGGGGGGGGGTGCTATGCCAACCCAGGGAAAACTGGTGGGCCCTGGGCCCTGACAGTCCCCCTGACCTCAGAAGTGCCTCCCCGACTTGGGAAATCTGCCTTGTCCTTCTTCACTTGCCAAAGAACCAAAGATTTTAACTCTCCCTTATCAGCTTGGGGCCTGAATCTTTCAGCTAGACAAGAGAGGAAGTGCCCCAAGGACCAGCTGCAACCCCCAACTAGGTACAGACTGTGGTGAAGGGCTGATCCAGATGGGGTCTTCCTCCTCAGGGACTCCTTAACAAACTCAGGAGCTGAGGCCATCTCCTTCTAGGAAAGATGAGAAGAGGGGTTAAGTTCTCCATGTATATAAATAAGGAGGTAACTAGAGGGACCCCATTGTCGACTTGAAAATAAAGAGGTTCCATGTGCAAGAGTTTGGGAAATTTTCATGGAAGTGCACAGAAAACCTTCTAGCCTCTGCCTACTGCTTCCACCCAGCTCCTTCAACTTAATGACCCCTGCCCAACAGGTTGGGCTGGCCCAGCCTGGAAAAATGTCCCAATTCCTAACTTCAGCCTGACCTGCATTGTGTGTCTGTAGGTTGAGTGAGCTGGTCAGCTAGCAAGTCTTCTTAGAGTTAAAGGAGCGGATGTGGCAAAGAGCCAACAGATTCTTGGCCTACGAGTATTGCTTCTCTGTGAATTTGTTATGCCATCTGGCTGCTAATGGAACTCAAAACTTGGGAGGCAGAAGACAATGTTATCTGGGATTCACCATGCCCAGCACCTGAAGTGCCAAATTCCAGGAGGACAAGAACATTAGCCAATGACAACTCACCCTCCCCTACTCCACCTCCTTCAAAGTCCAGCTCAGGCCCAGGAGATAGGGGAAGGTCACAGAGCCCCGATATCCCAAGTCAGAGGTCCCCTTTGAACCAAGTGTCTAGAACCCTTGAGGACTTGATAAAGTGACCACTAATCCCCAGGCCAGCACCAGACCTAAAGGGGATTGCTGACTCACAGTGGCCTGGAGCTGGGGCTCAAGGAGGGATCCTGCAACATGTCCAAGGGTATAAGTACTCACAGATTGAAGGTAAGATAGAAAACACATGTGGTGGGGGCAGACATTAAAGAAAACTTCACTGTTGGAATATTTTTGAAAGATCACAAACATAGGCTATTCTCTGGACATGATTGAGGCGGGAAAGTAGGGCAAGCTAATGAAGTAATCCAGAATTTCAATACTTTTGAATGTTCTCAGTGATACTGACCTGTGATGACGTGGTTCCCAGGGAAGACTGGGACTCATGAGATATTTGTGTAATTTATTTAATTTAAATGCCATTCTCCTTTTGTTCATTTTGGTAATAAAGTGGTTTTGAAATGTGAACAAATGCATGTGTTTGGGTGGTTTGACAGAGAGGCAAAACAAGTCACCCCTAGGAAAAGCTGGCCTTACTTTGCACTGTCCTGGGGGGAAGCAACAAGGAGCTGAGACTCCTCTGTGAGTCTCCCAGCTTCTCTCCAGGTTCTGGTTTTCCGCTCCTGGGAGTGAAGAAACTTCCATGATCCAGCTGAAGAGCAGGGACTGGGGAGAGAAGACTGAATAAGGGATCCACATACTCAGGACCAGTTCCCAGGGCCAACTCTGTGATTTCTGTGGCTATCAGGGAAGTCGAAGTCCCATCATCACTTCTGTATACCTTTCACATGCCAATTCTTCAACATGCATGAGATGTCTGTTAAAGGCCAATCCCATCAATACTCAGCAAAGCTTTCAGAATCCTTAGTTTGGGAGCACACAATCTAATCCCACCTCTCCCTCCCCTATTTATGAGACAATTCAAGGAGCGTAAGGCCACAGGACTCAAGTGTCCAATAAGCTAGGTTGACTCCCAATTTTGTTTACTAACAGTAGGAAATGGAAGGAAATAAGAGAAATCGCATAAAAACAGAGCAAAGGCATGAAGGAAACAGAAATATGACAAGATGGAAAGAGATGACGGGCTAGAGATAAGACAAAGCAAAGAGGGAAGGGAGATGAATGGCCAGCACGATAGAGGTACATAGGAACAAAGAGATTGGGAGAGCTGGAAAAGGGAGAAAGAGGTGAAGGAGGAGGAGGACTTATGCAAAATACACTAATCTTGCTTTATCCTGCTATTCAGCTGCCCTGCAAGATCTGAGTAAATTAGCAATTAGCATCACTCCTATTTGAATTTATTATACGTATTTTTTATGATGCTATTTTAGCCTGAATCCCCCTGGATGCAGAACCTGAGACAAAAGCCTGTGTGCAGGTATTTGGGAAATGATCCCAGGGAGCAGGAGTGAAAGGCAGAAGGCGTGAAACAGCGGGAGAGGGAAAGCCAACACAAGAAAAAGTTACTGAGGTAGCCACTGTGGAGGGCACTGGGGCTCTGCCCTGCTGGGCCTTCACAGGAGCCCTGTGAAATGCATCTCCAACTGTCCTGGAGAAATATTTAACCATCACTCCCATCTTCCATTGATCAAGGGTGATTCCTTGTGTACTAACTCTGCAACAATTACAGGTTACATGGATATGAGTGCAGAGCAGTTCCCAAGGTGTCCCATGCTGTGGCATCAGGGAAGCCACCCAGGGCAGGAAGAAAGAGGCATGCACAGCTCCAGGGAGGGCCCAGCAGGTAAGACTGCTCAGAACTGCCACCCCAACAGAGGCTTAGTAGGGGAGTTTTGAGTGGCACACATGCAGCATCTAAATCAGATGTATTTCTTTAACTTCTCATCTTTAAAAGCTATGTTTATCTTTAGTTGTAAAACTACAACGTGGCTCTAGCAGTCTTTAGGAGTAAGTGTTGAAACATCTATAAGATGGCCATCTCACCGTTCTAAACTGGAATGGAGTACTTTTAAGACTGTGAATTCTTAAACATGGTCTCTAATACCATTCTTTATTTAAAGTAACCAGGGCTCCTCAGTGAAATGGCTGATTCCAGGGCCAGGGCAGGGTGGGGACACAATCAGTCTGGAACAATATTTTATGCCAGAAAGCCAAGAATTGCTCAAAATAATGATGGAGGCATATCACAAGGTCACAGCAACCAGGTTGAAGCAGCTTCTACTAGCCAAATGTGGGACAATCTGAGCATCAAATTAATTAAATACAGTGATGAATTTTAAACCATTGAAAACAAGAATTGAGTCCATACCAATGATGATAGATAGAGATATACAGATAGACATAGATAGATATCTGATTGATAGATAGATAGATAGATAGATAGATAGATAGATAGATAGATAGAATTATAGAGGCTTTGTAGTATTTTTTAATATCTGAGAGAGTTAGTCTCCACTTAGAACATTTTTATGATACAGTTTTCTTATTCAAGGATATGGTAATCCTTTCCATTTGTTTAAGTCTCCTTTTGATAATCAAAGTAGCGTTTCCTCATATAGATCTTACGTATTTCTCAAGTTATTTTTTATCTTTTTTATTGCCATTATAAATAGAATTTTTTCTTTCATCATATTTTCTAACTGGCTGTTGTTTGCGTGTATAAAGGCTATTGATTTCTGTAAATTAATTTGTACCCAGATTACTCACTGAATTCTCTTACAGAACTAATAGTTTTGTAGTAGTTTTCCAGTTGATTATTTCAGGTTTGCCAGATACACATCTTATGTTTTCAAATAATTATAATTTTACCTCCTTTTCAAATTTTCTACCTCTAATCTCTTTCTCCTGTTTAGCACTTAGTACTTTCTCCTTGATTAGTACTTGCAAAACAATGTTAAATAATACTGGTGATAGTAGACATTCTTTCCTTTCTTTTCTTGTTCCTAACTTTAATGCAAATGTTTCTACTTTTTCTCCTTAAACATGATTCTGGCTTTAGCATTGGAAAAATATATTTTATCATTTTAATACTTTTATCAAGAATAGATGTAGCAAGATCAACGTCTGGCATAAGAGTATAAGGAGTTCCACTGACCAGCTCCCCAGGGAAACTAGTGACAATGATTAAAAAAAACTTTAAATCTCTAAAAATTGTCCTAAAGGCAAATAGCAAGTGAAGAAACATTCAAGAAAATCTGTGAAAATTCAGTTTTAAAAGGTGAGAATCTGTGATATCTGAACCAAGACCACTCCCTCCCTCCTCCTTCCCAACTCAGCAAGGCAAAGACTCTGCTCCAGACTTCCAAGAATACAAGGCTCTCTCTCCCTTGACTTCTCAGTCAGAGGACTTTCTTCCCAGGAAGAATAGGACTTCAGTATTTGTCATCCTGCCCCAGCTACCTTTTGTTAAGGCTGAGTGGGGGCTTCCTTCTCCCCTCATTCTCAACTTTTATAATGGAGGTTGTAATGTGGGTGCAGTGTGCTGAGAACACTGGGATCCCAATCACTCTTGCCCCAGTGTGTGAGGCAGTGGTTCCCCAGGAGGACAGGCAAGCCAAGAGGACCTCAGGTTGCCGACCCCCCCACACCAAGTGCTGAGCTCCTAGAATAGACAAGCTTGCCATTGTCCCTACCTCCAGGTCCAGAGCTCTGGCTCAGAGATTTTGCCTCGCAGAAGAAGGCCATAAAATAGATAAAATAGATAGCTCTTAATTTATTCCCAAAGGAAATGACTTAATCTGCGAAAGGGCATGGAGAAGCTCAAGCCCAAGGGTACTCTCAAGAACAATGGAGGTTGTGGTAAAAGTCAATTGGGAGGAGATTTGTGGATTGTGAATGTAACAAAGATACAGCCTAGACTGTAGGCTGGCTAGTTTGCAGGAGAAAACCACACATTGAAGGAGTCTTCCCACAGTCAGAACAAATATCAAACACTGAACTCAGAAACTATTCCTTCAAAGGAGCTGCAATATGATTGGATTAATTTGTACAGCAATTTATGCCCAGGGCATTATTGAAAACAGTAGAACTATCAGCCAGCAATTAGTAGAATTTAACAGCTGGGTGTGGTCAAGGAAAAAGAGGAAGAGAACCCAACCAACACCACTGTCATCCAGGGTGACTGTGGGCATACCCCAAACTGCCTCCTTGAGGAGCAACATCAGGGGTTTAACTCTGTGGGGGAGAAATAGGCTTCATTAAAATGATCCGTCCAGTCACTAAACAAATAAACAAGCCAAAAACAATAACAAGCCCAAGGGGGAGGGAAAGGAACCAGTAGCCAGAGTTGCTACAATATGTTATCTAAAATGTGCAGTTTCCAACAAAAAAAATTATGAGGCATGTAAAAAAAAAGAAAGTATGATCAATACACTAGACAAAAAGCAGGCAACAGAATCTGTCTGTGAGAGCAACCAAATGTCAGATTTAACAGAAAAAGATTTCAAAGTAGCCATTATAAATATGTTCACAGAACTGAAAGAAAGCATGATTAAAGAAGTAAAGGAAGGTATGATGACAATGTTGCATCAAATAGAGAATATCAATAAAAAAGATAGAAATTATTTTTTTTAAATGGAAATTCTAGGGGGCAGCCTGGTGGCGTAGTGGTTAAGTTCACATGCTCTGCTTTGGTGGCCTGGGGTTTTCAGGTCCAGATTCAGGGTGCAGACCTATGCACCGCTTACCATGTTGTGGCAGGTGTCCCACATATAAAGCAGAGGAAGATGGGTACGGATGTTAGCCCAGGGCCAATCTTCCTCAGCAAAAGGAGGAGGATTGGCAACAGATGTTAGCTCAGGGCTAATCTTGCTCACCAAAAATAAGTAAGTAAATAAAGGAAATTCTGGAGTTGAAATGTTTAACAGAAATTTTTAAAAATTCACCAGAAGGGCTCAACAGTAGATTTGAACTGGCAGAAGAAAGAATTGGCGTACCTGAGGATGGATTGATAGAGATTATGCAAACCAAAGAACAGAGAGAAAAAGAATGAAGAAAAATGAACAGAGCCTTGGAGAAATGTAGGACACTATTAAGCACAACAACATAGGCATAAAGGGAGTACCAGAAGGAAAGGAGAGAGAAAAAGAAGCAGAAAATGTACTCAAAGAAATAATGGCTAAAAACGTCCCAAATTTACTGAAAAGCAATTATCTACACATCCAAGAAGCTCAGTGAACTCCAAGTAGGATAAATACAAAGAGATCCAGAAACGGACACATCATAGTAAAAATGCTGAAAGTCAAAAGTCAAAGAAAACCTTGAAAGCAGCAAGAGAAAAATTGACTCATCACTTGCAAGGGAACCACAATAAAATTAACTGCTGATTTCTCAGCAGAAACAATAGAAAGCAGTGGATAACATATTAAAAGCGCCAAAGAAAAAACTGTCAACCAAGAAATCTATAACCAGCAAAGTTATCTTTAAAAATGAAGGTAGGGGGGAGAAGTCAAGATGGCGGTGTAGGCAGACTCTGAACTCACCTCCTCCCGCAGACACAGCCAATTTACAACTACTGGTGGAAAAATTACCCCTGAGACAGAACTGAAAACTGGATAAGAGGAACTCCTGCAACAACGGACAATCCTAATTGAGGTGGAAGAGGCAGAAACTCCCTTCTGGAGAGAAAAAACGCCGCCTTCACAAGCCGCCAGGTTCATGGCCACCCAGGAGCAGCCCACAGGTACGCAGCCCTCCCTGGAGGCGCAGGGCCCTGAGCTGGGGAGCGCCCCCGCTGTGGGCATTTTGTGGACCCAGCACAATCGAGACCAGCGGCATAATATCTGACTTTGCCTGCTACTAAAACATTGGGGAGTACCCCCAGAAAACCTGGTTCACAAAGAAATTAAAACCAGCTCTTAAAGGGCTGGCGCGCAAACTCACCCGTTTCAGAAAGCATCCTAAAATCACCAGAAAGACAGGTTCATAGTGCTTTGGTGAAAAGAGACTCACCTGATAGGCCCTGAGTGCATCTCGGTGAGAGGTGAGACCTCTCCAGGGACTGGGACATTGGCAGCGGCCATTGTTGTGGCCTGGTGTGGGCGTGCTGACACAGATGCCATTGGAGTTCTCCCTGAGGCCTGCTAGCCCAGGTCTGCCCCACCCACTAGAGCATGGATTTAATCCGGCTCAGCCAGGGCGTGCAGCCTACCCTAGAGACTGGCCCCACCCAACAACAAGCCCTCAGGCAACTTGTGGGCCTGCATAGATTGGTGACTGGATTCTCTGCAGCCTGGCAACTGAGCCGACTTCAGTGGGGCAGAGTGTACACAAGGAGCGGGTGGAGAGTGTGGGGCAGTGGTGGAGTGTGTGGGGCTCCCGCCATGGAGAGACTGGGTCCACGTCGGGAGGTCGGGGCACACACATGGGGCAGGACTGTGTTGACTGTGTGTGTGGACCTGTGGGCGGCAGGGCTTGTCAGCTGCAGAAGACTTGTGCTTCTCAAAGACCCACATAGGGGGTTTGCTCCACCTTCCAAAGTCTGAAACAATTGGGTGCTCCCATGCCTGAGGCCAGCCCCACCCAGCTGCAATCCTCAGAGAGCTGCTAAGAGACCTAAAGGCTGGAGGCTTATAGCAATTGTAAGCCCCTGAGCCTAACAACCTGCCACACTGGGGGCCCACTCACTTAAAAGAAATACTGCAACACAAATGTGGTATTAGAACTTGCAGCCAACTGTGCTGGAGCTCCCCACACCTGATAAAGAGACTGAAGGGTCCACAACAACTACAAACAGCTGAGCATTACAACAGCTGACCAGAAGCATAACTCGGCCTACCTGGGCGCATACAGGGAGAGCAAACAGGCCACAACAGAAGGACACACGTAGCCCACATAGGGGTCACCCCTGGAACACTGAGAACTGAGGGAAGCACACTGCAGGACTCCTAAGGCATCACTTGTATAAGGTCACCTATCCAAGAGCAGAAGACGTAGCTGACCTACCTAATACATAGACACAAGCACAGGGAAAGAGGCAAAATGAGGAGGCAAAGGAATACATTCCAAGTAAGGGAACAAGACAAAACTCTAGAAAAGGAACTAAGTGAAACAGAAATGAGCAAGCTACCCAACAGAGAGTTCAAACTAAGAGTGTTAAGGATGCTCACTGATGTGGGGAGAAGAATAGATGAACTCAGTGAGAATGTCAACAAAGAAATGGAAGATTTAAAAAAGAACCAATCAGAAATGAAGAATAGGATACTGGAAATGAAAAATTCGCTAGAGGGACTCAAAAGCAGAGTAGAGGATACAGAAGAACGGATCTGCGAGCTGGACAAAAGACTAGAAGAAATTACCCAAGCTGAACAGGTAAAAGAGAAAAGAAAAAGAGTGAGGACAGTCTAAGGGACCTCTGGGACAACATCAAGCGCACTAACGTCCATGTTATACGTGTCCCAGAAAGAGGAGAGCAAGACAAAGGGTCAGAGAAGCTATTTCAAGAAATAATAGATGAAAACTTCCCTAACCTAAGGAAGGAAGCAGACACCCAGGTACAGGAAGCACAGAGAGCCCCAAACAAGATAAACCCAAAGAGGTCCACACCAAGACACATCATAATCAAAATGTCTAGAATTAAAGATAAAGAGAGAATCCTAAAAGCTGCCAGAGAAAGACAAGTTACATACAAAGGAAACTCCATAAGGCTATCAGCTGACTTCTCAGCAGAAACCTTACAGGCTAGAAGAGAGTGGCATGATATATTTAAAGTGCTAAAAGGAAAAAACTTACATCCAAGAATACTCTACCCAGCAAGATTATTGTTCAAAATGGAAGGAGAGATCAAAAATTTCCCAGACAAGCAAAAATTAAAGGAGTTTGTCACCAAGAAACCACTGCTACAAGAAATGTTAAAGGGACTGATTTAAGGGGCAAAGGGAAGATCACAAATAGGAAATATTATCTATTTCCATGATAAGAGGGCAATGGATACAAATGCACAAAAAAAGAGGTTAGATATGATATCAAAAACATAAAACGAGGGAGGAGGGGAGTTAAAGAGTAGAGCTTTCAGACAGAGGTCAAACTAAAGAGACCATCAATTCTGTATAGAAGGAGAAAGGAACAGAGAAGGACTACTAAAACACTGAGAAAAAAAGTTAAAAAATGGCAGTAAGTACATACTTATCAATAGCTACTTTAAACGTCAATGGACTAAATGCCCCAATTAAAAGGCATAGGGTGGCTGACTGGATAAAACACCAAGACCCATATATATGCTGCATACAAGAGACACACTTCAGACCTAAAGACACTCACAAACTGAAAGTGAAGGGATGGAAAAAGATACTCCATGCAAATGGCAATGAAAGGAAAGCTGGGGTAGCAGTACTCATATCAGACAAAATAGACTTTAAAACAAAAACTGTAAAAAGAGACAAAGAAGGGCATTACATAATGATCAAGGGAACAATCCAACAAGAGGATATAACACTTGTAAATATCTACACACCCAATGTAGGTGGACCTAAATATATAAAGCAATTATTAACAGACATAAAAAGAGAAATAGACAGTAACACAATAATAGTAGGGGACTTTAACACTCCACTTACACCAATGGATAGATCATCCAAACAGAAGATCAATAAGGAAACATTGGCCTTAAATGATACACTAGAACAGATGGACCTAGTAGATATATACAGAGCATTTCATCCAAAAACCGAAGAATACACGTTCTTTGCAAATGCACATGGAACAATCTCCAGGACTGATCACATATTAGGCTACAAAACGAGTCTCCATAAATTTAAGAAGATTGAAATAATACCAAGCATCTTTTCTGACCACAGTGGTATGAAACTGGAAATCAACTATAGGGAGAAAATCAGAAAAGCCACAAATATGTGGAGATTAAACAAAATGCTACTGAACAACGACTGGGTCAATGAAGAAATCAAAGAAGAAATCAAAAAATACCTGGAGACAAAAGAAAATGAAAATACGACATGCCAGAATTTATGGGATACAGCAAAAGCAGTTCTAAGAGGGAAGTTTATAGCAATACAGGCCTATCTCAACAAACAAGAAAAATCTCAAATAAAGAATCTAACAATGCACCTAAAGGAACTGGAAAAAGAAGAACAAACAAAGCCCAAAATTAGTAGAAGAAGGGAAATCATAAAAATCAGAGCAGAAATAAATGAAATAGAGACTAAAAAAACAATAGAAAAAATTAATAAAACCAAGAGCTGGCTCTTGGAAAAGATCAACAAAATTGACAAACCTTTAACTAGACTCACCAAGAAAAAAAGAGAGAAGGCACAAATAAGTAAAATCAGAAATGAAAGAGGAGAAATTACAACAGTCACCTCAGAAATACAAAAGATTATAAGAGAATACTATGAAAAGCTATATGCCAACCAATTCGACAATCTGGAAGAAATGGATAAATTCTTAGAACCATACAATCTTCCAAAACTGGATCAAGAAGAAGTGGAGAATTTGAATAGACCAATCACCAGTAAGGAGATCGAAACAGTAATCAAAACCTCCCCAAAAATAAAAGTCCAGGACCAGATGGCTTCCCTGGTGAATTCTACCAAACATTCAAAGAAGACTTAATATCTATCCTTCTCAAACTCTTCCAAAAAATTGAGGAGGGGGGGAAGCTCCCTAACTCATTCTACGAAGCCGACATTACCCTGATACCAAAACCAGAGAAGGACAAGACAAAAAAAAGAAAATTACAGGCCAATATGACTGATGAACATCGATGCAAAAATCCTCAACAAAATACTAGCAAATCGCATACAACAATACATTAAAAAGATTATAATCTTTTTATATAATGTATAATCCCACCATGATCAAGTGGGATTTATTCCAGGTATGCAGGGATGGTTCAACACTCGCAAATCAATCAACGTAATACACCACATCAATAAAATGAAGAATAAAAATCACACGATCATCTCAATAGATGCAGAGAAAGCATTTGACAAGATACAGCATTCATTTATGATAAAAACTCTGAATAAAATGGGTATAGAAGGAAAGTACCTCAACATAATAAAGGCCATATATGACAAACCCACAGCTAATATCATCCTCAATGGTGAAAAACTGAAAGCTATCCCTCTAAGAACAGGAACCAGACAAGGATGCCCACTGTCACCACTCCTATTTAACATAGTACTGGAAGTCCTAGCCAGAGCAATCAGGCAAGAAAAAGAAATAAAAGGGATCCAAATTGGAAAGGAAGAAGTGAAACTGTCACTATTTGCAGATGACATGATTTTATATATAGAAAACCCTAAAGAATCCACCAGAAAACTTTTAGAAGTAATAAATGAATACGGTAAAGTTGCAGGATACAAAATAAACATACAAAAATCAGTTGCATTTCTATACACTAACAACGAAGTAGCAGAAAGAGAAATTAAGAATACAATCCCATTTACAATTGCAACAAAAAGAATAAAATACCTAGGAATAAACTTAACCAAAGAGGTGAAAAATCTGTACACCGAAAACTATAAAACATTGCTGAAAGAAATTGAAGAATACACAAAGAAATAGAAAGATATTCCATGCTCTTGGATTGGAAGAATTAACATAGTTAAGATGTCCATACTTCCTAGAGCAATCTATAGATTCAAGGCAATCCCTATCAAAGTTCCAACAACATTTTTCACAGAAATAGAACAAAGAATCCTAAAATTTATATGGAACAACAAAAGACCCTGAATAGCTAAAGGAATCCTGAGAAAAAAGAACAAAGCTGGAGGTATCGCACTCCCTGGTTTCAAAATATACTACAAAGCTATAGTAACCAAAACAGCATGGTACTGGCACAAAAACAGACACACAGATCAATGGAATAGAATCAAAAGCCCAGAAATAAACCCACACATCTATGGACAGTTAATCTTTGACAAAGGAGCCAAGAACATACAATGGAGAAAAGAAAGTCTCTTCAACAAATGGTGTTGGGAAAACTGGATAGCCACATGCAAAAAAATGAAAGTAGACCCTTACCTTACACCATACACAAAAATTAACTCCAAATGGATTAAAGACTTGAATGTAAGACCTGAAACTATGAAACTTCTAGAAGAAAACATAGGCAGTACACTCTTCGACGTCAGTCTTAGCAACATATTTTCAAGCACCATGTCTGACCGGGCAAGAGAAACAATAGAAAAAATAAACAAATGGGACTACATCAAACTAAAAATCTTCTGCACAGCAAAGGAAACCATCAACAAAACGAAAAGACAACCTAACAATTGGGAGAAGATATTTGCAAACCATACATCTGATAAGGGGTTAATCTCCAAAATATATAAAGAACTCATGCATCTCAACAACAAAAAAACTAACAACCCAATTAAAAAATGGGCAAAAGACATGAACAGACATTTCTCCAAAGAAGATATACAGATGGCCAACAGACACATGAAAAGATGTTCAAAATCATTAACTATCAGGGAAATGCAAATCAAAACTACAATGAGATATCACCTCACACCCGTCAGAATGGCTATAACTAACAAGACAGGAAACAACATGTGTTGGAGAGGATGTGGAGAGAAGGGGACTCTCATACACTGCTGGTGGGAGTGCAAACTGGTGCAGCCACTATGGAAAACAGTATGGAGATTCCTCAAAAAATCAAGGATAGAACTACCATATGATCCAGCTATTCCACTGCTGGGTATTTATCCAAAGAACTTGAAAACACCAATGCATAAAGATACATGCACCCCTATGTTCATTGCAGCATTATTCACAATAGCCAATACTTGGAAGCAACCTAAGTGCCCATCAAGGGATGAATGGATAAAGAAGCTGTGGTATATATACACAATGGAATACTACTCAGCCATAAGAAACGACGAAATCCAGCCACTTGTGACAACATGGACGGACATTGAGCGTATTATGCAAAGTGAAATAAGTCAGAGAGAGAAGGTCAAATACCGTATGATTTCCTTCGTTAAGTAGTAGATAATAACAACAATAAACAAACACATAGAGACAGAGATTGGATTGGTGGTTACCAGAAGGGAAGGGGGGAGGGAGGAGGGCGAAAGGGATAATTCGGCACATGTGTGTGGTGATGGGTTGTAATTAGTATTTGGATGGTGAACATGATGTAATCTATGCAGAAATAGAAGTATAATGATGTACACCTGAAATTTATACAATGTTATAAACCAATGTTACTGCAATAAACAAAAAATTTAAAAAAAAATTAAGGTAAAATAAAGACTTTCCCAGATAAACCAAAACTGAGAGAATTTGTTGCTAGAGGACCCACCTTACAAAAAATACTAAAGGAAGTTCTTCACTTGAAAGCAAGTGAAACCAGACAGTAATGCACATCTACACACAAATACAGAGAGCACCAGTAAAGATAATTATATAATTATAAAAGACAATATAAGTGCATATATTTTCTCCTAGCTTCTCTTAACTGATTTAAAAAGCAATTGTATTAAAAATGTATAATGTATTACTGGGCCTTAACATATAGAAATGTAATATATGTATAATATATTTGTCAATAACAGCACAAAGGAAGTGTGTGAGAGCAAAGCTATATTTAGCCAGGAAAATGATTATAGATAGTAAAGTAATAATTATAACAAATATTTGACAAAATCTAACATCCTTTCATGATAAAAAAGAATACTCAACAAACTAGGAATCAAAAGGAACTTCTTTAGCCTGATAAAGGACATCTACAAAAACCTCACAACTAACATCAATGAACAATCCAAAAATAAAACTAAGACAATAATTCCATTTACAATAGCATCAAAAGGAATAAAATACTTAGGAATAAGTTTATCAAAAGAAGTGTAACACTTATACTCTAAAAACTACAAACATTGTTGAACGAAATTAAAGAAGATCTAAATGTATGGAAAAACAACCCCTGTTGATGGATTGAAAGATTTAACATTGTTAAGATGGAAGTACATCCCAAATTGATCTACAGATTCAACATAATCTCTACCAAAATCCTAGATGTCTTCTTTGTAAAAATTGAAAAACTGATTCTAAAATTCATTGAAATTTCAAGAGATGCAAAATATTCAAAACAATCTTGAAAAAGAAGAAAAAAGTAGGAGGATCCACACTTGCCAATTTCAAAACTTACTACAAAGCAATGGTAATCAAGACACCATGGTACTTACACAAGGACAGACATATAGATAAATGGAATAGAATTGAGAGTTCAGATATAAACACACACATCTATGGTCAACTGGTTTTCAACAAGGGTGCCAAGACCATTCAATGGGGAAAGAATAGTCTTTTCAACAAATAGTGCTGGGACAACTGGATAGCCACATGTAAGAGAATGAAGTTGGACCCTTACCTCACACATACACAAAAATTAACTCAAAATGGATCAAAGACCTAAGTACAAAAGCAAAAGCTATAAAACTCCTAGAAGGAAACATAAAGGTAAATCTTCATGACCTTGGATTTGGCAAAGAATTCTTAGATATGACATTAAATGCACGAGCAACAAATGAAAAAATAGGTAAATTGGACTCATCACAATTAAAAACTTTTGTGCTTCAAAAGACACCATCAAGAAAGTAAAAAGACTATCCACAGAATGGGATAAAATATTTGTAAATCATGTATCTGATAAAGAACTTGTATCTAGAATATACAAATAATGCTTACAACTCAATAATAGAAAGACAAATAACCCAATTTAAAAATGGGCAAAAGATCTGAATAGACATTTCTCCAAGGAAAATATATAAATGGCCAATAAGCACATGAAAAGATCCTTGACATCATTTGTCATCAGGGAAATGCAAATCAAAACCACAATACGATACCACTTTACACCCACTAGGATGGCTAGAATCAAAAATTCAGATAATAAGTGTTGGCAAAGATGTGGAGAAATCAGAATCCTTGTACATTGCTGATGGGAATGCAAAGTGGTGCAGCCACTTTGGAAAACAGTATGGAAATTCATCAAACGATTGAATACAGAGTTTCCATATGACCCATAAATTCCATTCCTAGCTTTATACCCAAGAGAAATGAAAACACATGTCCACACAAAATCTTGTTCATGAATGTTTACACCAGCATTATTCAAAATATCCAAAATGTGGAAACTCTACTGTCTATCAATGAATAAATGGATAAATGAAAAGTGGTATATCCGTACAATGGAATATTATTCAGCCATAGAAGAGAAGTACCAATACATGCTACAACATGGATGAACCTTGGAAAACATGTTAAGTGAAAGAAACTAGTTACAAAAGACCACATATTATATGATTCCATTTATATGAAATGAACAGCATAGGCAAATACATAGAGACAGAGAGTTGACTAGTGGTTGCTTAGGACTACGGGGAGGGAGATGAGGGGGAGTTAAGGAGATAGCTAAAGGTACAAGGTTTCTTTTTGAGGTGATGAAAATGTTCTAAAATGGACTGTGGTAATGGTTGCACAACTCCACGAATCTACTAAAACCATTGAGTTGTACACTCTAAAAAAAGAGAAAGAAATTTGACACCCAGACACGTTGTAGTGAAACTGAAGAACACTAAAAACAAAGAGAAGTCCTTAAAAGGAGCCAGAGAGAAAACAGTTCACTACAAAAGATCAATAATTACATTGTCAGTGAACTTCTCAACCGGAAAAATTGAAGCCAGAAGACAGTAAAATAATATCTTCAAAGTGCTAAGAGAAAACACCATCTACTTAAAATTGTATGCTAACCAAAATTATTTTTCAGGAATGAGGATGAAATAAAGATATTTTCAGATAGACAATTGAGAGAGTTGATTCTCATCAGACTTTCAATAAAGTAGTTTCCAAGGGATAAACATTGGGAAAAAGGAAAATTACCCCAGAAGTAAGGTCTGAGATTCAAGAAGAAAGATTAAACAAAGAAACTGTTAAACATATCAATAAATATAAAGAAACACTATCTCTATATAATAATAGTAATGACAGTGACTAATTTCTGGCATTTAAAAATAAATCAAAAAACTAAAATAATGGACAACAATAGCATATAGCAAGGAGGTGATCAGAGTTAAAGTGTTAACAGTCTTCATATTGTTTAGAGAAAAAGAGTTAATGACTTAACTTTAAATTTCTTAAATATACATACTAAAATTTCAATGGTAAATCATAAGAATATATGAATAACATGAATATATGAATATTATAACAAAGAATATAATTTCCAAACCAGCAAGGCAGAGAATAGAATAAGAAAACAAACTACAACAACAAAAATTTAATTAATTTTTAAAGACAATAAATAGGGAGAAAGAAGCATAGAAAAAGTAGTGTTAATAGTAAGATAATAGAAATAAGTCCAAATACATAAGTAATCATGATAAATGTGACTAGACTAATCTCATCAATAAAACAGAGAAATTGTCTGATTAGATTAAAAATTTAGTCCAGAGATCCTTCTAAAACATAAGGACACAAAAATATGAAAAAAAGATATACAAGATCAATATTAACCAAAAGAATGGGGCAGCTATATTAATAGCAGACAAATTGGCTTTAAGACAAAGAGATTATTAAGCATAAAGACCACTATATCATGATAAAAATTTCAACTCAATGTGAAGATATAACAATTCTAAACTTGAATGCACCAAATAAAATAGTCTCAAAATATATAAAGCAAAACTGATTTTTTTTAAACTGAAAAAAATAACAAATTCACCAACACAATGGAAGATTTCAATACACCTCTCTCATTGTCATACAACAAGACGTCATACAGATAAAAAAAAAATAGTAAGGTAAGGAAGAGTTAAACAATAAAATAAACAAGCTTGATTTAGGGGCCGGCCTGGTGGCGTAATGGTTAAGTTTGAGTGCTCTGCTTCTGCTGCCCAGCCCGGGGTTCCCTGGTTCAGATCCCGGGTGTGGACCTATGCACTGCTCGTCAAGCCATGCTGTGGCAGCATCCCACATACAAAATGGAAGAAGATTGGCACAGGCACAGATGTTGGCTCAGAGCCAATCTTCCTCACCACAGGAAAAAAAAACAATGACCTTGATTTAATGGACATATGGAATCTGCTCACACGATTAAAATTTACACTTCTTCTTAAGCACATGTGAAATATTTACAAAAATTGATCATATGCTAGGGCCTAAAGCAATTCTCAACAAATTTCAAAGAATAGGTGTCATTCCACATTTTCTGACCACAATGCATTGAAGTTAAAAATCAATTACAAAAAGATAACTTGAACAAAAATATGCATTTAGAATATTTTTTAAAAACACTTCTAAATAACTCATAGTCGAAGAAGAAATCATATGGAAAGTTAAAAACACTTAGGACCTAAACAATGATGAAAAGACTACATATCAAAATTTGTGGCATACAAGGAAGTGGTGCTTCAAAGGACATTTACAGACTTAAATGCTTTTATCAGAAAAGATAAAAGATGAAAATTAAGGAGCCAAATGTTCACCTATAGTAGTTGGAAAAGAAAAATAAATAAACTCAAAGAAAGCAAAGGAAAGGATATAATAATAATAGCACAGCTAACATTTATTGAATGGTTACAATAAGCTATGCACACTTCCAAGTGCTTTACATGTGTTAACTCATTTAATCTTCCCAAAAACCCTAAGAGGTACGTACTCTTATTATCTCCATTTTACACAAGAGGAAACTAAGGCTCAGAAAGGTTAAGTAAGTTTCCCAGGATCACTCAGCACAACTCCATACAAGTGGAGGAGCTAGGGTTTTACCTGAGGCAATCTGGCTCTCCAGAGTGTAAGCTCTTAATTACATAAAGCTGAAAATTTAGATGATATGAATAAATTGCTAATAAAATATAATTTACCAAAGTAGAATCAAGAAAACGGTAGAAAGCCTGAAAAGTCACATAACCATTAAGAGAAATTAGTAAATTAAAATCTTCCCACAGAGAAAAAACCAGCCCCCAATTATTTTTTAGAATTATTAGAAAAATGTTAGAGTTTTTGTCCACCTTTATACACACTCTTCCAGAGAATGCAAAAAAAAAAAAAAGAAGAAGAAGGAAAGTCACTCCTTTAGTGGTTTAAACTTGGTAGAAATCTCTTTCTCCCTCTCTCCTTCCCACCCTACCTCCCTTTCTCTCTCTCTTTCTGTAAAAGCAGTCCAGAGGTAGACAGTGCAGAGCTGGTATGGTTGTTCCATGAAGCTCCCAAGGACTCAGGCTCCTCCAGCTCTGCTCTCTGTCCTCCCTCAGTGTGAACCTTATCATCATAAGCCAACATGGCTGCTAGAACTGCAGCCATCATATCGGAAAATGGAGGAAGCGATTTAAGAAGAGTGTGTCCTTCAAGACACTCCCTTGAATCACATGCCATACTTCTTATCTTTCATTCCTAAACTTAGTGACATGGCAAAACCTAGCTGTAAGGGTCTGGGAAGTGTGGTCTTTCAGCTGGGTATCAATGTGTTGAGCTCAAACTCAGGATTGTTGTTCCTTAGAATCGGGAATAGATATCGGGGACGCTAGAAATCTCGACCATATTCTCCAATTAGATTTCTGAGGCTACTATTCACTTGACACCAAATCCAAGCAAAGACAGTACAAAAAAGAAAAATTACAGGCCAATCAAACTCATAAACAAAATTGCAATGTCTATAGACACAGGAATACTGTTCCAATTTCAGATGAAATCAAGCCAGGGGCCGGGAGAGCTCCCCCCATGGAATCTAGAGGAATGGTCAAGTCCTAAGCTTCAGAGGAAGCGAGAAGCAGATTAAGGTTTAATAAACTTCGTCGATTTTATTTTGCTTTTTCCCCCTTTAATTTGATTTGCTGTCCTATAGCAAGGGATTTACGAGTAGCTCAAAGGAGATCAAGTGAAGACATGACCCACCACTCGCCTGGAGTCCTACATCACCTCTACTACACCAGCCTCCTACAGGGCGAGAAACCACACCCCCAAAAGGCCTTGAGGGCCTGCGGCGGGACCGTCCCGTTGATTGGTTGTCCCGCAGGCCCAGGCAAGCGATGATTGGCCAGGCCTGGGAATGGGGTGGGGCTAAGGCGGTTGCGGGAATTGAAGCAGAGACAGAGCGAGGAACGCGGGTGGGGGTTAGGTCCAAACTCCAGCAGCAGCGGACCGGCAGCCGGGCTTGAGAGAAGCGTGGCTCGGCGGTACGTTTGCGTGCTGGCTCTGGCCGCTGTGCTGCTGCTAGGTATCGCCGCCGTCTCCAGATCAAACGGCGTGCGGGGCAACGAACGTCAGAGGGCATCGCCAATCCCTTCTCAGTTCAGCCAAGAGGAGCGCGTCGCGATGAAGGAAGGGCTGAAAGGTGAGCCTGGGGTCCCCTTCGCCCACCTATTCTCAGGTATAGGTCCCTGTCTTCTCGGGCCAACACATGATTCCCCTCTCCCGCCGCAGAGGGTCCGCTACTCCTAGCCCCGGCACCTCATGCCCTGGCCTGGGGACGCCACTCCTCCCGCAGACCTGGCTTCTGGGCCTCCAGTGTTCCCTGCCTTCGCCCCTGTTGGCATGGCCGTCACCCACCCTACCCCCGCTTGCCTCGAGGATTACAACCGCTTTTATTTGTACTTTTAACCTTTGAAAGTTTTCAGTTATGTTAAACCTCTGCGATATCTTATGACTGAATGACCTTAATCTTATCATCTGCAGAGGTGGAAAATTGAGGCTTAAGTCAGTGAAATGATCTTCCCCAGGACCCCACAGCAAGGACTGGGCACTGTGTGACAACATCTAGTGCCTATAGGACCCCCTGGGCACCAGATGGCTCCAAGAAGGAGTGTGGGGTGTTACTGGGGTGTGGGGCATTCCTAATTTCCTCTCCTAATTAAAGCACATCTCTCCCCTAGACCTCAAACCAAGGCTAAAAACTCATTTATTTTCTGAATCTGCATTTTCCTAGAGAAAAGAGGAAAGTTTCTGTTGAACGCTAGATCCTGTGGGATAATGAGATCCTTCCTCACCATTGGGCTTAGCTCCAGTCTTTTCCCTTTTCATTAAGTAATGGGTTAAAAGAAACTGCTTACATAAACATGTGCAGGCAGATAAGGCACCAAAAGCTCACCCCCATGGGTGAATATAAATGGTGCGTGTGCTGTAGTGACAGGCCTGGGAGGCAGAGCAGGGCTTTCCCAAAGCATAGAATAAATAGTCCTCTGAAAGGCGGTGGGCAGCTGCCCACCAGAGTCTCTTTGCACTGAAGAAAGCAAAAGCTAGATAAGACCCCAGGGCCGCCCGGTGGCATAGCGGTTAAGTGTGCGCACTCCGCTGCAGCGACCTGGGGTTTGGGCCCCAGGCGCGCACCGACACACCGCTTGTCAAGCCATGCTGTGGCAGCGTCACATATAGAGTAGAGGAAGATGGGCACGGATGTTAGCCCAGGGCCAATCTTCCTTGGCAAAAAGAGGAGGATTGGCAACAGATGTTAGCTCAGGGCTGATCTTCCTCACACACACACAAAAAAAGCTAAATAAGAACCTAAAGTAGAAAGCTTCTAGCAGTGTGGCTTAGAACTCTGAGCAGGGGCAGAACCCGTGAGCTCAGCTCTCGGCTCTGCCTCCCATGTAGGCAGTTTATTTAATCTTTTTTGACCTTCACTTCCCCATCTATGTGGTGGGCTATGATGTAGGTTGATACTTAGCAAAACTGAGTACAGAAGTAGGTTTGTCCTTCAGAGACCCTCCCTTGACATCAAGATGCCACAGGGGCATTTGTCCTGCTGTGTTTTTGCTTAGCTATCTGGTCAAATATTCTCATAATTCATTGTGTCGCCCCTCCCCGTGGTGGTTGCATCTAATAATGGAACTCATGAAGAGTGTAAGGCCTTCATGGCTCAAAGGGATGAGCCTATTGGCAGTTCAGGAGCTGAAACATCTGGGTGAGGGCCAATGAGATTATTTAGGACTGAGGAGCTTGTCTGGGAGCTTCAAAATCCACCCCTTCCCAGGCATCATGTGCCCAAAACACTGGCTGTGGCTGAGAGATCAGTGAGACTCTGCATGAGCCAGTCCATGAGGAATAAGCCCACTCTGCATACAAAAGCACACTGAGCCTCATTCGTGCAGGCTCCCAGGACAGCGGGCTCCTTGGATTCATCAAAGGGATGGTGGTTTCAGAGGCAGAGCGAGGCTTTAAGAAGCCATTTATAGTAGTTTCCCACTCAGGGTCAGGTCCAAAATGTGTTGTCCTCCACATTCCTCTCATCTCAGGCTTTATCTTCCTTTAAGAACCATATTAGCCTAAACAAACCCAAAAGCCCTGGGTTTCAATCTCAGTTCTGCTACTTGCTTCTGGACCATCTTGAGCAGCTCACCTGGCCTCTCTAAGTTTGTTTCCTCACCTTTGAATTAGGGAAAACAGCAGTGCCTACCTCACAGGATTGTTTTGCCCTCCACAATAAGATAATGTATGCAAAAGAACTTGTTATGCACTGAGGGCTGTGGAAAACCCAATGGCTGTGAACGTCTGCAGTCTTCCATCTCTGACTGTCTGACTCTGACAGGTGCTATCCAGATTCCAACAGTGTCTTTCAGCCCCAACAAGTTCAACACGACCGCGCTGGCTGAGTTTGGAGAACACCTTCGTAAAGGTCAGCCACAGACTGTGCAAAGGGGTGGGAGAGGTAGCTTGCAGACACGGTTCTTTTACAGGGTGATAAAGAAGTTTATTTTGTGACTGACCAGAGAGCAATCTAATTCCCACGGGCCTCTTTTGAGTTTGTACATAGTGAGGAGGTACAGAAGGGAGAATCCAGGAGTGAGAATGGAGACAGGATAGAAGCTATAGATTTGCCCTTTGAAGACCTAAGGCACATAACTGTTGGGTTGGAGTCTGAACTCTTCCAATCTTTGTCCTCAATGTGTCGGTCAATAAATATGATATCATCAAAATGTAGGACTAAGAATTTCTTCTTCCTGTGCAAGTTTCCAGAACTATGCCCCATGCTCCTCCCACCCCACCTTTGTACACACACCTAGGTGCCTACACACATGTGCTCCACCTACCCAGTCCCTGCTCTGGATTCATTACTAACACGTTTCTGAGCTGCCAGACAGGGCAACTGTGAGCTGTCACTTCAGTCCTCTCCCCTCACCCCACCGCACATGAGCTGAAGAAGGATGATCGAGGGAAAAAAAGGAGACTTGGACTCCCCACACCCCCATATGAAAAGCTCATGGGGAGTAGTGAGGCCATCCTCCTAAATCAAATGAAAAACAGCCACTTCCAAGCTGTCAGGGGTGGGAGAAGCTGGCCTCAGCACAGCGAGTAGCCCCCCGTCTAACACCCTGTGACGGGTGAATCTGGGATCAGCCAGGCTGAAGATGGGCTGGAAGTCTTTACTAAATAGGAGATAAAAATAGGGAAATCAGTGTACAGTGACAGTAAACTAGATAAGCTGGCAGACAAGATAAAAGTATATTCTTTGGGTCTTTGTTCAGGTATGCACAGAGGTATGTGGACTCTTGCCACAAAGCCCAGAGGGAGGTAAAAGCTCTTTCTCTTGTATATGTAAGGCCACCTGTGTTAACACCTACCTGTAACCTGAATAGTTGACCCTGGAAACATCCATGCCTGCACACAGAAGTGTGGCCTTGTGCTAGACAGAACAATCTTTTATCTCCATATAACCCAAACAGTTTTTTATAAGAAAAATATCTCTGATTTTTTTTATACATATAAGAGTCATGTTTGGTTCCAAGAAATTGGGATACTAGGGCCGACTACGCTCAAAATTTAACACACCTCTAGTCTGCATAGCCTTGTAACATGTATTTATGATAACATGTTATAGGTTGGACCAAGCCAGATCTTGAGCTATTAACTGTCATAGTGGTGGAGTCCTGATGTGCATGTTATTACATAGTCATAGGGCATGAAAATACAGGAAAGAGGAATTTCCAAGGTCATCTGGGCAAATCAGAAATCAGTCAGGCTTTGTCCCAGAAGGCTTCCTAAAGGAGGCTGCATGTTTTAAAAAAAAATGGGGCCAGCCCCAGTGGCCTAGTGATTAAAGTCAGCATGCTCCACTTTGGCTGCCAGGGTTTGGTTGCCAGGCACAGACCTAGACCACTCATCTGTCAGTGGCCATGTTGTGGTGGCAGCTCACATACAAAATAGAGGAAGATTGGCAACAGATATTAGCCCAGGGAAAATCTTCCTCAGAAGAAAAAAAAAGGGAGGGGGCATGTTTCATCAAATGGTAGGAAAACCAAAGGAAACTGTTAAATCTGGCTTTCTCTCCCTGCTTTGTATCTGTTTGCCTCTAGTCTTTCCTACAGTTTTCAAAACCAGCTTTATCCGGCATGAGGTCGTGGGAGAGTACAGCCACCTGTTCACTGTCCACAGCTCAGATGCCAGCTTGCAGCCCTACCTGCTGCTGGCCCACACCGACGTGGTGCCTGCCGCTGGGGAAGGCTGGGATGTGCCCCTGTTCTCTGGGTTGGAGCGTGATGGCTTTATGTATGGTTGAGGCGCACTGGACAACAAGAACTCTGTGATGGTCTGAAATGCTATGTTCCCTCTGCCTTGGGGCCCTAGAGATCAACTCAGGATGGGGGTGATCAGCTGACCCCTGGGAGGCGGGAGGTTATGGTAGAAAGAACTTTGGCTCCAGGAGACCTGGGTTCCGGCCATCAGTTTATCACTTCCTTTTCTGGGCCTTGATTTCTCAACCAGGAAACAGGGATTAGAGTAGATGATCCCCGGGGACCCTTTCAGCTCTGACATTGATAAGTTTATGTTTTTCTCCAGGTAGTAAAGGTTTTTATGCAGAGCTCTGCTTCCCTACATCCTTTCTCCTGGGACCATTTGAATTGGTTCTCTTTAAAGAGTGTCTATCCAATCCTAGTCCCACCAGCCCTGATGCAGGCAGCTGAATGTCTCTGATGCCCTGGTACTCCCACTTAGATAATAAACCTTTCTCCTCCTCCCTTGTGCGTCTGTCCCCCAGGCAATCCTGCAGGCCTTGGAGCTCCTGCTGATCAGAAACTACATCCCCCGAAGATCTTTCTTCATTGTTCTGGGCCGTGATGAAGAGGCAGAGCCTGTTCACTCTGTGTCTATCTCTGGGACCCCTATTGGTCGGGGGCGAGGGGGGGCTTCACCCTAGTCCAGTTTGCTCCCCAGCTGCAAGGTCTCCAGAATATGGTGTGGTGGTTTACCAACTTCTCTGTGTATCTGTGTGCCAGAACTATCTAAGGCCCTTGACCATAGTGCAGATTCCTGGGCCCTGTGCCATAGATCTGAATTTGGTTTTGAAAGATGTTACTTTTTTAGAGCAGTTTTAGGTTCCCAGCAAAATTTTGAAGGTGTAGAGATTCCCGTTATACCCTCTACCCGCATACTTGCATAGCCTCCCCTGTTATCAGCATCCTCCACCAGAGTGGTACATTTGTTACAACTGATGAAACTACACTGACACATCATGATCACCCAAAGCCTATAGTTTACATTAGGGTTCACTCTTGGTGTTGTATGTTCTATGGGTTTGAATAAATGTATAATGACATATATCTATCAGTATGGTATCATACAGAGTATTTTCACTGCCCTTAAAATCCTCTGTGCTCTGCCTATTCATCCCTCTCTCCCTCCCCCGACCCCTGGTAACCACGTGTC
This sequence comes from Diceros bicornis minor, assembly GCF_020826845.1. Taxonomy (NCBI): domain Eukaryota; kingdom Metazoa; phylum Chordata; class Mammalia; order Perissodactyla; family Rhinocerotidae; genus Diceros; species Diceros bicornis. The sequence goes on from NC_080743.1 coordinate 100,115,424, forward strand.
TTTTTACTGTCTCCATAGTTTTGCCTTTTTCAAAATGTCACATAGTTGGAATTATACAGTATGTAGCCTTTTCAGATGGGCTTCTTTCACTTAGTGATATACGTAGATCTGAATTTCTGACAAACTCCCTGGTAGTATCTGAGGCCGGCAGGTGGGCCATCAGTTACACCTTGAGAAGTGTTGGTGTGATGAGAAGAGAACTAACAGGGAGCTCAATGAGTGTGTTTCATTTCCAGTGATGCCACTCACTTTGGCCTTGGGCAAGTCACTTCATTCTTCCAGTCCCAGTTTCTTCATTTGTGAAATGGGGGGCCTTCTAGCTCTGACAGTCCGGGATTCTCTGAGGCAGGATTGTCTAGGCCCCTAGGAAGGATACTGGACAGGGCAGTTCTGGAGCCCCTGGCTAAGCTGAGTGGGTCCACTGGCTATCTGTGGAGGTCTGGCTGAGAAGGGCTGTGGCTTTGGGTTCAATTTCTGCAGGTATCAGGGGCCAAAGGGGCTCAGAAGATCTCAGCCCTGCTACAGGCAAGGGGCGTCCAGCTGGCCTTCATCGTGGATGAGAGTAGCTTCATCGTAGATGGTTTCATTCCCAACCTCAAGAAGCCATTTGCCATGTGAGTAAAGCACCCTGTCTCCCACCAGGAAGGCCTTCTCACCCCATATGAGATGACAGCAGCCTGGTATCTGTAAGCCATGCTGAGACAGCTCTTTTTTTTTACTTCTCTTGCTTTAATCGCCCTGAGCTTGAGCCAGTTCTGGGCTCTCCCTTCCCTTCCTTCCTCCTCTAGTGTAGATTTTTTTAAGCAGTGTGAAGCTGACCTCCTAGCCCACCAGACCACTGCACAGCTGGGCCTGTGGGCCCCTGGCATAATTCAGGGTGGGAGGAAGTCAGGAGGTCCCTCTCTGATCCTCTGCTGCAGGGTTGCCATCTCAGAGAAGGGTGCAATTAACCTCATGCTGCAAGTAAACATGACTCCAGGCCACTCTTCAGCTCCTCCAAAGGAGACGAGCATTGGTATCCTCGTAGCCGCTGTCAGCCGGTAAGCAGCTCCTGGCCCTGCTCCCTTGCCAGACTCAGGATGGAAGGCCTGGCACTTGCCCACTTTGGGTTTGAAGAGGCTAAGCTCCCCACCCTGAAGCTGGGCTAAGAAGTCATGGTGGGGACCTCAGGGAGGAGAGGGCCACCAGTACCCCGGCAAGGGTGAGAGGCAGAAGAGGATCTCTCCATATGACAAGCAAGGGCCAGCAGACAAAGCTAGGTCAGGTGGCTGGAGTAGTTCAAAGTCCAGAACAGAAGTCAGAAATCAAAAGCTGGCAATGACTGGTAGAATTGTGTAACTTCTCCACCTGCTCGGAAAAGAGAACAAAGACAAATAAAGGCAGCTGGCTGTGAGTGAGGGCAGCAGGGTCTGTGACAGCAGAACTCACCTCTGCCTGGGTTTTCTTACAAAGTGGGAAGAAGAACCATATTTATTCAGTTAAGTATTGAACTGACACTGACTATCTACCATGTTCAAGGCTTTGTGCCCCTGATGGACATACAGCAGTAGAAAAAACAGATAGCCCGTTTCCTCATGGAACTCACAGTTAGTGGAGGAGACTGACAATTCCGCCACAGTGTGCTGGGTGATATGAGAGTAGGGTGCCCTAACTCGGATTGGTGTAGACAGGGATGGCTCCTACTGGTGGAGTAGAGGTGGCCCCGCTTGTGCCTTGAGAACTTTGAGTGGTTGGACTGGTAGAGGTGATAGGGCGGTGAGTGAGAGACCTCTGGCCAGACCTGTTGGAACGTCCTGTTTCCCTCCTTCTCTTCAGACCACTGATCTTTGACTGGGGTTGGATAAGTCTTGAGAACTCCATTTCTCTTCCAGACTAGAGCAGAGACCAATGCCAAACATGTTGGAAGCGGGCCATTGAAGATGACATTGCAGCAACTGGCAAATGAGGTGTGGGAAGGAGTCTTGCATGCTCCTGATCAGGTGTAAAAGAGGAAGAAAGAGTGGCAGAGAAGTAGCCTTTGAGTAATAAAAGGGCCCTACTGTTGTCCAGTGCTCTGCCTCTTGTTACCTATTCCCAGCCAGTGGCTGAGCCAAGACCTGAGGGGGATCTAAAGTAGGGAGACTCAGGCCTCAGGTACAGTGATCCTGTTAGGCTTACCTGGTTCTTTCCCTTTCAGTTTCCCTTCCCTATCAATATAGTCCTGAGCAACCTGTGGCTATTTCAGCCCCTTGTAAGCAGGTAAAGTTTTGTCTTTTCCTTCCTTCACATCCCCCACCCCAAACATATCCAATCCCTAGGCCCCTCACCTTGGCTTACCTGGGCCTGACCAATCGGCCCTCAGCCACCAGACACTACATCTAATTCATATATAGGATGTCCCTCCTAGTCTTAAAGATCTCCGAGGTTCAGGAAAGTGGGTGATCCTCCAACCCATTCTTTCTCCATATTAGACAGTTCTTCCTAATGTCTGACCTTAGTCCTTTTGCTTTAGGTTAATGGAGAGGAATTACATAACCAATGCGCTGGTCAGGACCACCACAGCACTCACCATGTTCAATGCAGGGGTCAAGGTAACATTGCCTGATTCTTCCTATACACCTTTTCCTCGATGCCCACCTATCTCTCCATCCCTTGGCTTTATCTCTGGCTCCTCCTTCTTTCTCTGATTACAGTTTGAATGATAGGAAGGCCCAGTGCTGAACTGTCCTGTGCCATCAGCTGGGTAAGCCTTAAGAGCAAGGGTCCTAGCTGAGGTCTATAAACCCTCTGAAATTGCTGTCCAAATTTTGTATATGTGTAATTTAGGGGGTGTCCATGTCCCCCTCAGGTTCTTTGGGTCTGTACTCCTTCAAAAAAACAACCATCACACTAGTGTGAAGAGGAGTTATTTGGGAGTTAATACTCATTCAACATGTTTTGTGTTCACCTAGCATTTTGGTCATGTCGACTAAAGGTTTCTAACCTTTCTACCACCAGGGATCTTTTTATTATTCTTTCTCATATTTTGAAAGATTTATCCACCTAACAAATTTAATGAATGATTGATGTATTTTCCCCTCGTGTCATCCTGAGTTGAAAGAGAGAAACTCACCTGCCATTTATAAAATCTATAACATTTGTGATCTATACTACATTTAAAATATGGCAGAGGTGAGCTCTGCTGTCACAGACCCTGCACATTGTCCTCTCCAAAAATACGCTAAATATTGAGTGGCCTTAGCAAACATAAATTCTATATGAGGTTTACTTTTATAAAAATAAGTTTCAGGGGAATCAATACTCTGATAAATTTTTATTCCAAGAACTACTTTTCAGCAAATTGGTCTACTTCCAGTTGGATTGCCCACTGAGGGGCATCTCTGTTTAAAGGAACAAGCCACAGCCACGCTCGTTAGCCTGGGTCTAGGCCTTTTTGAAATCTTTTTTTTTTTTTTTTGAGGAAGAGTGGCCCTGCACTAACATCTGTTGCCAATCTTCCTCTTTTCCTTTTTTCACCCCAAAGCCCCAGTGCATGGTTGTAGAGTTGTAGCTCTTCTATGTGGGACGCCGCCTCAGCATGGGTCGATGAGCGGTCAGTAGGTCCATGCCCAGGATCTGAACCAGTGGACCCTGGGCCACTGAAGCGGAAGGTGTGAACTTAACTGCTGTGCCACTGGGCTGGCCCCCTTTCTGAAATCTTGAAAGGAGTTAGACCATTCCTATTACTACCAGTCCCACCAGCACAACTTTGAGGAGCACCATTCACCTAGAACACAGTGCGGCCTTGTGGAAATCTGGTAATCTGGAGCCCAGGTTGAGTATGCACGAATGGTGCTTAATTCCTGGCATAACTGACTGGAGTGTCCAGTGTGTCAGTCAGACCCGAAGTGTCTTCACCAGCTGCCTAGAGTTTTCACCAAAACAAGCGTACTGTGTCCTTGCATTTGAATGGTGTTTTTATCTGTCCAGAATACTTTCACATTTGTTACTCCACTTGATCCTCCTGAGTACAGCTCTATGAGTATTATTGCCCCAATTGCCAGTTGAGAAACAGAGGCCTGTTTTTATCTGTCCAGAATAACTTTCACATTTGTTACTCTACTCGATCCTCCTGAGTATAGCTCTATGAGTATTATTGCCCCAATTGCCAGTTGAGAAACAGAGGCCCAAAGAGGTTGTAATGATTCAAAATCACACAGCTAATTTGTAACAGCACAGTTTTCCTGTTCATAGTCTAGTGCTTTTTTGCACCATACCAGTTCAAAGAAAGATATGCAGTTGAGAGGTCTCTTCTCTCATGGCCTCTGAGGAAAAATCCCTCCATAGCTTAACTCTCTTCTCCAGTTGGTCCTGGGTTCTTCCTGGTCAAGAAAAGCACAGAGTCAAATTTCGCAGTGGGACATGGGAGACACCACCATCAGCATCCTCCTCAGGATCACACACGCCGTGATGGGGGCCTGCAGAGGCTCTGGGTGCCCTGTCCAGAGGGCACCAACACTGACCGCTGTGGAAATGTCCTGGGCACCCTGGGAAAGAGAGTGCACACAGAAGGCTGCCAGTGGCCCTGCACAGGGCCAAGACAGAGATGTTGGGTGGTCAGAGAAAGCAGTTCTGCTCTGAGCAGCTCTCTGCGACCCCCTCCAGCTCCAAGAAGCATGAAGGTCTGGCCTTAAGCAGAGACAGACCTCTAGCTCTAACCATAACCACATGTCAAGGGCCCAGAGAAGGGAGTCAAGGGGCAGAGTAAAGAAACTAAGCCCGGGACCTTTAAATCAAATCACTTCCTTTCTCCCTTCTGGTGGTAGTTGACATTTCCTGGGCATCAGGTGTGGGAGACTTGAGACCGCCTCAGGCCAGAGTTTGTGATTTTCTCTCTAGGTGAATGTCATCCCCTCAGTGGCCCAGGCTGTATTCAACTTCCAGATTCACCCGGCACAGATAGTCCAGGAGGTATGTGCCATACGTCCCGACAACTAGTTCAGCATCAGGGAGGTGTGGCCCTGGGGACCTGGGCATAGCTGCAATCCCAGGGCTGGCCCCATCTCTCATTTGTTCAACTAACATTTTTCAAAGGCTTCCTGTGCACCAGGTACTTGGCTGGGATAGGAGATCTCTGGTTTGAGAAACTTGGAGTCTGGCAGGGGTGGAGGTGGGAGATGGATAGTAATAAATGATAGCAATGGGAACAAACACATGTAGTGGGCTTGCTGGGCGTTTGACACTGTTCTAAGGTGGATACACGCTCATATAATCCACAGCCACCATATGAGGTAGGAACTGTGTTATCCTCATTTAACAGGGAAAACTGAGGCACAGATCAACAGTACAGGTAAGTAACATACCCAGCGTGACACATCTAGCAGTCTAGTTCCAGAGTCTGCTTTTAGCCACCACACTGTACGACAACTATAACAATTGGGGAAGAACAAATTACCGTAGGACCAGTGCAAGGAAGGGGACTGATGCTACCTCTGAGGGTCAAGAAAGTCTTCCGACCACTAGAAATTTCAGCTCGGACTTAAAAGACAAATAGGACTTTTCTAGAAGTAAGGCATTCAGAGTAGGGCTAAAGTAAAGTAAGGCTAAGGAGTAGGATAAATTGGCGGGAAGTGATGGGAGATGAAAGTGAATTAAGGCCTTGTATGCCATGTGGAGGAATTTGGGCTCTGACCTGTGGACAGAAGGGAACTGTCAAGGTCTCCAAACAGGGCCGTGCTTTGCTCAGATTTGCTTCTAGGGAGACAATGCTGGTCACAATGCAGAGGAAGCGCTGGGGCAGGAAGAGACAGTTAGGAAGCTGTTGCAGCATCTCAGGCAGTGGGTGTGAAGGTCTGAACAGAGTCCATGGACATGGGGTGGAGAGGAGGGCACTTGCCAGAGGCATGAGAGAGGGCCCAGCAGGGTGTGGTGTGTGATGGATGTGGGGTGAGAGAAGGCAGGAGGGCTCCAGGGGTTTAACCTGGGTAGGTGGCCAGGCTGCTGCCTTTAACCAGGTCTGGGAACTCAGGAAGAGCAAGTTGACAGAGAAACGTAATGGTTTAGAAGTTTGAGACGCTTATAATATATCAATAGGCAACCATAAATACCTCAGGTCTGGAGAGAGAATGAACTAGATAGAGGCTGGAGTGTTACTAACATAATTGAAACCTCTAGAGTCAATAAAACCCCATGCGAAGGATGTGTAAAATTAGGAGAAAAGAGGGTTGAGGACAGCCTTGCAATGGTCTGCTACAAACATCAATTTAAAATTATTGAAATGAAGGTATAATTGCAAACCATGATGAGTGCTATGATGAAGAGGGACGGGTGCTATCAGAGAATATAACAAGGGACCAGACCTTGCGTGGGGTCAGGCAAGGCTTCCCCGAGGAAGTGACATTGGAGCTGAAATCTAAAGGGTGAGTAGAAGTTACACAGAATGGTTGACATCTACAGGACAGGGCAGCTCATTTAAACATCAGGTTGAGCTAAAAAGAATTCAAAAGGTAAGTCTAATACTTCAAAGAATGATCAAAAGAGGCAACCCAACAACTATCGGATGAATAATACGGTCAGGAATTAAGCAGGGTTCAGGGCAGGTGGTGTTTCCTGAGTCTCTGGCGCGGGTCACTGAGGGTCAGCCACATGTAGACTTCTGTGGTCCTTTCTCCCTAAGTTTTGTTTGTCATCACACAGGGTGGGAGGCACCCCCTCATTGCAGGGCATGGCGAGAATGGGTTGATGGTCTTCCCAGAGTTGCCCAGCATTCGGGGGGAGCTGGGACCAGTGTGAGCCCTGGGCTCTGCTGCTTTTTATCGAGTGCCAATCTTTGTCCTCTCCCTGGGGGCCCATGGGGCCAGGAAATCACTGAATTTCCCTCACTGAGCTTCTTTCCACCAGTTTTTTTCCAGCCTCATTCCAACTCCATGCCCTTTCCAAGGGCTGTTTTCCACCAGCTGGGGCTTTCATCTCCCCAGGTGCTGGCACTCTTCCCTCCTCTCTAGTCCCCTGCAACAGTGGCCTTCCTTCCCTGTCTATCTGATGAAATCCCCGGAACCCTTAGGCCCATCCTGCCCACCTGCCCCAGTGAGGTATGGAAAGCCTCCATCATCCCAAAAGCACACAGCACCCCTTTGTCCTGGTTACTCCTCTCCCTTGTGCCCCAGTGCCACACATAAGGGACACTCTCTGCTGATCTGAGGGCCGAGGGTGCAGAGCCTTGGCCTGGGTCTGGTGGGAACATAAACAGCTCCCAGAATCCTCTTCCTCCATCTTTAACTGGTCTCTCCCATGTTGTGGATGTAGCTAGGTCTCCAGCACCTACCTATAAGGAACAAGAGTCTTCAGAAATAGAATAGGCTACCATGTGGAAAGGAAGATTTGTTCTGAATGGGCCTCAAGGAGTAGAAATTAAGCCACTGGGAGATGCTTAAGATGAGCCTCCACTTACAGGGAAGTTTTGGAATATGGTGCCTTGGATGGTAATGAGCTCCTCAGAGGCTGGATGTCCACCTATCTAGAATCTTGTACAGAAGATTCCTTCCTTCCTTGATTCCTTCATTCACTAAGTGGCTACTATGGGCTAGACATTCTAAGTGCTTCTAAGCACTTGGGAAAATGGTGAACAAGACAGCCAAGATTCCCATTCTAAAGGCACTTACATTCTAGTGGGAAGACAGCGCTAAGCAAGTAATGAAATAAATGAACAGTGATTTTTTAAGAGATGAATACCATGAAGAAAATCATAGGACGATGTGTCACAAAGTGATTGTGGACTAGGGGTGGAACAGTGAGCAGCTTTAAATACAGTGGTCAGTGCTCTCTGAGGAGGCATTTATACTGAGACCTGAGAAGGAGCAAAGACCTGGGGAACAGCAGCAGGAGAACAGGCCCCGAATTTCGACAGAGGTGAAATTCTGCTGAGGGTTTATGATGTATCTAGTACTATATTATATCCTGTGGGGTATAAACAATATCAAAAAAAAAAAAAAGGAGAAGGGTTAGATGCTACAGGAAGCCACATCTCAGTTCGTTATAAGGATGACACTCATAACCAAGTTGCTCAACTGTGGATTGGAATATAACACATGATGGTGAGCTCTCTGCCGCTGGAAGTATGCAAGCACAGGGTGGCTGACAACTGTCATGGATGTTCTAATGAGCAGCCTCCCAGCAGGATGGAAGCTGGACTTCTAACTCTAAAGACCTCACCAATTTTTAAGTATCCATTGTCCTTGCCTTCAACAAATTTACTATTCACTTGAGAGGAAAATATATTTACACAAAAAACAGAGACGAACATTAGGGTGTGGGAATGTGCTATAAGGGCTGTAGGAGCTCAGAGGAATGAGAGCTCAATGTGCTCTAAAGTGACCTTTGAGGTCCCTCTTACTGTTGACGAGTCCCTCTACCTGGTCCCATCCTTGTGCCTCTGGTCATTGCCCAGGGTGCTCCCTCTCTTCAAAACAAGCAACTAACAGCTAACACTTATTGGGTCTTAGCTATGTGCCAGGCCCTGCCTAGGCATGTTACATATGTTCATTCCAGTAATGGCCACAACCACTTACCAGGTAGGTGCTACTATGATCCACACGCTAACAGATGAGCAAGCTGAGGCACAGGGGTTAAGGAGCTTGCTGAGGTCACACAACAGTAAGTGGCTCTCCAAGGCACAGAGTTTGGTGTCACTCCTCAGTTTTTGTGCTTGCGCCTTTCCATGCTTAGACTGCCTTTTGCCTTTTCTCCATCTGTTTCATATCCTGCCTTCAAATTCAGTATTCTTCAAATACTCTTCCTTCAAGTTCCACCTTTTTCTGGCTCTACTCCTCACCGCCTCAGCCTGTGGGTACTTGAGAAGCAGTTACTCATTGTCCTTGTGAAGTCGGAGAGACTAGGTTCAGACACTCAGCCCAGCAACACTAACTATATAACGCTGGGCAAGTTACTTAGTGAGACAACTCCCGTTATTTTTATTGGTTCACATCTTTTAATTCATGTGTGCAACATTCATTGCATGCCTTTTATGTTCCTGGTACTGGAAATATAGAAACGTAGACACAGCCCTGCCCTTGACTCAGGACCTGGCCTAGCAGCTAGGGGGAAACTGGGGCTCTTGTGGCCTCTCGCTGAGGGGGGTCCAATCTGTGTGTCCTCTTCAATTTTGGGGGGCAGTAAGTAATTTGGGGCAGAGAGCAAAGTCCCAACTCACCTTATAGGAAATGACTTCAGGAACCTCCCAGTGGGTCTAGAAAATGTCAAGACTATATATAATTCTTGTATCAGAGTATTTGGGACATAAGTGCTAGAGTGAAAATAAGCTCTGATAAGTGAGTTGACCTCTCCCCAATCCAACAGCAGGGAATTTGGTTTGGCTCAAATGGTAGTTTCTAAGCCAGGAGTAGGAACCCTTATTTCCTTTCCAGACTCAGCTCCCAGCATGCTTCTAGGGGACACTGACCTAAAAGGAGTGCTCTTGAGATAATGCCCCCCATGAGATGCTCCCCTATCTAGGGCAGAGACAGTTCTAAAGCAAGTGCTGATCAGATGGGTTGAAACTAGTGCTGGGGCTTTCTCTGGGTGGCTGGGTGGTTTTGGGGGGCCATTCCCACATGGCTCCTTGGGACCTGATCCTCAGAGTCTGGTCTACATCCTGCCTGGGACCAGGCCTTTTGCTGGATTCAGCTCTAGTTATTTCAGACTGAATTTCTAGGAGCTTCCTCAGGTTCCTTCCTGAGGAAAGGAGGCAAAGAGAGAAAATTTGAATCCAGTCCCTCAACTCCTGACTTTTTGTCTATGTGAGCTCATCTTCCTGGCTCCAGTGCAGTTGGTTACAAACAGGAAGCAAGGATGCCCAGAGAGGGGAAAGAAAGTGTGTGACCCTTTCAACACCTGTCAGACTGCCCCAAGTTGAAGTGAGGTCATCACATCTATCCCCCTGCCTCGAGATGGTTGAGATTCCCATTCTGCTGTCTCTTCTATGATCCCACTCAGCCCATGGCTCACAACCCAAGGGGAAGGACACGTAATTTCCTGATTTTCCAATTCCCCACCTTCATGGCTGTGAGGCAAGCCTCCGGAACACTTAACCTAAATCTACCGTGGTGTAGATTGCTTCCCAGGAAGCCCCAGCTCTTCTGTCTCCTATAGCCAGTAGGCTGAAATTGAGGTCCCAGTGCTAAAACGCGTCTCCTCTGTAAATTCCAGGGCCCTGCCTTGCTGGAGAAAAATCAGGACTGTTTAAATTCATATTGCACTTGGGTGGCAGATCAACAAGAAATTGAACTCCCTTTGGTCCCTCGAGGTCCTAGAATGCGTCAAGAACATTGTGGCTGATGACAGGGTCCAGTTCCACGTGCTGAGTGCCTTTGACCCCTTGCCTGTCAGCCCCTCTGATGATCAGGCCTTCGGCTACCAGCTGCTCCGCCACACCATACAGTCCGCCTTCCCAGAAGTCCATATTGTTGCCCCAGGTAATGACTTCATCAGCTGTGGTTGGAGAGAGGTGGGGGCTGGAACTGTTTCCTAGGCAGTGTTCACTGCCCAACCCCCGCCCCAGCTGTTCAGCCTGGAAACAGCTGGCTGCTTCCCCTCCTGATGGGACTGGAACTGTATTTTCCCCTTGGAGTGGAAGTGAGAAAGCAAACAGGAAAGGAGCAGAAACAATAAATTAGGTCAGTTAAGCCTGGGTCCTTGCTTAACCTGGGCCAGCCACTCTGGCATGGAGGAGAGGATTGGCCCCGATTCCCCCAGTCTGGTTCTGATCCATTCTAGGATACTAGCTTAGCAGCAGAGCTCTGAACTCACAGCCCAGAAATGCCTCCTGGCTCTACTACTGGCATTAACCCCCTTAACCTCTCCCAGCAGCAGCACCTCTACGACCCTCCCCCAGTCTTCCAGCATACCTTCCAAATCTATGCTGTATGGACAGTGGTTCTCGAATTTAAGAGTGGAAGAGGATCACTTAGAGAACTTATTAAAATGCAGATTACCTCGACCCACTCCCAAAGATTCAGGTTAACCACATCTGGAGAGGACCCTGGAATAAATACCCCAAGGGATTCTGACACCAGATGATGGCTGACCACAGTTTGGAACTCTCCAGTCTATGATGTCAGGAGGAGACGGTCTAATGTTAAGACCTGTGTCCAGTTTCCTTTTATCTAGGTTTAATCATGGAGTCCCTCATTTTCTAAGCTCCTACTTAGGACCTGCCCCTTTGCTAGGCATGGGCCCTTAAAGAGCTTACAGTGAAATTCTGCACAAACTTCTCAAGTGTGAAAAAAGCAGACTGGTTTTTTTAGTCAATTTAAATCTGACCCACTCCTCAGGAAATTCAACCTCAGACATTACTGAGGCCTCAAGCACCCTCACTGCCCCCACCTTGAATCAGGCCCTCGGAATCTTATGCAACAACATAGCATCAGGGTCCCTTAGCCAGTGGTCATGGGTCCTTGTGGTTACCTCTGAGACATCCGTTGTCCCAGCCACAAAGTCACTTCAGGTTGATTTCCACTGATTCCCTGGCCTATCTGGGGAGTGGATCTTTGACTCTAGACCTAAGATCCTCCCTGAACATACCAGGCAGCCATCCCCTCTGAGGTCTACCACCTCCTTGGACTCCTGCCACAGAGCAGGGCCTGGGTCCCCACTGTCCCGGGACCCTGACCCTCACAGTTCCAGATTCTCGTCTCTTGGCCCTCAAAGGCTCCCTACCTTACCCTCTCCCTTCTGGGGTACCTGCCGTAATCCTATTGACAGAGTTAGGCTTGTATGGAAAAAAGGATAAGCAGACATCAATTGCCAGAAATCCCCACAGCAAGGAATTGTGAAGGGCCTAATTATCCATTTGAAACCAGGAGTAGAAAATAGAACAAAACAAGTTACCATTGCAAATCATCCCACCACACTTTAACTGATGCTCCAGGGGGTTTTTTCCCAAAGAATACTCCTACTGGGGACAAATCCCAGCCCCAGCTGGGGAGTGGGGTGACCTGCTACCTTCAGGAGAGTAGGACATTGGAGAGTGTCCTGGGACTTTCCAAACCTGAGGTTTGACTCTAGGAAGGCAGAGTAATCCTCCAGAGGAGAAGAATAACAGGAAATTATGTTCTACTTTAAGAGGATTGCATGTTACAGCAGTAAAGTTCCCCAGAGAGTGTTTATTTCTGACCTAAGGTAATATGCACGAAAGCTCAGGCAATAAAGAAGTGATATCTATAGATAAGTATAATGATGTACACCTGAAATTTATACAATGTTATAAACCAATGTTACTGCAATAAACAAAAAATTAAAAAAAAAAAGAAGTGATATCTAGATTTCTGATCATCTAGACTTCTAAAATAACCTGGATACTGGTATGAAATGAAGATATTGGCCTCCCTGATCATCACAGAAAGAGGGTACCTAGCTTTGGACCATTCAAGGTATATCTCACGTGCCTTGGAAGGAAATACCATGTGTCTGGCTGACATGGTATTTTAGTAAAGTTTTGAGAATGGGTAGCCTGAAGGACAAAAATTCATAGCTGCAGGCTCCCAGGAGGGCCCAGGCACTGTTCTGTAGTGACCTGGGGGTCTTAATTTTCCAGCCCACCTCCCACCACTACCTTGTCTTGGTTGCTCACATAAAGCCCCATTCCTCTGGATCTTCCCTTTCTAGGTATTTGCATTGGCAATACAGACAGCAGACACTATACAAATCTTACAACTGGCATCTACCAGTTCAACCCCCTCTACCTGCAGCCTCAGGACTTCCATAGGTGAGTGAGTGGAACAGGTTTAACAGCAGCGGGGAGAGACGAGATACATCTGACCTGTCCCTTTCCCACCCCGTTCTCCTGACAGTCCACAGAATGGAGGAAAGTCAAGGTTTCCACAAAGTAAAACAGAGACACAGTAGAACCCAATTGGCCAACTTTCCTCATTGCAGAGTCTTACCACTCCCCAGAATTTTGGGGAATTGGCCACTATTTTTCAGGGTTGGAGATAATCAGATTATGATTCGAGAGAACCTGGTGGAATTAGGACCCTTAGGGTCTAATGCCAGCTCTTCCTCCCTTTGGGAGAGTGCTTACCCTCTGGACCTCATTTTCCCTTAAAAGGGGAGACGCCAGAGTTCTCAATTACCACTCAGTGAAATGCAGACATACATGAGGTCAAAGGTAGGCTCGTGTTTTGAATTCTCAGAAGAAAACACTCTATAGGACTCTAAGACATGATCACCAATTTTGACTCATGTATGTGAATTACTACTTTCTGGGTTCTTCAGCACATTTTTAGTCCTGTGGTGTGGGAGGATGATTTCTATTTACCTCTCTGCTCCTTATCATATCCAGACTTGATTTCCCCACCATAAGTCAGTTGCCAACAGCATGAAAATATTTGAATATGAGCTTAAGAACAGCTTTGATGGGTTGTTTTTTAAAGAGGGTAGGGCAGGTAGCTACTCTTTATTTCCTTTCATCTTTGAAGTTACATGTGTGGTCTGGTTGTCTGTTGTGTTGTGTTGTGCTGTGTTGTATTGTGTTGTGTGGAGGCGGGTTGTGGGCATGAGATCCGATAGTGAAGTTCCTAGGTGAAGCAGAGGACCCCATAGGTACCCTGGGCAGTTGCCCTCCCTATCATCTTGTGCCCCTAGTAATGTAGGGTGGGGCAGGGGGGTGCTGGCTTAGAGATGAGTCTAGCTGGGGACTCTGGCCTTAAGAGAGAGAATTAGAAAGATAATTTCCCGTCTGAGGGGAAATTATCCAGTGGATTCCAGAGCAGGAGATGATTTTGAACTCCCCAGGAGTTTATTATTATCTACCCCCACTGTTCTTTGCCACGAGCATGGATCCTGGAGAGGTGATCAACGTGTCATATGAAACCTCACTGCTCACTAATGGCCTCTCCCACACTGCCCACTTCCTACCTCTTGGAGAGTCTGAGGCCAGTGGCTTCAGGGGATGTGGGGTGAGGGGTGCTCTGTAACAACACTTGTCTATAGCAGTTGGCTCTCTGGTCTCTTCTCCCAAATTTCTTTCCCTCAGCATCCACGGAATCAACGAGAAAATCTCAGTCCAAGCCTATGAGACCCAGGTGAAATTCATCTTTGAGTTTATCCAGAATGCTGAGGCAGACTGGGGGCCGGTTCCTCACCTGCACAAACTGTGTGGTGGAGAAGCCAGCCGGATTGGGGTACCTGACGCTGGGCCAGGACCAACCAACGGGAAAGCCAATGTCGATGAAACTTTTGGTCAAAACCACATCGTAATACATCACCCACCTGCCTTGCTCGCTCCTGAACTCACCCAAGAACAAGGCCAGGGAGTAGGGGAGGGCCAGAGGAATCTCCATCCCTTGACTGACCGGCATTTACTGCCTTCTTGTCCCTGTCTTAAAGGTATCTGGCTTGTCTGTCTTACGCTGGTTATTTAACTGCCCCTTGTTAAAATCTGACTTAACAAATGCACATGTGAAAAATCTCAACCAGGTTTGACCTTCTAGAGGTGTTTAATTTAGGGCACTCTTGCCAGGCTGCCCTCTCCATGGCTTATATATTTCTTCTTGCTGTAACTTCCTTTCCCTTTTTTTCTCCTCTCTTCTTGGATCATTTAACTGGCTCTTCATCTCTCCTCTCCTGCCCCTGCATCCCTCCCTCTATCCTCCAGTTTATTCTACATCTGGAGCAGGACTTAGGCAAACTGTGATACTACTGTAATTACCACAACACTTGGCCAAATAATCTGTGCAGCATCAGCTGGTCACTGAGGGGTGAAACTGAGGCAGGGCACTTTGGGGGAATCCCAAACCTCAGTTCTGGAGGCTGGAGCCTTGAGAAGAAAGCCTCTGTCCTTGGGCTCCTCCCACGGGCTCCTTGGGCTTTGCTCCCTCCCCTGCCCTGTTCCTGCCACTTGCTGCTGCTGTCCCACCCAGGAGGCACTAATCTGGTGAAACATTTCCCTGGCACATCCTGTGGGCCGAGCTCCCAAGGGAAGGGCTCTCATGATCCCGCCTCTCGGTGGAGCCCAGGACCGACAGGGCCCTGACCCTGGCACTGTGACCTGGTTCAGACCTATTAAAGGGAATTGGAGGGCACAGGGCTGGGGAGGAGGGGAGGAGGAGACTGGCTTGAGGGGCTCTGCCCTGGCTTAGTGAGGCATGAGGAGGGGCAAGCTGCCCTTAGGGGACAGCAAAACTCCCGTCTTTTTTCTCTGGAATCCAACCCTGAGCATATTTGGATCTGCTTAGTAGCTGCCAGGTGGGGGGCATTGGAAGGCAGCATTTCTTGGCTCAAGGCTGGGAGCTGTACTTTGTGCGTCACAAGGGAGTTGGGGCCTTGGAGGGAGGCACAGAGGGACCAGGGCCCTGGGAGACTCTCTCTTTTTTTCCCATCAGACAAGGACCTTCCATGCCTTCCTGGGGTTTGATAGCAGTGGGCTTCTTTTCCTTCCTCACATCCCACCCCCCGACTCCCAGTGGACAGGAGCTATTCCTTGGAGCTCGGGCTTAACAAAGTGTTAGAAACACAGTGCAGGGATTATTCGGGCTTTTTTGCTACTCCCTCTAAGATTCACGTTCCTTCCCTCGCCCTCCCTTTTTTGGCCAATTCAGTACTTATTCAGCCTTTGTTAGGGGGTGAGCTGAAAAACAAAATAATCTTCACATTTGTACAGAGCTGTGCAAAGTGCTTTCATCCACCGTATCTCATTATAGCCCCTCAAGAGCCCCATGAAGAAAGTACTGTTTCCCCTTCTTACAGAGGAGGACTTGGTTCTCAGAGAAGTTACATATCTAGCTAAGGGCAGATTCAAACCCATGTCACCTGGCCCCAAACTCAGTTACTCCATGATCCTAAGTCACTGATGGAATCCATTTCCCATCTATCTTATTTAATCCTGACAACAACTCTAAGGTGTTGTTGCCCCTGTTTTACAGATGAGGCAACTGAGACTCAGAGGTTAAGTGTTGTCCAAGGTCATGCAGGTGTTAGGGGCAGAGTCTATCTGAATCCAAAGTATGTGCTAACAGTAGTGAAGAGGAAACAGACTCGGAGACCTCATCTGCCCAAGATCACACAGTTCTTAAGAGGCAGCCCCAGATTCAAATGCCCATCAAAAATCCCTCAGTCCAGGGCTTTTTCAATTGCCCCACACTGCCTGTCCCAAGAACCTGTGGTGTGTGGCTCATTCATTCGGATCCAGGGAGATCTCAAGGACAAAGACTGTTCCACTGTTGGATTTGGTTCTTAGCTCAAGCTCTCTGTGTTCCCCTGGCTGACCTCTCCCTATTCACACCTCTCCCTCTGTCTGCTAACATTCCTTACCACCCCCACCCCCAGCCTCTGGGTTCAGCTCTTCTCCCTTCTCTGAGTTTGTGGATAGCCTAGTCTCTAATGATCTGTGGGATGACGGAGAAGAATGAGCA
Organism: Diceros bicornis minor; assembly: GCF_020826845.1. Taxonomy (NCBI): domain Eukaryota; kingdom Metazoa; phylum Chordata; class Mammalia; order Perissodactyla; family Rhinocerotidae; genus Diceros; species Diceros bicornis. Next base: position 100,131,788 of record NC_080743.1, read on the forward strand.
GGGGACCCTGTCCCCATCTGGTCTCACCCCTCTCTTCTGGCATCAGAAAGGATAGTCTTCTGAGCCCCTGGAGTGGGAAAGAAGGCCCATGAAGGAACTGCTCCAAACCCTGGCCCTGAGAACAGAGACATTCCAGGCCCCTGCAGGCTCCTGGAGAGAGAGAGCAGCTGAAAGTGCTGGCCCAGCCAGGACAGCCTGAGCCCTAAGACTCTGGGCAGGATGGGGAATGAATCTGGGACTTTCGTCCACCCCTATGCCCATCCATCTACCACTCCCCAAATTCACCTTGAAAGAGCTCCAGCAAATAATCACAAGTATACCCTACATCCCTATCAAGGACTTAGCTCAAGCTTCTTCCTCACACCTCACTCACTAAGGTTGGAAGGAGGACAAAATATTCTAAGCAAAGAGAATGGGAAAGGAAAGGAGTAAAGTTTGGCTGGAGTCCCTTGGGTTTTATTTTTTTGGTGGGGAAGATTAGCCCTCAGCTAACATCTGTTGCCAATCCTCCTCTTTTTGCTGAGGAAGATTGGCCCTGGGCTAACATTCGTGCCCATCTTCCTCTACTTTATATGTGGGATGTCTGCCACAGCATGGCTTGATGAGCAGTACGTAGGTCCGTGCTCAGGATCCGAACCTGCAAACCCTGGGCCACCGAAGTGGAAAGTGTAAACTTACCCACTACACCACCAGGCCGGCCCCTGGAGTCCCTTGGTTTTGAACCTGGGTTGCTAAAAACTTGGCCATTCTAGATCCAGTATTCTTTTCCTCCAGAGGAGATAATAGAAAGAGACAAAGTTACTACCAAAGAGCTGAACACTTCATTAAAATTTTTGAATTTAAATCTCATTAAATATTTTTATAAAAATGAAACTATTTGCAATTTTATTGTTCAATGTCTATGTAGCTGACAATAAAAAGGATAAGTATCACGTTTCATATGTGTTACATCTACACCTACAAATATAAAAATGTAAGAATAATATAAATTGTTTAATACTACCAAATGTTCTTCAGCCACCATGTGCAATGTTGCAAATACTACACTAATTCATGAGTGCCTCCAGAACCAGAAATTGAAACTCAAAAAGGAGCAAGAAAGTGGCCCCTCAGCACTCCTGGGAAATAGCATGTAGTGCAGGAATCTGTTGCAGTTGTGCTATCTCAGAGGAAGGATTTGACAAGTCCATTTTCTTTTCTCTTAGCTAAGCACTTTGACAGCTCAATTCCTCCTCCCTGCACTCCAAAGCCCCATCTTCTCCAAAGTTCACAGTGACACAACCACAAACCTGCAGGGCGTTCAGACATAACTTTTCTTTCCGAAGACGTAGGGCAAGATTTATCGAGAAGTGTTTCTCTGGGGCCCGAACTGTGTTCGTCTCAGGAATATGTGCTTAGAGTAACCAGTTGCTCTATGCTGGCACTGAGTGCTGAATCACAAGTAACAGGAACACCCTGGGTTTTTAATAGATTTAGTTCCTTTTTGGTTGTAATATATGGTGCCTCCAAATGAATTAAGCCCAGGGCAGGGGGCTCTCTTGCTCAGGCCTAAGAGATAAGGTCCTATTTTATATACTCCATGGTGCCTGGTGTGGGGAATCAGGAAGGCCTCTGTGCTGAGGAGGTCATAAATAAGCTGAGGCTTCAAGACTGCTTCAGAGTCAACAAGGCAAAGAGTTGGGGTTGGGGGTTGTGTCAGACAGAGATGAGAGTGTGCAGAGACTGTGAGGCAGATGAGAATGGGGCACCTTCAGGAAACTGAAAGGAGACCTGTTTGGGCCTTGCAGGTCAGGATAGGGATTTTGGACTGTGACTTAAGGACGACGGGAAAGGGAAAAATAGATAGGAAGTTGTTTTTTTCTTCCATCTTTCCGTCCTTCTGTTCTTCCTTTTATTCCTTCTTTCTTACACTTATTCAGTGATTACTATATGCCAGGCACTGTTCTAAATAATTGATAAATATATATACTCATTTAATCTAATAATTACCTTATGAAGTAGGCTGTTGCAGTATAACAGCTTAAAAATCAAGTCAGTGGATTGGAGAAAAGTAGATGGATTAAAAAGTTATCTAGGTTAGTCATTAGGGAAATGCAAATCAAAATCACAATGGAATACTACTTCACAGCCACCAGAATGGCCATAATAAAAAATATGGAAAATAAAAAATGTTGGTGAGGGCCGGCCCCGTGGCTTAGCGGTTGAGTGCGCGCGCTCCGCTACTGGCGGCCCGGTTCGGATCCAGGAGCACACCGACGCACCGCTTCTCTGGCCATGCTGAGGCCGCGTCCCACATACAGCAACTAGAAGAATGTGCAACTATGACATACAACTATCTACTGGGGCTTTGGGGGAAAAAAAAGGAGGAGGATTGGCAATAGATGTTAGCTCAGAGCCAGTCTTCCTCAGCAAAAAGAGGAGGATTAGCACGGATGTTAGCTCAGGGCTGATCTTCCTCACAAACAAACAAACAAAAAATGTTGGTGAGGATGTGGGGAAATTGGAACCCTTGTACATTTTCTACTGGGAATGTAAAATGGTGCAGATGCTCTGGAAAACAGTTTGTTGTTTCCTGAAAAAGTTAAACATAGAATTACCATATCACCCAGCAATTCCACTCCTAAGTATATGCTCAAAAGAATTGAAAACAGGTATTCACACAAGTTTGTACATGAATGCTCACGGCAGCACTATTCACAATAACCAAAAGGTGGAAACAGCCAAATGTCCATCAACAGATGCATGGATAAACAAAATATGTTATAGCCGTACCATGGTCTATTATTCAGCCAGAAAAAGGAATGCAGTCCTGATACATGCGACAACACGGATGAACCTTGAAAACACTATGCTGAGTGAAAGAAGCCAGACACCAAAGGTCACATATTACATGGTTCCATTTATACGAAATGTCCAGGGGCTGGCCCAGTGGCATAGGGGTTAAGTTCATGCGCTCAGCTTCGGCAGCCCAGGGTTCGCGGGTTTGGATCCCAGGCACATCGCTCATCAAGCCCAGCTGTGGCGGTGTCCCATATACAAAATAGAGGAAGATGGGCACAGATGTTAGCTCAGGGCCAATCTTCCTCACACACACAAAAAAGGGAAATGTCCATAATAGGGAAATCCATGGAGACTAAAAGCAGACTAGTGGTTGCCAGGAGCTAGGAGGGGAGGGGAGGGGAGAGTGATTGCTTAATGGGTAAGAGTTTCCTTTTGGGGTGATGAAAATGTCTTAGAAGTACATAGAGGTGATGTTGCACAACATCATGAATATACTAAATGCCAATGGATTGTATGCTTTAAAATGGTTAATTTTATGTTATGTGAATTTCTCCTCAATTAAAAAAAAATTAGTCCAAAAAAAGGTATTTAGGAGGTGGAGTCAATGGATGGCACATGGTAATTGATGGATGGTGAAAAGGTGGGGAAGTACAGGAAGGAGTCAAGAATGACTCCCCTAAAAAAAAATTAAAAAATTAAAACTTAAAAATAAAAAGAATGACTCCCAGGTGTCTGTCTTGAGAAAATGGAAGAGTGACTCCATTCCCTGAGATGGGGAAGACTGAAGAAGGAGCAGATATCTAGGAGATGGTGAGCTCCATTTTGGATATAACAAGTTGGAAGTGCTGAGACATCCAAGTCTGGAGCTCAGAAGAAAAATCTAAGACAAAGATATTTGTGAGTCATTAACATAGCACCATAAATTGTGACACCATGAGAATGAATGAGACTCAATTTCTAAGGGTCTAATCAGGAAGAAGAACCAAATTTGTAAGTTTAAATTAGAATGTTAAAAGACACATCTAGTAAGAGACTGTTATCTAAAACATACAAAGAACTCTTAAAACTGAACAATAAGAAAACAAACAACCCAAATAAAAAGTGGGCCAGAGACCTTAACAGACACCTCACTTATATACAGATAGCAAATAAGCATATGAAAAGATGCTCCGCTCATCAGGGAAATGAAAATTAAAACAGTGAGATACCACTACACACCTGTTACAATGGCCAAAATCCAGAACACTAACACCAAATGCCAGTGAGGCTGTGGAGCAACAGAAACTCATTGCTGGTGGGAATACAAAATGGTATAGCCACTTGGGAAGACAGTTTGGTGGTTTCCTAAAAACTAAACATACTCTTTACAGTATGATCCAGCAATCAAGCTCCTTGGTATTTACCCAAAAGAACTGAAAACTTACATCTACACAGAAATCTGCACAAATAAAGCTTGATTCATAATTGCCGAAAATTGGAAGCAACCAAGATATCCTTCAGTAGGTGAATGGATAAATAAACTGTGGTACATCTAGACAATGGAATATTATTCAGTGCTAAAAAGAAATGAGCTATCAAGCCATGAAAAGACATGGCGGAACCTTAAATTCATGTTACTCAGTGAAAGAAGCCCATCTGAAAAGGCTACATACTGTATGATTCCAACTATATGACAGTCTGGAAAAGGCAAAACTATGGAGACAATAAAAAGATCAGTGGTTATGGGAGAGGGGCAGCTATGAATAGGCAGAGCACAGAGGATTTTTAGGACAGTGGAAATATTCTGTTGATATTATAATGATAGAAATATATCATTATACATTTGTCCAAATGCATAGAATGTACAACACCAAGAGTGAACCCTAAGGTAAACTACAGACTTGGTGATTATGATATGTCAATGTTGATTCATCCTTGGTGAAAAATGTACCACTCTGGTGAGTGATGTTGATAATGGGGGAGGCTATGCATGTATAGGGGCAGGGAGTATATGGGAAATCTCTGTACCTTCCTCTGAATTTTATTGTAAATCTAAAACTGCTCTACAAAATAGTCTTTAAAAAAATTAGAATGTGTCAGCAAAGATCATAGAAACTTTAAAATATAAGGCATTAAAAATTAATTTAACTTTAAAAATATAAAGTCTCTGAGGTTGGCCTGGTGGCGTAGTGGTTAAGTTTACATGCTCCACTTCAGCGGCCTGGGATTCACAGGTTCAGATCCCAGGTGTGGACCTACACTGTTCATCAAGACAAAGCTGTAGCGGTATCCCACATACAAAATAGAGGAAGATTGGTACAGGTGTTAGCTCAGGGCCAATCTCCCTCACCAAAAAAAAAAAAAAATACATATATATACTAAAAAATACATATATATATAAAGTCTCTGTGCTCAAGGACCTTGTAATCTAGTTGGGAAAACAAAACTGACACATAAAACACAGGAAGTCATGTAAAATGAGTCTTTTTTGTGTGTGTGTATGAGGAAGACCAGCCCTGAGCTAACATCCAATGCCAATCCTCCTCTTTTTGCCAAGGAGGATTGGCCCTGGACTACCATCCGTGCCGATCTTCCTCTACTTTATATGGCACGCCGCCACAGCATGGCTTGACAAGCGGTGCGTCGGTGCGTGCCCGTAAAAGGAGTCTTAAGCTGTGTAACTTCTCATATCATCAAAGACTAATGTTTCATCTTTCACCCTCCACTTCTCTATATGCATGTCTATATACATCTAGCCATATATTGAAAAACCTGTTGTTCCCTGAAAATGCCACATTCTCCTTTGCCTCTGGAGATGCTTTTCTCCTTTGTTTTCAATTCTTTGGGGCACATACTTAGGAGTGGAATTTCTGGGTGATATGGTAATTCTACATTTAACTTTTTGAGGAAACAACAAACTGTTTCCACAGCAGTTGCACCATTCTACATTCCCACCAGCAATGGCCAATGGTTCCAGTTGCTCCACATCCTCACCAACATTTGTCATTTTCTGCTTTCTGCTCTGTTTTTTTCTTATGGCCAACCTAGTGTTTGCGAAGTGGTATCCCAATGTGGTTTTGATTTGCATTTCCCTAATGACTAACCTAAATAACTTTTTAATACACCTACCTTTCTCCAATCCACTGACTTAATTTTGACCTGTTATATTGCAACAGCCCATTTCATAGGGTAATGATTAGGATTAAATGAGTTAATATATAAATCCACTCAGGAAGATTCAATTGAAGCATCTTCGTGTCTGAAGACTTCCAGAACCTTCCCAGACAAAGTTCAGTGTTTTCTCCTGTGACAAAGGTATATTTCAGTTCAATCTCCCCAGCAGGTTCTAATATGCAGCCATGGCTGAGAACCACCAGGTTGGGGCACTGTTCCCCAAACTGGTAGGATCATGGGAGTCATCTGAGGCACTAATTAAAAGGGTGGATTTCCTGGCCCAGCACCAGATCTTTGGAAACGGAATTTCCAGGAGAAAGGCCTGTAAATCTATATTTTAAAAGAAATGCCCACAGGTGATTCCTATGACCAGGCCAGCTGAGGAAGCCCTGGCTAGTGGATAATCAAAGGGCAGTAAACACAGAGAGCAGTCTGAAACTAGACAGTCTGGTTTGCAAAATATGATCTTCTTGCATCCTGGCTCTGGAAAGATAAAGCTTACTTATCTTTGGCTGATGACCCACTGCAGGGATGCTGCCCTGAGACTAGCTCCCCTCCCGCATCCACGTGCTGGGGACTGTCCATTTTTAACCCTTTGCAGATAGGAATGCCTTCACAGTCTGAAGTCTAGACTTCAATGTGAGTCCCAGAGAGAGCCTGAGCTGCCCCTTCGAGATGCTTAATCCTTGTTTGTGGCTCTTCCTCTTTCGCGAAACCATAATATTCCTACTACGTGCAGGAAGTATTCCAAATGCTATATTATCAGTAATCCTCACAGCAGCTCTGTGAAAGAGAGTAGTGTCTCCATTTTATAGATAAGGCTCAGAGACATAAAGGAGCTTGCCCAAGGTCACATACCTAATATGTAGCTGAGCTTGGATTCAAACCCATGTGATTACAAAGCTGTGGCACATTCCACTCTGCAGCAATGCTTCTCAAAGATTACTTCTCTATTCCCAGTTATAGTTCACCTAAATATTTTGCTTGCTGCTAAGGCTTCCCAGTTTACCCAGTAATTTCAGAACTATAGCTAAAAAATACCTGGAACCATCCCGCCTAGAGGAATCCAGGGAGGGTATCCAGGGGGCTTTGGGAAAGGGGAGCTCAGTTAGAGAGATGCAGGGAGCATGGTGGGAGCAACTAGCTCTGAGCACAGATGGCCTCACTTCCCCATCCTACCCCCATCACTGCATCCTCCTAGAACTGAATAAAGCCGGAAGGGGATATCACCTCAGCTCTGGCCAGCAGGAAAGAGGTTGACCTCTGGGAGGGAGGTATCAGGGGAGGGGTTATAGCAAAGGGAAAAATGGGAGGGAGCACCCCATCCCCAGCAGAAACAAAAGAGAGAAAAGTTTCCAGCCATATCAGGCTAGTCTTGTGACTATACCATGCTGGTTAGGGGATCCAGAATTTACAGGGCTCTGGAATTTTATAATGTTTCAGGATGAGTATTCAGCTAGTCCATTGGTAGACAGCAGCTATTTCTAAAAGAAGACCATGGGGTCTGGAGGACCTTGGGATAGAGGCTAAATGAACTCTATATTAGGAACAGTGCCAAGCAACACTGATGAAGGCTGCCCCACAGAGGCAATTCCCTCACAGGCTCCTCCACAGGCCCCTGGCAGTGATCAACACCTCCCCCTTCCCCAAAATCCCCCACCTCCACCAATAATCTCACATTCCAAGTGAAAACACTGTGCTTGCTATACAAATGCCGTTTCATGCCACAACATCTAGCCCTTCTCCAACAAGACTGCTACCCCAATATAGAAAATTCTGGAGCTATACTAACCTCACTGTCTTCTGGAGGACCTGGGGAGGGGATGCTGTGAGTCTGTTTGGTGTTGCAAGGGGGAAATCTCTCTCCTATAGTAATGGGAGTCAGTTGGAGACTTCTGACCTGCCCTGGTATCAGCTATAGCTGAATGAAAAGACACTAGAGAGAAAGACAGTGACAGGAAAGTGCTGTAGAATGCCACAGGCCTGGGGAAAAACTTCCTAGAGAAGAAGGGGCTGGCAGTGACTTAATGGTCTTCCATCTTCAGGATAGACATTACAGGCCATGAGGAAGTTAAAGCCAGATCTGAAAAAAAGAGTCCCCAGTAGGGAGGTAGGAACAAGACCCTGCAACCAAAGTCTCAAGGCACCTCCTTTGGAGAGGGAAAAGTGTTTTTAAGTATAGAGGAGCTCTCTCGGCTAACAAGCTTTCAGAGTGGGCATGTCTTGAGGCAGGAGGAGGGCCTGTGTGACCTTTGGAGGTTCTTGTCATACAAAGGTCCACTGTGATGCTCAGAGACCCTCACTGTCTCCTTGACACCACCACCCCCTTCACCCCCAACTGAGTCTCTCCTTCTGAAGCATCTGGCTGGCTTGCTACCTGCTGCTGGTTCCTGTCTTTTCATCTGTGACCTCTGCTCCCTACATCCGTGCTTCCCTCTTCACAGACTGTAGCTATTTCTGCTCTTTCAGTAGAGAAGGGCTGAGTGTCTTCCCCTTCCCAAGGTCACAGCTGGTTGGGCTGGAAGGAAATCTGCTCCCTCCAGCCCCTCTTGGTGTTGGGGGGGGGCCTTGTGGTGTAGGGACCAGCACAACACAGGGCAGACTACCTGGATGAGTCTCATCCATCTCATCCATCATTCATTCAGCCTATTTATTAAGTACCTACTAAGTGCCAGGAGCTGAGAATACACTAGTGATCAGAATAGACACAGAGCTTACAGTCTTGTCCTAGTGGCCCTGAGGCTTCAGAAGACCCCTAAACCAAGGTCTTCTGTATTTATCCACTCACAGAAATTTTTGCAATACCTATAACCAACAAAGGACTCATATTTGAAATATATAAAGAACTCCTACTAAGCAATAAGACAGAAAGCCTAATAGAACATGGACAAAATACTTTAACAGATATCCAAATGGAAAATAAATATAGGAAAATGTGCTTAACATCATTGGTTATCAGAAAAATGCAAATCTAAGCCACAATGAGATACCACTACACACCCCACCAGAATGGCTTAAGATTTTTAAATCTTTTTATATTGACAATACCAAGTGTTGATGAGAATATGGAGCAACTGGAACACTAAGACACTGCTGGCAGGAGTATAAATTAACATGAGCACTTTGGAAAATTATTTAGTAGCATTTACTGACACTAAACCTATGCCTACTGTATGACCCAGTAATTCTTTTCTAGGGATATATCCAATAGAAATATGAACATAAGTGTACCTAGGAACACAAACAAAGATGTTATAGCAGCATTATTCATAATAACCCCAAATTGGGAACAACCCAAACATCCATCAACAAAATAATAGATAAATAAGTTGTGGTATATTCATTTAATGGCATACTCTACAGCACTGAAAATGATTGGGCTGCTGCTACCACAACATTTTGCCAGAATTTCACAAACATACACAAAATAATACCTACTAAATAGTTTCATTTATATAAAGTTCAAAAGCAGGCAAAACTAATCTGTAGCGTTAGATAGAGGATAACTTTGGGAAGGAAGGTGGGATAGTGACTGGGAGGGGCTGTGAGGAGGGCCTCTGGGGAGCTGGTAATGATCTAATTCTTGATCTGGGTGGTAGTTCTATGGTATTTTCACTGTGTCATATTTTGTCACACTTAGGCTTTGTTCACTTTCCCACGTGTCTGGTATACTTTGATTTAAAAAAAAAAAATGCCCACAGGAGAGGGGAACTCTTCCCCGCGCCCCCCATAGTTGTATATCATAGCCGCACAGCCTTCTAGTTGCTGTATGTGGGAAGCGGCCTCAGCATGGCCGGAGAAGCGGTGCGTCAGTGCCCACCTGGGATCCCAACCCGGGCCACCAGCAGCAGGGCGCGCACACTTAACCACTAAGCCATGGGGCCAGCCTGAGAGGGGAACTCTTTTTGGGTGGTTAAAAAATGGAAGGTAGGAAGGGACTAGGAGGAAGATCAAGATTTTACATATAAGTGGCTGAGCTGCAGCAAGAGTTTTAAGGGAGGGGAGGGAGGTCTGTTGAAAGGAGCAGGAGAGGAATTTTCACCAGCCCCTGACTGAGAAGTCTCCAGATACATAAGCCTTAATTCCCCGCCAACCCTACACCCCTATCCACAAATGGATCCTTTTGGACCAAGCCCGTTGTTTCCTAGCCTAGCAGCTACTTCTCTCTCCAGGGGGAGAGACCCAGTGTTTGAAGCCAAAATTGGGGTTCTAAGACACTGACGTTTCCTCTACTAGGGCCTGTGAGAGTGCAGGCCCTTGATGCAAATATCCCAGCAGCTGAGCTGGAATAATCCTGAGTACTGAAGTAGGAGGTGGGGGGCGGAGTTGTATGTGTTTGTCATCCTTGTCCAAAGGAATTACCTGCTCCGGTTGCTGTGTGCGTCTCTCCGAAGGAGGAAGGGGCAGCCGAAAGCTTCATACTCAGCACTATGTTCTCCTCTCCCTATGCACACCACTACTCCAAAGCCCATCCAGGAGTCTGGAGTCGTGCTCTAGTGCCCCCCAAGCCACTTTCCGGGAGGAAAAGGGCAGGAAGGAACCACTGGTCACAGGTTCCACTGACAAGAGGGGAAAACCAGGGGGTGGCGGTTCCTTTGTGGGGGAGGTCACACCCCCTGCACAAAAACATCCCAAAGAGAACTGGTACTGAGTTTGCGTTGGAGAGGTGGAGATACCCCAGGGAGGAAGTGGCAAAAGGCGAGATGGGAACACCCCTCTTTGATCCCACAAGGTGCGTCAGGGAAACTTGGATTTCGTTTAGCCCGGGATGGAGACATCTCTCCCCATGCTGCCACCAGGATCAGTGGGTCAGAGGAAGCTAGGCTCCCCTCCGCCCCTACCTCAGGTGGTGCGTGCGGGACCCCAGCCACGAGTCTGACCTCTTTTCCCTCCCGCCCGCCCATCCCCACCCCTTTCAAGGCTGGAACTTTATTAAGGCCGGTTCCGTCAGGGCTGAGCCATTTGCTTAGAGGAACACGGAATCTGGCGGAAGCGCGAGGTGACGGGCCAGCAGGAGAGGAGCGGTGTCCCAGAACAAGGTAGGGCCGGTTCTGTCCGGGTACCGAGCGCGGGGAAAGAGCACGGGGATGCGCGGGAGCCCACGGGGTGAGCGGCTGGCTCCACAGGGAGGTTTCCCGGTCTTCCCGAAGGCCAGAGGCTCAAGGAAACCCTCCAGACGCCCCGCGGACGCGCACAGGCGCACAAGACTATGAAGGGCGAGGAGGCCCCGGCGGCGGGGCGGCCCGAGGCAGGCGGCGCTGCGCCGCGAGCGCCGGGCGGCGGGGCACCTCGGGCGGACAGGCGCGAGGCCCCGCGAGCCCGCGGCCCTTCCAGCCGGGTCCGGTTCCCGTCACTCCCCGCTCGGCGTTCCGCCGGCGCCCCGCCTCCGGGGCAACGATGGGAGGAAAGGGGCCGGGCCACGGCGGAGCCCGCCCCTCCCCAGGCCCTCATTGGCTGCCTCAGTTGTCCATCCAGAATCTATTTTTGATGGAGGGGGGTTGCCACCCAGTCTGCCCCAGATCACGTTTGCCACAAGCAACCAACCAGTCGGCCCCGAGTCCGCGGGCGAGAAGCGGTTAGGGGCGAGCGAGCTCGGCTCCACAGTCCGCGGTCCGCGGCCTCCCCGCCCAGGCCCGCGGCGGTATATCCTGCCCTCCCCGGCCCCCTCCCCTCGTGGAAGCGGAGCGGTGGCCTCGCCGTAACGCAGAGGCGAAATGTAGCGAGCGGGGTGTCGCGGCTGGACGCTCACCTTGGCCGGGGTTGTGGGGGGCACGCCGGGGGCCAAGGAGGACTGCCAAGGAGGAGGAGTGATGAGAAGAGGGGGAACCCTGCACCCCCCGAGACGACGGATCCCTGCTGCCACTCGCCAGGCGCCCCCCTTCCTCCCAAGCGAGGCGCAGGTCAGTCCTGTTGGGTCCGGCGGGGTGGGTGGCCGAGGGCGCGAGTCCTGGCGCGCAGCGCAGTTGTTGAGTCTGAATCGGAGCGGGGGGGTGCACCCGGTTACTTCTCCCCCTCCCTGGGTTTGGGGATACTAAAATGGGTCTTTTGTGTCCCCTCCCCAGGGCATCCTGGTTCAGTTTTGCTTCTTTCATCCCAGGGCCTTAGGCCGGTCTGAAGTCTCTTTATTGGAAAGAAGGCGGTGAGGGACTGGCTTTTCTTCCTGCGAGCTCCCTGTCAGGTTAAGTGGCCTGCCAGGAAGACAGGAGGAGGAGGGAGGGTCAAGTTTTAGCATACTCAGAAACTTTTCTGGCATAGGGGCAGTAGTCTCTCTCCTGCTCAGAAGTTTCCTCCTGGATCTCTAGGGAGGGTCTTCCAAAGAACCACAGGGCTGTGTTTAAGGAGTTTGGAAAAGGGAGTCCCCCTGGTGACTTGAGTGGACGGAAAGAGAAAACAATTCCCATGGGCCAGTTACTGGAGTTTGGTCCACCCTTTCCCAAACGTTGACTAATTGTGTGTTTGAATACTTAAGGACCTATTCATCCTACCTAGGGGAATTCTCTTTTTAAATTTATTTTTCAGTTGTAAGAGCTGTTCTGGTGAAATGGAATAATAGGGTGGGATCAAGGCCTGGGGATTCTTTTAGGCAAGAAAAGTGGGGCTGTTACAGCTTAAGAGACATGCATGTGGGAGCAAATGCATTTTGGCTTATGCTGCTCTATTTTTTGTTTGGTTTTGTTTTATTTTTTATTTTTTGAGTTGGTGCTTTTGTGTTTTTGTTTTTTAAGAATTCCACTATATCCAACTCGCAGTAACCCTGGGGAACAAGGCAAACCGAGGGAACTGAAATGTGTGCATAATAACCAACAGTTTTACGCTCTTTCTCTTCAAACTGAGATAACTCCCTTGTCCTATCTGACAGGCTCACAGGGCCCAGAGCAGGGGAAGAGAGCTAGAGACAGAGGCCTGGATCCCAGTCAGGCGTCTGAGCTTTTTGTGACACCGTTGACTCTCAAGGGCAGGCTTGGGTAGGCCCTGGCTCTTGGCCTTGGTCTGGCTCCCATTGCCCAGGGAGTCCTCCTATTTTTTTTCTCAGGGGCTAGGGTGTTTGTGGGTCTGGGGACCTTTAGTCAGTGATCAGATTCTCTCTGTTTATTTGCCCAGTGCTGCTGTCTTGTGACTGTAAACAATCACTTTCTACAGTGGGGTGGCTATGCAGCAGGGAGTTTGTGACTAAATTTGTAACTGACGCCACTGGGAGACCACACTTAAACAATCCTGCGTTCTTAATGGGCATTCAAGAAGGGATCTCCCCCAAGACATCCCTGCCACCTTCAGTTGCTGAGAGGACAGTACCAACGTCTCCTGCGCAGCATCTGCCCAATCCCAGGCTGGCTACATCTCGTTGCTGTTGACCACGGTGGTGACCCCTGTGGGCCGTGGGTTGCCAGATGGGAGGATGGCGGGGATAGTGCCCGCTGGGCCTCCAGATGTCACAGTGCAGGAAGGAGTAATTTTAGTGGAAAGAAGGAGGCAAATAGAAAACTCTTTATGCCTGCCTTGTGGGAGAAGTCTCCCAGTATCAGCTGTCCTTTGCTGTGTCATAACATTCTCTTTTTCTTGTTTTCTTCCTTCCCACGTAAGGTGTTCCACACAGACTCTCATAACTTTAAGGACCAGGGATTTGGGGAGGTACAAGGTCTTCCCAGGAAAGAAGGAAATCTTCTCTGGAAGAAAGGGAAGAGACGGCAGCCGCTGCCCTGGGACCAGCAGAGCCCAAGGAGCTGTGGGAAGCTGAAGGAGCCGAGCCAGAGGCGTGGGAAGGAGCCGCAGCCCCAGGCTGAGGCTGCATTCTGAAAGATTTGAACCGAAGCTACTTTTCATGAGAGAAGGACCACCTCAGAGGGCACCCCAGACTTAGCTGGGCTCTTCTTTCTGAATGTCCCCTGTTCTGAGGAGCCTGCTGCTGAGAACCAAAGAAGATAAGAGGCCAGATAAATTTCCCTCAAGCACAGCACTGGCTGGCCGGAGTCAGGCCTCTGCACCCCTACTGGCTGGCTGTGGAGTCTGGTGAGGAGCTGCTGTTCCCCTCCAGCTCACGGCTTCAGTGCTTGATGGGGCTGCCTGTTGGTAGATCAGCTTTTGCAGTGCCTAGTAGGAGCGGAGAGCCGTGGGAGGGAGTCCTGTGGCACCCAAGCCTGGGTTCACCCCAAGACTAAGGTCTTTCCTGAGTTAGAGAGGGATAAAACAAGAAAGAGAGAGGAAATTTCCCCTACCCCTCCTGCCTTCCCGTCATGTCCTCTAAGCCAGAGCCGAAGGACATCCACCAACTGAACGGGACTGGCCCTACTGCCTCACCCTGCTCTTCAGATGGCCCTGGGCGAGAGGCCTTGGCTGAGACCTCAGAGTTCCTGGGGCCTGATGGGGCTGGGGTAGAGGTGGTGGTGATTGAGTCTCGGGCCAACGCCAAGGGGGTTCGGGAGGAGGACGCCCTGCTGGAGAATGGGAGCCAGAGCAACGAAAGTGATGACGTCAGCACAGACCACGGCCCCACACCACCCTCCCCGCTCAAGGAGACCTCCTTTTCCATCGGGCTGCAAGTGCTGTTTCCCTTCCTCCTGGCAGGCTTTGGGACTGTGGCGGCTGGCATGGTGCTGGACATCGTGCAGGTAGGACCTGGGGAGGGCAGCTCTTGACCGTGAGCCCTGGGGCCACCTTTTCTTCCTGGGAAACTGACGCTTGGAGCTTCCTCTCCACCTCCCTGTCAGAAGTAGCTGCTGCTTCCTAGAATACGGTTTCCCTTTGGATCATGTCCTCAGTTTCTTCTTGGTCTAGTTACTGTCTACAGAAGCCTCGAGGAAGCCCAGTAGCCCTGGGGAGGTCAGGGCATTATTGCTTGACAGAAGCAGAACTAGCTTGGAAGAGGATCTTAGGCTTGGAAGAGGAGAGATGGAACAGTGTTGTTGCCTGCCATCCCTCCTGAGCATTCCTGCTGAGCCCAGCTCAGTAGGAGACATTTAGATGAGCCTCTTCCTTATGCTCACCTTTCCTTTCACTTGGGGCTTCAAGGATACCCATAGTAGAAAGCTCAGTTTCAAGTCTCCCCTCCATCCCCCTGCTGGGCAGGAATTTGTCCGGCTGCCAAGAGGGTCTCAAATAAAGTGGGACGGTTCTTAAAGGCGTTTTCTGTTGCTTATCTGCTGTAACCTTGGCACAATCTCCTTGGGGAATAGGGTTGGGTACTGATGCGTGATTTGGGGGGGTTAGCATGATAAGACCCAGAAGTGCTAATTATGTGACATAAGTGGGGACAGAATGTAACTAGGCCTGGGCAGAACTCCTCTTTGCTCTTTACCTGTCTTTCAGGAACCTGCCCTGGGCAAAGAGTGCTCTTTTGAGGCTACTGGGTGGAATTAAGGATAAGAACTGGCAGGATCTAGAAGTTAAGAGCCAGGGACATGCTGTGTTAGCATGTTGTAGTTTAGGACTTACCCGGAACCTTCAGGTCCCAGAGAGAGTTCAAGTCTTGTTTCCAGGTAAAGGTTTTGAAGCTCAGTAAGGCAGGCAGAGCTTCCTGAAGGTGCTGGGTTTATCTGAGCATGTATCAAATTCCTGCTGAGTGCTGGGCTCTGTCCTAGGTACTTGGAAAAATACAGAGGCCAGGGGAGATCTGGCCTTTGCCCAGTGTGTCCCTGCCCATGAGATCTCTCAGGAGGACATGGAGCTCAGCAGGCCCTCCTCTTTGCCAAGCTAACCCTACAAATGGTGCATGTGGTGATGCAGAGAGCCCTGCTGACGGGTCTTACTGTGCCTGTGCCCCAGGAAATGGAGGGTGGTTGGTTCTAGGTGTTTCCTTCAGCACTGTCCCCCTGGACCCCTTCAGGAGAACCCTGCACTTTGGCTTGCTAATGAGGATGGTGTTTACGTCATGCCAGAGTGCCTTGTACTGCCTCACCTCAACTCTAACCTGTAATGTTGAGCACTGTTCCTGCGTGCGGTTTAGGAAGCCAGCCTGGAGCTGGGAAGGCGGGCTTTGGCTTCTTCCCGCTAGCGGCGGCCCCTCCTCCTAGGGCAGTGAGTGGGGTCGAGGGAGGGGGAGCAGTGAGACTGGGGTAGCAGTTTCTCTACCTCTTCCATCCCTTTCCTGTGGCCTTGGTTCTCATTCTTAGAGTTGTTGAGTATTGGTTTGGTGCCTACAAAGGATTATAGAACCAAGGTCTGATGGTAAACTGGGAAGAGTGGTTTTATTTTCTGGATAATAATAATGGTAGTGGGGAGCGTTTGCTATGCTCTTCTGTAGGGGCCATAATCATCTCCGTTTTGTAGATCGGGAATTTATGGCTTAGAGGGATTAGGTAATTTGCCGCTGGTCATCTGACTCCAGAGCTTGCGCCGTTAACCTCTTTGGCCTTCACCATGGCCATGGTTCACTAGTTGGTTAAAGACTCTGGGAGGAGTCTGCTCTCTTTGTCTTCCCCTGAAGAACAGGGTGGACTGGAATCTGGAATAATTAGAGTTATATTCTAAAGTGAACAAGAACAAAAGATCTTAGAAGGGATGGGGAGCACCCTGCCATCCCACACACTCAGAGTTCTAGAGCTGTAAAAGGCTTCTAACATCTTGCCCCACCCCCACCCCACCCCCATGAGCCTGAGACATCGAGAAGGCTCAGAGCAGAATACTGGAAGGCTGGCGGGGGTCAGTATTTGAGGTAGGGCACCTTTGGAGCCTGCCCAACATGCCCACCAAGGGCCAGCATTTGCCCTTCCTGTGGCACCTAGGCTCACCCCAGAGTGAGGGTCCACTTGGTATGGATGGCAATGGCTGGTTTGTCCTTGTCACCTTCCCCCAGCCTACTTGCCACAGCTGGGCTGAAGCAGGCCCTGCAGATGGCTGCAGTGATATCATGGGAGAGGGTGGGTGCAGAAAGACTGGGACATGGAACCGCAGAGAGATCTTTATTCCACATCCAGGGGAGCAAAAGGGGTGATTGACAGTCTCAGATTCAGGAAGAGCAGAACGATTTCTAAGTCTTCACACCTGCATCCCCCTTCACAAGCTCAGACGGCTTTCAGTGGGACAGAGTCTGAGAGTGCCTGAGACTGGGACTGTCTGGAGGAGTTGGCTGTAGAGTAGTCTCAGTGTCTCAGAGCAACTCAGCAGGAGGCCGTGTTGGTGCAGATGTCTCCTTGGTTCAGGGCCCCCCATCTTTCCGCACTACTGCAGAAGACCCAGTCTCTTCCTGGAAGGCCCATTTCTGTCTCCTCTCATCTGCCCTGCTCTCTACATAACGTGCTCAGCCAGCCTCTGCAGGGAGATAAGGGGCTGGGTAGACAGGCCAAAAGTAGGAAAAGGATAAATGGACTGTGATCTGCTCCAACTTCCGCACCATGGCATTTGGGAGGGAAAGCAAGATTGGGCCCAACGTTGGAATTGAAGGGGTTGGGGTATGGCGCCTCCATACTGCAGATGCTTTGTGCCCTGCCCCTTAGTTTGGCCCAAGGCTGCTGCAGGGCCTCTCACTCCCTTTTTCTGTCAGCCTTTTGAGGGTTGGGAGTAGCAGGAGGCGGTGTGCCGACCTTCGCTGGAATTGCCAGCGGTGTTAAGACAGGTGGGACTCCTAGGTCCTTATTTTTTACTTGCTGGAGCCACCCCTGGTGGTCTAGTGGTTACGATCTAGCGCTCTCACTGCTGTGGCCCAGGTTCGGGTTCGTTTCCTGGTCAGGGAACCAGACCACCCGTCTGACGGTTGTCATACTGTGGCAGCTGCGTGTTGCTGTGCCACCCATGGTGGACAGGTTTCAGCAGGGCTTCCAGACTAAGACAGACTAGGAAGAAGGACCTGGCCACCCACTTCTGAAAAAATTGACCATGAAAACTCTATGAACAGCAGGGGAGCATTGTCTGATATAGCGCCAGAAGGGTAGAGGATGGCGCGAAAGGACTGGGCAGGGTTCCCCTCTCCTGTCCACAGGGGCGCTAGGAGGTGGGATTGACTTCGTTTTAGTAAACAAAAATTCACTTGCTGAGGATCTCAAGGAAAGTAGACCTCCCCTCCCCCAAACCCCTCCTCCTCTGGCTTCTCTGCCCTGCTATATATACACAGAAGAGTCTACAGAGATGAAAGTGGATGGCAAGCGTGGACTTGGGGAAGTGGAGTGGAAAAGAAGCATTCGTCTCGTGGCCGGCCTGCTCCCTGCTCCCATGGCTGCCTGGGCAGGAGCTCAGATTCCATCTCACTTGACCACCCCTTTCTCAAACTTTGTACAGCCCTGTATATCCAGGCATTGCCCTGAGGCCCTTCTCCTTGGACACCTAGAGGATGCCTAGGGCGGAGTAGGGGAAGCCTCAGACCAGTGAATGCTGGACTGACTCCAGTCTGATCTCGTCCTCACCTTGAAAGGTCAACTCCAGCCCAACTTCCCAGGTTC
The DNA here is from genome assembly GCF_020826845.1 of Diceros bicornis minor. Classification (NCBI taxonomy): domain Eukaryota; kingdom Metazoa; phylum Chordata; class Mammalia; order Perissodactyla; family Rhinocerotidae; genus Diceros; species Diceros bicornis. The sequence goes on from NC_080743.1 coordinate 100,150,090, forward strand.
TTCTACAGCCTGGCTTAGAGCGTCTCTCTAGGGATTTCAGTCTCCTTCATGTCTTGATTCCAACTCTTCCTGGCTGTAACTTTCTTCCCTGCTGCTACCCTTCTGGAGAGGAAGAAGGCTCAGGGCAGAACACTCAAAGGCTAGCAGGGGTCAGTATTTGAGGCCCAAGGAGGTGAGAGGTGGAAGAGGCAAGATGGAAGGACAAGAAAGAGGTCCCGGCAGGGCCACTGAGGTGCGAGACGTAGGGTGATTGCTCTGAGTGAGGATTATTTCTGAGTATGGGGGGAGCAGTCTCATTCCTCACCCCCAGAATATCAGGGACCAATGAGCCCCTGCCAAGGACAGAAAGAAAGGGAAGGGGAGCTGCATTTCTGAGAAACGGTGAAATTGTAGATGCCCTTTCCTGCCAAGTGGGGCAGTGCTTCCGGGAGCCTGCCCTTTTCCACCCCCAGCAGAGCAGGAAGGCGTGGGTGAAGACTGCTGATGGCTCGGCTGACGGGTTTGACTTCAGGGGCAGGCCCTCCCAGCCAGGATGAACAGGATGGGCCTGAATCAGGCCAAAGGAGGGAGGAAAGACAGTCACTGTCTGCCCCTGCCACATTCTACCCACTCCTCACCTTGGGGCCACTCTGCTTCCGGGCTGGTTCCACATCACCAGCATCTCTTCCCCGAGCCTGTGCGCGCGGGTCAGGGACTCCCCCGCCTGAGCTGCATCTTTGAGAGGGTTTTGTGGGTGAAGAAAGTATGTGTGTAGGAGCTGGCTACTCTGACCCAAGTGCCAGCTCGGGGCTTTGCTGGACTGGAGTCAGGTAGTGTGAGGTTGCAGGCTGTATTCTGTGCGGGTTGGGAAGACTTTTGCCTAGGGGCTCTTATTGTGACTGCTTGTTCTGCTTGCCTGCCTGTCTCTCATCTTATCACTACTAAAACCGCATACCTTCTAGGTCCTTCTGCAGTTAGGAGGAGAGGGTGCCTGTGTGCTGGAGGTGGAGGAATTTGAGAGTGCTTATAGTGGCAGCCAGAGGGGCTTAGCTGAGCTTCATACATATTTTTTTCTTAAATAATCATAAAGACAGACAATATTCCTTACAAACAATTCAGAAAATATTACTTGCTTACATTTAGAGTATTTTCCAGGCCTTTTCTCTCTGCCAATACATATACATTACATACACCTACCTATAGAACTAAGCTCTTCACAGAGCTGGCGGCTTGGAAGCCCGGAGGGGCAGACGTTTTGCAGTGAGGAGGGGATATGAGGCTGTGCTCTGGGAGGAGCTTTGAAAGCCAGCGGTCAGGCACCCTCATGAAGGGAGAGGAGCCAAGGGGAATTCTTCCCCTCTCTGGAGCTGCGTGTCCAGTTTAGGCGAGGAAGGAGGAGACAAAGCAGAGTGAGGCTGGGCCTGCAGGGAGCTGGAACCCCAGTGGTATGCACCACCATCCAAGAGTCACAGTCCCTGAGCTCCTCCAGGCAGATGGGGCTCATGGAGCCGCCCTCTCTGAGGGCCCTGGGGGTGAGAAAGGATTCGTATCCCTCCAGTGTTGAGAAGGAGCTGGCTCTTCCTGTGAGTGCCTGAAAGCTCAGTAATTGTTGCTGGGGGAGGCTGGGCCTGTGGGTGGGGTTGGGGGGGTTCTCCTCCCCTCCTTGTCTTCAGAGGGCCTTCCCTAGAGAGTCCTAGGCCCCCCGCCTGTGAGGGGCCAGGCAGGAGCTCAGGTAAGAGTGTGCTGTAGCCCTAATGAAATGAGCCTTTCTCCAGAATCCTGGGAGGGACCACCCCTGCCCCCAACCCGCCCCCCCACACACAAAGAACTGACAGGAAAAGAGAGGTCCTTGCCTTATAGGACTCCCCAGTGTCCAGCCTCCCTGGTCTCTAGCCCTGGCCCAGTCCCCTCTGATATCCTTGTTCATCTTTTTTTTTTTTTTTTACTGTGGTAAAAAACACAACATAAAATTTATCATCTTAACCATTTTTAAATGTACAGTTCAGTAGTGTTAACTATATTCACATTGTTATGAAACAGATCTCCAGAACTTTTTCATCTTGCAAAACTGAAACTCTATACCCATCACACACTAACTCCTCTTTTCCCCCTTCCCCCAGCTCCTGATAACCACATTTCTACTTTTTATTTCTGAGTTTGACGACTCTAGGCACCTCATATAAGTGGAATCATACAGTATTTGTCTTTTTGTGACTGGCTTATTTCACTTAGTATAATATCCTTAAGGTTCATCCATATTGTAGCATGTGATAAGATTTCCTTTTTAAGGCTGAGTAATATTCCATTGTATGAATATACCACATTTTGTTTATGCATTCATCATCCATAGACACTTGGGTTGCTTGCACATTTTAGCTATTGTAAATGATGCTGCTATGAATATGGATGCACAAATATTTCTTCAAGGCCCTGCTTTCAATCCTTTTGGATATATACCCAGAAGTGACATTGCTGGATCATACAGTAGTTCTATTTTTAATTTTTTGAGGAACTGCCATACTTTTTTCCATAGCGATTGAACCATTTTACATTCTCACCAACAGTGCACACGAGTTCCAATTTCTCCACATCCTCACGAACACTTTTTATTTTCTGGGTTTTTTAATAGTAGCCCTGCTAATGGGCCTGAGGCGATATCTCATTGTGGGTTTGATTTGCAGCCTTGCTCATCCTTATCTATAGTGTCAGTGCTGGAATTGCCTTTGGAGACCGTCTGATCTGGCCTCTGAAGTGTACATTTTACAGTCGGGAGCTTGAGGCCCTTGTAATTTGTTTAAGGTCCCCCGCTGGTCTATGTGGGGAGGATCCTAGGGAGATAGCATGAGGCCCCACCCTGTGGTCCCTTAGAGGAGACCCAAGGCTCTCAGTCCAGTGCCCTTGCACATGACAGCACTTTGCCCCCCAACCATGATACCCTGATCAACCTACGTATAGCCCCCTGGCCACCTGCCCCCTCCCTGTCTCCAAACCTGAAGGCTTTCCATTCTTAAAACAAATAATGGAACCTATGTTACCTTTGCCCCCAGGGCCAAGGAGGGAGACGCAACCCCAGCCTTTTTTGCAAGTCTTCAGTTTCCATTGCAACTCAAGTATCCTACATTTTCCCCTCTTAGCACTAAGAGTATAGTGCTCTCTGAACGTCAGTTTCCTCATTGACGAAATAGGGATAAAAATAGCCCCTACCTGAGTGGGCTGTTGATAGGATAAATGAGAAAATGCATGTAGAGCACTTAGCCCATCCTTTAGACGTTGGCTGAAGGGATTGGTAGGAGAGCCAGGCCTAATGACCTCGGGACCGGAACTCATGTCTCCTCACTCTTCCTGCAGGGGTACCCTTGCCTCTCCTCGCTGAGAGACGGGCGAAGTTGTGTGGGGTGAGGAAGTGCAGAGGAGGAATAAAAAGGTTCTTGCAGGGCCGGACCCATGGCTTAGCAGTTAAGTGCTCGCGCTCCGCTACTGGCGACCTGGGTTCGGATCCCGGGCAGGCACCAACGCACTGCTTCTCCAGCCATGCTGAGGCGGCGTCCCACATACAGCAACTAGAAGGATGTGCAGCTATGACATACAACTATCTACTGGGGCTTTGGGGGAAAAATAAATAAATTTAAAAAATTTAAAAAAAAAAAAGGTTCTTGCAAACTGGCGCTCCGAGGTTTGAGGGCCATGGTCTTCATTCAGAGTCTGTTTAGAAGGAGAGTTGCTGTGGCTGAGGCCCAAAGCCCTTGGAGATAGAAACCAAACAAACTCTCTAATCTCCCCAGCCCAGCCCCACGGAGCCCCACTCTCCACAGCTGAGACAACACCACACGAGGCTGAGGCCACAGAGAAACCGGACTAGAGGCAAAGGGGCTGAGGACTGCGGATTGAGGGGCCATCACAACGGAGCTCTAGGGTGTAAGCTAGCCTGGGTGACTTGGCTGTGTGGGGCTCACCATTTTCTCGTCCTGGCTCAAGAAAGCAGGCAGAGGAAGTAGAGCCAGGCTAGAGTCTTCTGACTGGAAGACCCTCTATATCTGCCCTGTTCTGGGTGGCAGGCAGCGGGGCTATGTTGTGTGAAGCACGGTGGTCTTGGTTTGGTTCCAGGGTTCTTGGAGGAAAAGCGGCTGGTGTCCTCACTCCCTGCTGATTCCATTTCCTCCTCAAGCCCCTGATCCCAGACTGTTTGTTCAACCTCGATGCCAGCCCTTTGGGGCACTCAATTCCTGGATTCTGTTTTCACCTTGTAGCACTGGGAAGTCTTCCAGAAGGTGACAGAGGTCTTCATCCTCGTGCCTGCGCTGCTGGGGCTTAAGGGGAACCTGGAAATGACCCTGGCATCGAGGCTCTCCACTGCAGTGAGTGTTCTGGCTGGGACAAGTGGGGCGCACAGAGGACTCCCGGCAGCACAGAGCCAGGCTGGGAGGTCACTACAGACCTTTCTCAACTGCCCAGGCCTGGAGTGTGGGGCTGGGGTGGGAAGGTGTAGGGAGATCCCAGGCTGGGTGTCCTGCTCCTAGGCAGGGGCTTCCTGCCCAGAGTGGTTCCTAGGCTTGGTTTCTGGATGTCCCAGCCATCCCTGGACTCTTGCCCCACCCCCTGCTTCGAAACCCGCCTCGTGACTGTTTGTGCAGCTTTGACAGGCGAGCATCATGCTGGTCCCTGCACCTGCACAGATGGGGGCCTCCTCTGATCTCTAGCCCTGCTCTGCAGCTGGGCAGGAGCAGAGCCAGGCCTTCCCAGCCCCTCTCCCATTCCCTTCCCTTTTCCTCATGGCAGCTTGCTCTTCTTTAAGGGAATAGAGGGAGGGGGGCTGCTCCTCACTCCTACCTCCCACAACCCCTTAGATCAGCCATGATGGTCCAGAGACTGAACCAGATACAGGGCCATGGGGTGGGAGGCGGGAGGCAATAAAACTCAGCAGGCCAGGGGAGCCAGGTGGCAGGGATGGCCCTGCATGGCCATGAGTCTGGAGAAGGTAGCAGAGAGAAGTGGCAGCCAGCCTAGCCCACCCCCACGTGCCCTACTCCTGGCCTACTTCTGTGCCACCTTACTCCTTCCCATGCACTCTTGTGGCCTCAGTCCTGCACTAGCAGCTGACCTTTCCTTCCCTAGGATAGCAGGCTAGCTTCAGAGCCGGGGGTCAGGTCCTTCTCACCCATGTGGAAATGGGCTACCCAGATGAACAGGACAGAGAATGGAATCTGCCTCTGCTCAGTGGCTGTCCTGAGAGCAGGAAAGAAGAGGAGGCTGCTTGGGAGCCCCCTTCCTGGCCCCACCCAACCGCAGGAGCTCAAGGCTCTTTAGCTCCTTCCCTCCCACCCTAGCCCCCCGATCCTGCTTCACTTTCCCTAGGGGTCATGTCCTGGTCCCAGAATCTTAGGCCATATACACTGCCTCCTGATCCAGGCAGGGTACTAATGGATGGAGCTTCAGGCCTTTTCCAGCCTGGAGCTCCAGCCCCTTGCCCTCCCCCTCCCAGGCCAACATCGGGCACATGGACACACCCAAGGAGCTCTGGCGGATGATCACTGGGAACATGGCCCTCATCCAGGTAAAAGAGCAGGGTCCAGAGAGGGTGGAGTAAGCTTTCCCTTAGTCAGGAATCGGAGAGGCTTCAGTCAGCCCCAGCCGACTCTTGAGTGAAGCTCCAGCATCCTGCTGAGCTGGCTTCTCCCGAAGCGGCTCGAGGAGGTAACCAGGTTTCCCAGGAAAACAGCCAAGATGGGGAGGGCCCAAGCATCCATGTCATTTCGTGGCTCCCAGTGGTGCGGAGGGCTTGAGTCCTCACAGATCAGACCTAGGAGCAGACTCAGGAGTGCTGGAGTATCCTTGACCACTGTTGTCCCATCTCCCCATGAGGCCACATAGGTTCCAGACAGGGAGTCTTCCCCCTTGAGTCCCAGGCGTTGTCTCTGGACTGAAGTCGTGGGCTCTGTTGAACCTCACCCCAATCCCCAGAGGAACACGCATTCAGCCAATAAAATGTCCCGGGCTCCTGCAGGGTGCACTGTCCAGTACTAGTGTCTGGTGTGAAACTAAATAAATAAATTCATCTTCCCAGCTTGGGAGGACTGGACAGTTCAGCCCAGCCTGCTTCCTGGGGCTGCTGAGGGCCAGGAAAAGGTCTGGCTAAGTGCTCAGTGACCTCAGCTACAAAGCTCTCTGTTCCCGGGGCTCTCCCCTCCTCAGGTGCAGGCCACAGTAGTGGGCTTTCTGGCATCCATCGCAGCCGTCGTCTTTGGCTGGATCCCTGATGGCCACTTCAGTATCCCACATGCCTTCCTGCTCTGTGCCAGCAGCGTGGCCACGGCCTTCATTGCCTCTCTGGTTCTGGGTAAGGAAAGGGAGTAGGGAGGCTGCGCCAGAGGTGTTGACTGGGCCTTCACCTCCAATCTCTCTTTTTGTTTGCTGATGCTCCTTGATCTCTTCTCACCCTGCCTGGCCCCCTCTTCTCCCTCCCCAGGTATGATCATGATTGGAGTTATCATTGGCTCTCGCAAGATTGGAATCAACCCAGACAATGTCGCCACGCCCATTGCCGCCAGCCTGGGCGACCTCATCACCTTGGCGCTGCTCTCAGGCATCAGCTGGGGACTCTACCTGGAGGAGGGTGAGGCTGAGGCAACAGAGTGTGACCTGGGTAGACTCCTAGGTGGGACTGGGAGAGATGGTAGTAGGTTTGCAAATATGCAAGGATTGCTTCTGTGTTCTTAACTATTTGGTTGGAACCAAGTTTGTAATAAGTCCTGACTTTAGAGAGGTGAGGCTAAGGACTTAACTTGAATTCATGCAGCCAGCAGGGGAAGTATCTGAGAAGTATATTCCTGCTTGGTCTTGTGGATTCTTGCTTCCCTTGGAGGGGTAAGGTGGGAACAGTAAAGGAAAGGAACGGAAGGCTGGAATCTGCTTACAGAATGAAGAAGGAGAGGGGAGATAGTTTCTGGGGATCAAAGCAAGAAACATAGAACCTGGTCTCTGCCCCTAGTAAGTCCAGTGCCTAGGGAGCTTTCAAGCCTGGTGTCCTCATCCACAAAATGGAAAAGGCTGGCCTCGCCTACCTCCTGGGATTATAGTGAGGATCAAATGAGGTCATATGTTTACAGACATTTAGTGTGGTATTGCTATTGATCTGTTGGAACATTTGCAGGCTGAGCCAGGAGGAGGCGGGGAGCAGGAAGCCACAGTGCTCACCTCTCTCTGATCTCTGCCTCTCTCAGATAACTGGCAGTACATCTATCCCCTTGTGTGTGTTTTCTTCGTGGCCCTGCTGCCTGTCTGGGTGGTGCTAGCCCGACGGAGCCCAGCCACAAGAGAGGTGTTGTACTCAGGCTGGGAGCCTGTCGTCATTGCCATGGCCATCAGCAGGTAGGCTCGGGCCCTTGGTTCACACCCCTACCCTCTTCCCACCCTGCCACAGACTCCCTTTTAAGCCCTGGAAAGGGACTGTGGTGCAGACCCTAGAAATGCCTTCAATAGTGTATCAATCACATGTCCTTCCATTGCAAGTGACAGAAACCATCTGAAACGGGTTTCATTGAAAAGCAGAATGCATTGGCTCAGGGAACTAAAAAGACAGCAGGGGCACAAATGATGACATCAGGGCCCCAGGATTCTCCATCTCTTGGCTGTGCTTTTCCCTGTGATGGTCTGTAGTTCCAGGTCTTACTAATTCCAGTGAGAAGAGTGAGATTCTTTCTCTCAACAGTTCCACAAAGTCCCATTATAGAATTTCATTGGTTCTCATCTGGTCACGTGGCTATCCCTGAACCAATCACTGTGGCCTTGGGGATGTGATGCTCTGGGTGAATGGGCCTAGAGCCTTGCCATCATTGGAGCAATGTCACCAGGACATTGCCTCAATGGTTTGTGAGAGACAGTTCCCTGAGGAAGAGCCCAGTGCTGTTACCAGAAGGGGAAATAAATACTGCACAGGCAGAACAGCAGAGGTCCTCACAGGCAGGTAGCCCTGCGGGTGGCTCCTCCAGCCAACTTGAAAAGTGGGTACAGGAGGCAGCTGCCTGACCCGGCGCCACCAGCTCGCTTGGGGGCACTGTGCCAATTCAAATGTTAGGAGCAGCAGCTGGTTCTGGCAAGGGAGGCAAGGCCTGGAAGACAAAGGACTCCTGGGAGCCCCATTGCTTCCCTTCCTCCTCCAAGGCCACATGGGCCTGGGCCTGTCAACCTCGGTCCAGAACAGAACCCTTCGATGGTCTTTGTATCATTTTGTTTTTGTGTCTATGTAGTGTGGGAGGCCTCATCCTGGACAAGACTGTCTCAGACCCCAACTTTGCAGGGATGGCTGTCTTCACACCTGTGATTAATGGTGAGGTCTTGGCATCAGCTGCCACGGGGAAAGCAGAGGACAGGAGAAGAGAATTTGGGGCTTTGTGTCAGTCAGGGTTCCAGCAGGCAGGAAAATCCAGCTCAAGTAGTTCAAGACTTGAATGAAGGGGCTGCTCATAGAGGCAGGAGCAGGGTAGAAACCCAGAGATTAGCACCTATAGGAAGCCCTAGTGCTCAAGGGTCAAGGGGAGGAAACAGGAGCCCAGAGAGAGCCCTTCTCTGCGCCCAACGGGGGTAAGGCACTGCCAAAAAGCAGGGAGGGATCAGGAAACTTCTCTCTCCTCCCACTCTCTCTGATTGCCTATTGGTGCCTCCTGTTGAACAAACCTAATTAGAAGCAGCCAGCAAGGGAGCCTGGGTGACACAGTCTGTAGAAATCAGCCTCCCAGCGCTCAGAGCAAGGCTGAGAAGGGCAGGGAATAGGTTGGAGGTGAGAGGGCAAACAGAGTAACTAGCACAGTTCCTGGGAGAGGTACCAGATTCCAGAGCTCAAACCTGATACCTGAAATTGGTTACTGGCGCCAGTGCATGAGCATTGGGTGCCTGGGTCTGCTCAGAGCATTAGAGAGAGGCTGAGGCAAGGCAAGGCCTTGTCCCCTCGGTTGTGCGGGACAGCAGGTGCACACACTGCACTGGTAGAGAAGTCAGGCTCCCTGAGTCTGCAGATCTGCCTGTGTCCTTTCCTGCATCCTCAGCCACACCAGGGGCACATGGGACTGCCGCATCTCCATAGCAGGGAGGATTGGAGGGTCTGGGAGACTCCCTGGAAAGGGGGGTGCCTTTGTCTTCCTTCTTAGTGTTTCACTCTTCTCCTGGGGACTGGAGAATGGGTCATGCCCTCCCCCCATGACTAAGGTCTTATGTGTCTCTGCAGGTGTTGGGGGCAATCTGGTGGCTGTGCAGGCCAGCCGTATCTCCACCTTCCTCCACATGAATGGGATGCCAGGGGAAAACTCTGAGCAAGTCCCTCGCCGCTGCCCCAGTCCTTGTACCACCTTCTTCAGTCCTGGTAATGACAGAGTCCCAGCCTCCTGGACCCATTCCAGCCCTGGAGGGAGGGGGCCAACAATCGGTGAACTTCAGTTAAGAAACAGCTGGGGCCTGGGGACACAGGTTCTCCTTCTCTGCTGGGCTATACCGCTATTCTTGAGGGCAGAACCCAGGCAGGAAGGCTGTCCTTTCCTGGGACGCCCTGGGGGGTGGAGACTATGGATGGAGAGGTAGCGAGTCAGCTGTCTGCTGCCCTGAGGTATAGTGTGGTACCTTCTGACTTTGACAGGCATGAGGCAGGTCTTCTCCTCCACTCCTCTCACACCCTTTTTCCCTGGGTTCCAGATGTGAATTCTCGCTCGGCCCGGGTCCTCTTCCTCCTCGTGGTTCCAGGACACCTGGTGTTCCTCTACACCATCAGCTGTATGCAGGGCGGGCACACCACTCTCACACTCATCTTCATCGTCTTCTACATGACAGCTGCACTGCTCCAGGTGTGCGCTGGCAGGGGCACAGGGAGGGGCCAGGGCTGCCCTGCAGGTACGACTTGGCCCGTCAGACACTCTGCCACCTCCTTCTCTGTGACTGGGTGGCTGATACACACTGGACAGGGGCTCAGGAGAACAGGCTGTGTTCCAGCAAGGTCACTAACATGCTGTGTGACTTTGGCTCTGTTGTGTTGTCTCTGAGCCTCAGTGATACATTTGTATGTATCACACAAATCCTCTCAATTTGTAAATTGAGAGGAATGGACCCGAGACCAGAGGTGGTGGTGGGGTGCTAGGCAGGTAGGCTTTGGGTACCACACCCCACTCCCCACACCCCACCCCTCCCACCCCACAGCCACGGAGTTCCACTTGGCTCTGTTTTGCATACTGGGCTTCTTTGGGAGATTTCCTTTGAATAAAAGGATTCACAGCTTGAAAAAGTGTCAAAACCACTGCACTAGATAATCTGTAGGATCCTCTCAAGCCTTGCCATTCTGTAATACTATGACACTCTCTCCCCTGTTCTATTATTACATTTTTTTCAACTTTTTATTTTGAAATAATTATACCTTCACAAGAAGTTGCAAAAAAAAAATGTAGAGAGAGATCTCATGTACTCTTCACCCAGTTTCCCCCAGTATAACATCTTGAATGGCTACAGTACAATAGCACAACCAGGAAATCAGCATTGGTACAATCCACAGAGCTTATTCAGACTGCACCCATTTTACGTGTACTCGTATGTGTGTGTGTTGTGTCTGCATGTGCGTGCACGCGTGGATGAATGTTTAATTCTATGTGGTTTAGTCACACGTGTAGATTCGTGTACCCACCACCACAGTCAAGATACAGAACTGTTCCATCGCCACAAGGTGCCCTCATGCTACCCCTTTAGAGCCACACTCACCCTTATTATTATGGGTTTTTTTTTTTTGGTGTTTTTTTTTTTTTTTTTTTTTTTGGTGAGGAAGATCAGCCCTGAGCTAACATCCGTGCCAATCCTCCTCTTTTTGCTGAGGAAGACCGGCTCTGAGCTAACATCTATTGCCAATCCTCCTCCTTTTTTTCCCCAAAGCCCCAGTAGATAGTTGTATGTCGTAGTTGCACATCCTTCTAGTTGCTGTATGTGGGACGTGGCCTCAGCATGGCCGGAGAATCAGTGCGTCGGTGCACGCCCGGGATCCGAACCCGTGCCGCCAGCAGCGGAGCGCACGCACTTAACCACTAAGCCACGGGGCCAGCCCTATTATTACATTTTAAATTTCTATATAGATATGTTTTTTGAATAGGTTATAACAATCACATAGTTTACAATTTTTTTGTGTGTGTGTGTGTGTGTGAGGAGGACTAGCCCTGAGCTAACATCCGATGCCAATCCTCCCCCTTTTTTTCTCTTGAGGAAGAGTGGCCCTGAGCTAACATCCATGCTCATCTTCCTCTACTTTATATGGTTTGCCACCACAGCATGGCTTACCAAGCGGTGCGTCGGTACGCGCCGGGATCTGAACCCACGAACCCCGGGCCGCTGAAGCAGAGCGCACACACTTAACTGCTTGCGCCACCAGGCCGGCCCCGTTTACAATTTTTTAAAGCTTCATAGTGAAACCTCAGTGAAAAGTCTTCTTTTCTGCCTGTTTCCCGGCCAGCCAGTTCTCTTCCCCACAGGCCATTGGTGCTATTTCTTGTTTATCCTTCAAGCTTATTCTGTATTTATACAAGCAAACATATCTATTTTCCTTTCTTTTTTTTTTTTGTGAGGAGGATCAGCCCTGTGCCAACATCTGCCAATCCTCCTCTTTTTTTTTTTTTGCTGAGGAAGACAGGCCCTGGGCTAACATATGTGCCCATCTTCCTCCACTTTATATGGGATGCCGCCACCACATGGCCTGCCAACCGGTGTGTCGGTGCGCATCCGGGATCCGAACCAGCCGACCCCAGGCCGCCGCAGCGGAGCACGCGCACCCAACCGCTTGTGCAAATGGGCCGGCCCCTATGTTTTCCTTTCTTTAACACAGATGTAGCATACTATACACACTGTCTACACCCTGCTTTTTTCACTTAACAGTTTAGCTTAGAGATCATTCCACATCAATACTTAAGGAGAAGAGCACCCTGATTTCCTATGCTGCATTCTATTCTATTGTATAGATGCAGCATCATTCACTGAGCCAGTCCTCTGTTGATAAACACTTACCGCTCCAACCCCTCACCTCAACTTTAGAAAAGTGTGTGTTGGGACATCTTGGCAAGAGCTGGGCTCAGAATCACCCATGTGCAGTTTCCCCGCAGCAGTTACCCAGTCGCCACGTTCCTTGCAGATAGGGGTTAAGTGCACCTGATGGAAAGGGGAGGGAGCAGGTATACCAAGGGTCTGTGGCTGGAGCTTGTCCCTTGGGCTGTGTTGAGAGGAATAAGTCTTGGCTCCAGTACCCATTACGAACACCCTGGGGGCACTCTCACTTCTGCTCTCTTTTCTAGGCCTGTGGAGGGCCGGAGCATGGCATTGATCCCCTTTAAAGGGTCTTCCTGATCCCTCTGCCACCTCCTCCCAGCCATGTGTCCCAGGGCCTGCTCAGGAGGCTGGAATGGAGCCAGCTGCTGCTGTTCCCTTCCTGGGGCATGTTCTGAAGTCTTCCTGGCCACACTCTTTTTTTGGGACTCTTCTGCAGCTGCTGGAAAGGGCGTGAAGTTATGGGAGCTGGCCCTCATCCAGGGCCAGGGCCAGGGCCACAGGGGTACAAGGCAGCTGTGTGCAGGGCAAGGGGGAATATGAAGGCTGCTGGAACTGGAACTTCTGGCTTCCCTGGAGAGAAGACAGGAGAGCTACAAAGTTTCCCTATAAATAGGTGTCAGTTCTGGCTTCTGGATCCCCCAAGGGGCTCTGGTTCCTGCATCTGAGCCACTTGGGGCAGAATTTACATACCATAGTATTTGCAAGGTACAGTCAAGAGTAGAGCCTCCCGAATGACTGTTGGAGCTTTACCGTCAGAAACCATTTCATTCTCACCCAGGTGCAGTCATTTAGGAAGCCCCAATGTCAGGAATAGTGCAGAGCGCCCAGAAGATGCAGGCCTGCCCACTTCCTCATAATATTCTAGATCAAGTGCATGGCCAACTGAAAAGTGCATGTGAATCTTGTTAAAATGCAGATTCCGATTCAGGAGATCCAGAGTGAGGCCTGAGATTCTGCATTTCTAACAAGTCTCAGCTGCTGTTGATGCTACTGCTCCTGGGCCCACTAGCAAGGTTCTGATCTAGATCATTCTTCTTTATCTATAGTAATGGAAGGAAAGCCAGGACACAGATAAATCAAAGCAGCAGATAATCTAAAATGTCTTTTGAATCGATATGCACTGCCTGCTTTATATTTAGTGTACTTATTCATAATTCTCTTTTGCTAGGACTAATGTTAAAATAAACCTGCATTCTTTGAGCCCACAACAGCAGAATGGAAAGGGTCAGAAGGAAGCCAGCTTGGGATAATCAACTATTACTCGGACACTTGTGCGGGCAGCAGCCTCAAACACTGTCCTTATTCCACTCTGCTCCAAGGAGAAATCCCTGTATGAAAAGCTAACTCCAACCCCCAGCCCCCTGCCAGTCTCCTGGAAAGGCCAGCATGCTGTTGCAGGAACTGGAGTGACCCGAGAATAGGATGACCCAGAATTAGAGACAAGAGGGCTGAATTCCTGCAACAAGTAGGATTTATTAGGAAGCCCCTTGTTTGGTAACTTTGGGAGCAGAATGTAATGTTGATGTGGGTGACCCCAACTTCCTTTCTAAAGGGCTCACATCATGTCTCTCATCTGCTCAAGGTGGTAACTGTGGGGGTGGAGGAACATAGGTTGCCAGAGTGGAAAGATGAGCTGTCCCAGCGGAAGGACTGTGGATAGCCAAGCCTTGTGATGCAATGAATAGGTCCGATCATGTGGCCTCTGGCTCCCTCTGGAGAGAGGGGATGGCTATAGCCTGGGCCTTTCTGTCTCTCCAGGTGCTGATTCTCCTGTACATCGCAGACTGGATGGTGCACTGGATGTGGGGCCGGGGCCTGGACCCAGACAACTTCTCCATCCCGTACTTGACAGCTCTGGGGGACCTGCTTGGCACTGGGCTCCTTGCACTGAGCTTCCATGTCCTCTGGCTCATTGGGGACCGAGACACAGATGTCGGGGACTAGTCTGGTTACCTTCTCCCCACCCCTCTGCACTTTCTATTTGAATTTCTTCTTTTGTTCCCCTTCCCCAACCCCATTCCACATCCCACTCATTTCTAGGACTTCACTTTGATACTGAATTCTCATTATTTTCAATGGGAATTTTTATACATTGAGCCAAGTTTATATAGCAAGAATTCAGGCAGGACACATGGACTGACATAAGCAGTACAAGTAGATTTTTGAGACAATCACCAAGTGCAATTTCATAGTGGGTGCCTCCAGGTGAGGAGGATTGGGGCAGGGGTTTCCGTCTGGGATCTGGGGACATTTGGTTTAGCTTTAGCAAACTCAGTCTTGGCCCTAATGAGACACCCTTTGTGAGTGGGCTCTGGTTTTTTGGTTTTGTTTTTGTTTTCTGTTTTTTCTTTTTGGTTGAACAGAAGGATAGATGTCACTCCCCCCACACACACACATACTTTCTCTAGATATGGGCCAACTACAAAGCACTAGGCAGGAGACAGCTATTCCTGGCCCCATATAATCCTAGCCCTATTCTCTGCCCTCTGGACCTAAGCCCATCTGCTCTCAAAAAGAATGAGGTGGACTGACTATTCAATTGTCAAGGTAAGGGTAAGGGTTGCCTGATAAACACCATCAACTCCTCCCTTTGATCTTTTTCCAATTGATTGTCATATCCAGGAGGAAATGAGCACTGGCCTGGTCTCCCTGTTGACCCATGTCCACCCGTAGGTTTGCCATGATCTACATCCTCCCTGGGCCCAGAGGACCAATTCTTTATCTCTGTTCAACCTTCATCTCTAATTGTCTCTAAGCACCACCTTCCCCAGAGCTTGCCAGGTTGGGTTCTGAGATTAGGGACAGGAATGGGTACGTGGAGAATGGTTGGGAGGTTGAAGGCAACCAGGGGTGTTTCACTGCTGCTCTTTCTCCTGAGGACACAATCACGTGGTCACCTTAGACTCTGTCACTTCCTAAAATCACTCATTCTGTCATGCCATGGAGGCCAGTTTTCCTCTCTCTTGGCTTCTGCCCATATGCATCATTCATTCATTCACTCATTCAGCAGATACACAGCCTCCTCAAGAGGAGCTCTCTTGCAGGCATGGTCTGAAACATTTCACTGAGCAATATTTATTGAGTGCCTGCTACGTGTTAGGTACTGTGCTCAGCACTGACTAACCAGTGGTAAGGGAAACACGGCTCTAACCTCACCTCATTCCCCAGATACAAAGGCCATGTGCCCCTTTCAATCTGGCAGAGAATGTTTCCTCGCTGTTAAGTATTTGCATCTATATCACCAAGCCAGGTTCTGCCTCTAGATCTCCCTCCTGGATCCCACCTCTGTGCAATGCTAACCACAGCTAGAGCCCCCAGCCCCAGTGAACCAGTGTTCAGTTCCCTAAACCACCCTTCCTCATCTTCTCTTCCCTCCACGTCTCCTCACCAGCCACCCAAAAGAGAATTCAATACTAGTAGGCTGGACATCAACTGGCTGCTTCTGCTTTTTCCGCATGGTCCCCACACATGACTCTGAACAGATCGGAAATCTGTCCACACTCACACATGTACAAATCTGGGCATTTGGATGCAGGTTTTTTCCAGCCTCTCTATCCACAGCCTCCCCCTAAACCCTCCCCGCTGTAGCCTAAAGGGCCCACCTCCAAGGGAAGGCTAGGCAGTGACCCTGTCTCTCACCAACACCATGCCTCATCCCAGAAATTTGCCCTGTACCTCCAGAGACAGTCTTTTCTCTCCCTTCATTTCCGCCCAGGCCACCTTCTGAAGTCTAGAACCTTAGAACTGGAAGGAATCATAAAGGTTATCTAGTTGGAGTTATGTCCAACAGGGTTAATTAACACCAGCCTGGGCTTGCTTCTGCTCCTCCCTCAGGCCTTCTTTCATCTTGTCCTCCACCTCCAGACTCATTTGCACACAGACTCTTTTAATCAGGCACCAAAGCCAACTCCTCTGCCCCCGAGCCTGTGCCCTGTGATCTCCAGTCACCCCTGCCTCAGTCACTCACTCCTTCCTCACCTCTGGAGTTCAGCTAGGGTGCCCTGGAGGACTCTGGAGCATCCTCCTTTGCCAAAAATGCAGGAAGGTAGGTGTGCCCCAAGCCCTGAGTGTGTGAGCAGAGGGAGGAGTGTGGGGTGAGAGGGAAAGAAAATGAAGTTGACTTTCACGAAGATTCGTTCCTTTTCCCAATTGCACAAACTGCATGTACTTTTGGCCTGGCTGCAAGGAGGGACATTGGTTTACTCTTGTATCCTTAAAAAGTTACAGAACTGTGTCTTAAGAGAATTATTTATAGTTACTGTAACTGAATTGACAAATGTCAACGTAACTGATAAATTATATTTGGTAAAATAAAGAGGACGTTTATTTAGGTGGTTGGTGGTTCCTGTATCTCATCAGAAAGCAACTGCAGCTTCTGTTTGTAGTCCCCCCTCCTCGCTCAGAGGTGGAAGTCTGACAATAAAGGAAACATCTCTTAAATACAGAGATGTGCGATAGGAACACACATCAGTCATTTATTGAGAAACAATCAGTGGTGCCCCGGGATATACTCCAGAAACCAATCAGAGTCCCTGCTCTCCACACTGACTCAGCCTCGGTTGGGGTATTGTGCTAAGGGGTACAAGCACCCATGGGTTAAGATTCCTTCCCCACAGAGGCTTACAATCTGGTTGGGTGGAAATAAGAACAGCTCTTATTTGTTGAGTACTCACTACGTGCCTTCACTGTGCTCAACCTTGTAAGCCCTTAGAAATTTACAGTTGACTGCAAAGGGTTTGGAGTCAGACAGGCCTGGATTCAAATCCCAGCTCTTCTGCTTGTATTTGTGTGACCTTGGGCAAATCATTTACCTTCTCTGAGCTTCAGTTTCCTCATCTGTACTATACCTATTTCCTAGGATCGTTAGGAGACTTCAGTGAGATAATGCACATAAAGCATTAAGCACTGTGCCTAGCTCATACTAAACCCAAAAATACTAGTCAATATTAAAGTGAGGGGGACGTAGGCCAATGACTAGGCAATGTCAATACACTGACCATGGGGTAGGGTAAATCAAGGGTGGCTATGGGAGCAGATGGAAAGGACACCTAACCAAGTCTTGAGGGTCAGGGAAGTCTTCTTGGAGGAAGCCAAGAAGAATAGGAGTTAAGAGAAAGAGCCATCCTGTAGAGGGAACGATAAGCAGGGAAGTGAGCCTGGTTTTTGGGAACTACAAATAGTTTTACATGACTGGAGTTTGGAGGACAGAGAATGACAACATGACCTTATGAGATACAGACACACGTTTGTGACAAAGCAATTTTTCTGAGAGGCGGATATGTAAGGGCAGAGTCACAGTGCAGCCCCACCCAGGTCTGTCTGACTCTAAAGGCTATGGTGGGAACCACTGCCCACCCAGGATGTCCCCCACAGGATGTGTGACAATATCATATAGCATATACTGAATGCTAAGCATTACTCATCTCAGTAATCAACCTTTCTTTTTCAGCTCTACTGAGGTATAATTGACAAATAAAATTGTAAGATATTTAAAGTGTACAATGTAATGATTTGATATATGTATACGTTGTAAAAAAAATTCCCCCTATTGAGTAACATATCTATCACTTGACATATTTACCTCTTTTTTTTTTTTTTATAGAACATTTAAGAAATCAGCCTCACAACAGACTCGAACTCTAGGACTGACTCATCAAAACAGCAATGTTAATAAGGCTATTAAGGGTTAGTGGAAAGAGGACAATTGCTTGTTAATTATTATTTGTGTAATGTTTTAATATGTAGTATATTATACTATACAGTATACTTTTAAATAATAATAGCCTCATTTACAACTTCAATATTATCTCTAATAACTCTGCAGAATAGATATTATCACTATATTATGAGGGAGAAACTGAGGCTCAGAGGGGTGAAATGTCTTACCCAAGGTCATGTATCCACACCCAGGTTTCTCTCAGCCCAGTGCCTTCCCACCGTGCCTGGAGCCAGATAAAGCCCCTGGCCCAGGTGCCGCTGTATAGAGAACACAGAAGCATCACCGACATGATCCGAAATACCGTGCCTGTTATCTCAGTTTTGCTCATGAGACACCTTACATTACTGCAAAATGTTAATTGTCTACCAAAATAGACAATAGCTTCCAGTGGACATTTTAAAACATGCATCCCAGGCGCCAGCCTATCTCGGATGATATTTTTGCAACATAATTATAGGCATCACCACCAACCCTGAGATCAGCCAGCCGACAGTCTCCTCAAGTTCACTGTCTCCTTCAGCTAAAATTCAGAAACTGAATAAAGCATAGGATAGTGCTGTTTACTGCACTATACTGTAATTTATTACATTATCTAAATATAAAATCTTTTAATATGGCTCCCAAGAAAATATCTGGCTTGGAAAATTAAAAAAAACTAGAAAGCAAACAGAAATTGCAGAAAAGTGAGGACAGTTTGGCCACAAAAGAATTTTTAAACATAATTTGAAAGATTTTTATGGCTACATTCATGTTTAGTTAAGTGTGAATAGCTATTGTCTAGCTATTCACCAATAGCTACTGTCTAGCTATTGGTGATTTTTTTTAAAAGTTAAATGAAAATAATTCCAAATAAGTTTAAATATTATGTCATATTCAGTGCATGGTATAAATTCCTTATTTTAAACATTATAGAAATTACTTTCTTTGAGCTCCTATCAAAGAAATGTTGAACAAGTAGATTGAGAACCTTGCTATAAGGCAGCTCCAATGTGTGGCCTGCCTGGGACGCCCACATGTTGATCTGTCCTGGACTCTGCCAAAGACCATCACGTCTGTGACTTTCAAGTTACCTGAGTTGTTGACTACTTCACAAATTATTCAGAAATGAAGTATTTGGGTTTTAGGATTTAGAAATCCGCAGGAAAAGAAACTAAAGCTTTAACAGAATAAATGACCTGCCCTAGTTGTCAAATATGGAATATTAACTAAGATCTCCTGATTGCCAGGCCAAAACCTAACCTCCTTTGATACAGGTTCAGGAAGGCAGGGTGGGGGGGTAGGGAAGATGTCACCATTGCCTGAAGCTCTTGGAGGGAACCACTCCCAAGCCAGGAGCTCGGCCACTGATCCTTCTCCCTCTTGACTTCGCATGCTCTGGAGGACAGAACAAGGCTGCTGATCCTTCTCCCTCGTGACTCACGTGCTCTGGAGGACAGAAGGATGCATCATGTGCCCACCTATGCTTCTATGTTCCAGATCTCTTGCTTGAGCATCTAGGTTCTTTTTCCTGTATCAGAGTCAAAGTTGGCAGCCAGAATCCTCGGGAATTGTCCCCAGGGCATCACTAGAATTCTCCTCCTCCTCCAACCAGGCCTGAAGCCCAGGCTGCACTCTCCAATCACGGCAGATGCTTCTTTTTTGACCTCAATAAGTGAGAGTCCTCATGGCCGCTTTCAGAATGAAGAAACTCTTAGAAAACATGTTGAGGATGCTGTACTCTTCTAGGAAGTCTCCCTAGTCTCCTCACGCAGCTTAATTTTTAAAATGATAACAATTAAGCACAAGCTTTAGAGGTAGACAGACATAGGTTTGAATCCCAGCTGTCTCAGCTGCTGGCCGTAATTAGCCTCTTTTGATCCCCAGTTGTCCCATCTATAGAGTGGGACAATAATTCCTTCTTTATGGGGCTCTTGGGCACACAGACGATTCAATAAACAGAAGATTTTATTATTATTATTTAATGTTGATTGAATTGGTGATAGCAAAGGGAGAAAAGAAATAATCAGAATATAGAGTTTGGGATGATATGAAGGAATTAATGAATCAAGAAGTTAACAGACCCGAACTCACCCTGGATTTTACTCTGGTGATGTGGGTGCAGCTGAAGTTGGACAAAGCTGTGCAGTGAGGAGCAGTGGCCTCACAGATAGGTCTCTGTTGAGTGAATGTACTCTAACTCTGAGCCCAGCTTCATCCTCAGAGGCTCAGAAACTCAATCCCATCCAGAAATCATCTCAGGGAGGCTGGCTTGGACCCACAAACTCACAGAGGCCTGTGCATAAGACCAGATGGTCAGTGGGCCCGACAGACATGTCGCCTGACCAGCACATTCACTCCCTAGAAGCAAGCTATACAGGAATGTGGGTCATCTGAAGGTACCTACAGAGTCTGGAATCCTAACAGAGAAATTAGTTTTATAACTCGAAAATACAATGGCATCAGGTCTTGTTAGTTGCACGAGTCTCCACAATAGGGATACCTGACAGAAAGCCACATATTCCCTTAAAACTCTGGTCTCTGCCAGTGTTCTCCTCAGTGTCTCCTTTCTTTGCCTCTGAGGCTGACCAACTTCCCTTCAGATCAACGCCTTCCTTCCTTAGACATGTTTATACCTTTGGTCAGTCTAGTCTCCTGCCTGGGAACTTCTCATCACACATTGATTTTAGAGTTTAAGTCTGAGAGGGCTAGAAAGACAATGATATTTTCAAGTTCCTGATGGAGTGGCGGGGGTTGTTGGTGGGTAACTAAGGATGGCCTACAGGTACAATAATCTCTGCCTTCCTCACCTCTTACAGAGTTAAAAGGACATAGAAAATTAGACAGAATCACCTTTTTTTTTTTTAAAGATTTTATTTATTTATTTATTTTCCCCCCAAAGCCCCAGTAGATAGTTGTATGTCATAGCTGCACATCCTTCTAGTTGCTGTATGTGGGACGCGGCCTCAGCATGGCCGGAGAAGCGGTGCATCGGTGCGCGCCCGGGATCTGAACCCCGGGCCGCCAGCAGCGGAGCGCACGCACTTAACCGCTAAGCCACAGGGCCGGCCCCAGAATCACCTTTGTTGGAAAGGAACGCCTTCATTTTACAGACGTGACTTGCCTAGTGCCACATTGACAGGTGGGACCACACACTCCGTTCTTTAAACCAAAATTTCCCCTCTAGCTTCCGTGCCTTTCCTGTCTTCTTTCCCTGGTCCTTATTTGGGGTGGAAGGGAGGGTATCCACAGAGGCAAATGTGGCAACAAAAGCAGCAAAAACTAGAGTTTGATGTCTTCCCTCAATACTCCCAGGCTCAAAGCTAGCCCCACACTCTGGGGCACAAGCCTGCAGAGGAATGATTGGCAAGTTGCTCTTTGAGCCTGCCAGCCTCTCTCTCTAGAGGATTTCGTAGGGCATCTTGCTGTGGAGACTTCCTGCTGAATGCTTAGCTGGGTCACATGCATCTCACCAAACTCCTGTGCCCAAAGCAATCACCAAAAAGTTATGATTGTTTAAATAAGTCTGGAGTTTGGTGCTGAGGGGCAGCTGTAGCCCCCGTCCTCACCCTTCTCTGGGTCCATCCGTCTTTGTGCTGCTGGGCCACTTGCTGTGTCACTGCAGTCTCCATTCAGGTTACAAAGCGTTTCTCCACTCTGTTCCTAGCACAGCGCTGGAGGCTCTGGAGATCATCTAAACTCTTTCTCTTCTATTTGAAGTCAAGCTCCCAAGCACTAAGGAAATTGCCTGGTGCTGGGTCACTTCTTTAATAAATATTTATTGAATTCATACCGTAGGCATCACCAACAGCCACCTGAAATTAGTGACATAATAAGATGTACACCACATCCTCTATTTAGGGCTCTTACCAAAAACGTTTATCCAGAATCTAATCTTGAGAAAACAATCAGACAATCCAGAATGTGGGAGTATCTATAAGACAACTGTCCTGGACTCTTTAAAAAGAAAGTCAATGTTATGAAAAGCAAAAAAAGGCAGAAGATTGTTATAGACTGATGCCATCCAATAGGACTGTCTGTGATCATGAAAATAGTCTATATCTGTGCTGTCCAGTATAGCAGCCACTAGCCACAGGTGGCAATTGAGCACTTGAAATGTGGCCAGTGTGACTGACGAACTGATTTTTATTTAATTTTAATTAATTTAAATGTAAATAACCACATATGGCTACTGGCTCCTGTATTGGACACAGCATAGTTCTACATTTAAAAAGACTGAAAAAATAAAGCAATCAAATGCAATGTATGAAGTTTGATTGTATTCTGGATGAGAGGGGGGAAAAATGAGAAAAAATATTTTGAGGGCTATAGATAAATGTAAATGTAAACTGTTTATGGTATTATTGAGCTAAGGTTAATTTTCTTAGGTGTGATAATGGTATTTTGGTTTTGTAGGAGAATTTCATTCTTAGGAGCTATATGCTGAAGTGTTTAAGGATGAAGTGTGTGCTGCTTACAAACAGTTCAACACACACTCAAAGACACAAAGCAGATGTGGCAAATGTTAGTAATTGAAAACCTAGCTGAGGGACATACTGGTATGCCTTGTACTCTTCTTTTAACTTGTCTGTGGGTTTGAAATTTTGTAAAATAAAAAGCGAGAAGTAAAAAGGAATGAGGCAGACACCCCTAGGAAGTGTGATAGTAACAGCAAGGCTGACCACTTTCCCCAGCTTCCAAAAAACTGTGTTCCAAGTATGTATATGCAAATCAGTTGTTTGGCACTCTGAATGTGCTTGCCCTCTCTTGTTTGTAACTGCCCCTCTGGGAAACTGCAACTTACCATCGAAGAAGTACACCCCCAGCCCCACCCAAGGAATTGTCACTCTTTTGATTGAAACTCTGTGACTTGCAGGGACACCAGCAACTTGCTAAGCTTCCCTCTCAAATCTTCACTCCTCACATTTCTGATTTGGGAAGCTTAGAGTAATTCCTCTCACAGACAACCAGGGCCAAAGCCAAAATTTTGTATTTGAAGTCCTTGTTTACTGTGCAACATGCTGGTTGCTCGTAAATTAAATAATTATAAATTGGTCACATGATTAAGTGACCACAAGTCAAACAGATTGTAAACACTACAGGTGATAAATAAGGGCTGCGATCATAAGGGAAGTGTTCATAAACGAGCTGATACTTAAGTCAGGCCTTAAGCAGTATTTCTCAAAGTGGAATCTGGTCTAGGAATCACCTTAGTACTTGAGAAAAAGGCAGATTCCCCTAAGTCCAACCCCAACCCTAACCCTATAGAATCAGAATGTCCACATTTAACAAGTACCCCAGGTGATTCTTATGCCCACTAAAGTTTGAGAACTTAAAGTGTGGTAAGATTTCGGTGTGTGAAAAGAAACCTGAAGGGTATTCTGATAGGTGAATCACCCTGGGCAAAGATACAAAGTCAGAATTGCAATTGGGCTTTTAAAGAGTATAAGGAACTTCCCTTGTTGGAGGGGGGAACTTCCCATTTGAGATCAGGTGAGAGAAAGTGGGTTGGGCAGGGTGGGGCCAGTGCATAGAAAGCTCTGGACACCAGCTCAGGGAGACTGGCTAGTTTTTGGATATTTGGTAGACAATGAAGGAACAAATAATGATGTTTTAGGGAAATCATCCTGGCCAGTTGTGTAGGATGAATTGAAGATAAAAGAATCTAGAACAAGAGAGACCAATAAACAGGTTATTGAAGATTATGCAGGTGTGAGACAATGAAAGCCTGAACTAGGAAAGTGGCACTGGATAGGAAGCAGAAGCGATGGAGGGAGAAATGTTTTTGAAGGAAGAATCAGGAGGATGTGGTGACTGACTTTTTAAAAGGGAGGGGGCTGTAAGGGGATGTGTGTAAATGGAAATGTTAATACTGCTCAAGGTGTGCAATAGCAAAATAAAAAACCACTAATAACATGATTAAAAAATTGGCTAAGGACTCGAATAGACATTTCTCCAAGACATAGACATACAAACGGCCAACAGGTATATGAAAAAATGTTCAATGTCACTAACCCCCAGGGAAGTACAAATCAAAACTACAATGAGATATCAGTTCACACCTGTCAGGATTGCTAATATCAAAAAACCCAAAAGACAAGTGTTGGTGAGGATGTGGAGAAATTGGAACTCTTGCACACTGTTGGTGAGAATGCAAAATGGTGCAGCCACTATGGAAAATAGTATGGAGGTTCCTCAAAAAATTAAAAATAAAACTATCATATGATCCAGCAATCCCACTTCTGGGTATTTATCCAAAAGATTTGAAATCAGGATCTCAAAGAGATATTAGCATTCCCATGTTCATTGCAGCACTATTCACAATAACCAAGATATGGAAGCAACCTAAATGTCCATCGACAGATGAATAGATAAAGAAAAGTGGCATATGTATACAATGGAATATTATTCACCCTTTAAAAAGAAGGAAATTCTGCAATAAGCCACAAGATAGATGAACCTTAAGGACATTATGCTAGGTGAAATAACCCGGTCACAGAAAGGCAACTACTGCATAATTCTACTCATATGAGGTATCTAAAATAGTCATATTTTTACAATCAAAGAGTGGAATAGTGGTTGCCAAGAGCTAGGGGGAGGGAAACTTGGGAGTTGCTCATCAACGGGCATAAGTTTCAGTTAAGCAAGATGAATAAGTTCTAGAGATCTGCTGTACAACATTGTACCTATATTGCACACTTAAAAATTTGTAATTTTTTGTATTTTATTACACACTTTAAAATTTAAGATGGTAGATCTCATGTTAAGTGTTCCACAATAAAATAAATATATTTTTTTAAATGCTTGAGGTCTGAAGCCTGAGTGGAGGGAAAAAATGATGAGGCCAGTGACAGAAATAGGGAAGCTGAGAAAAGGAGCTGTTTTTGTGGTGATGTATTGAGAGGGAGGCTCTGCAGGACATTCAAGTGAAGCTACCTTTATGGCAGTTGAACGTAATTGATTGCAGGTAAAGACATAAATAAAGTCTGAACAAAGAGATGTTTGAAGCTGTCGTTGCAAATAAGCCATAATCAATCTATAAATCAAAATTTGGGGTGAGTTTATTATGAGCCAGTTCTGAGGACTATAGCCTGGGGGACTTCCTTCCCCAGGTGAAGCATACAGAATGGTTATATACCATCTTGGAACAAAGAGCATACATCACATATGATAGGAATATCTCTTTTAACAATGTCACAAGACGTTTAGCTGGCACAGCAGGCCAGTGGTCACAAGGCGAGCACAGCAGGTTGGTAATTAACCCTTAGTTTCTAGGAAGAGATGCTTATCCTTAAGGAAATACTGATAATGGAGGGAAGCTACATCCCTATCTTTAAGGGCATCGTTCTTGTCTTTGGGACAGTGTAAATGTTTAAAGCAGATATACAACGCATGCTCAACAGGCCATGTCAGGCCATCTTGGAAAAACAAGGTCAGGCCGAACTAGTTTTAAACCAAATGGCTTCCTCCTATACTCCAATATATCCCATTGCTTTTCATTTATTTATCAAAGCCAAGGGCAATTCACTAAGGTAAAAAGTTTAAAGAACTATGAGCTCAGGGACTAAGAATCAAGTCTTAGGAAATATGTACTCCCTTAGGGGGTGATGGGATGGAAGGAAATCATGAAAGAAAAAGGTGATCATCATAGGGCTAGAAGGAGAACAAGAAAGAACAGTGTCACAGAAGCCACCAGAGAAATAAGTTTCAAGGAGTGGTCAACTATGTCAAAGCCAATGGGAACTGAGGAAAGACCATTGGAAAGGGGTCTGAGACATCCTGAAAGATGAGTAGCCTAGCCTGACCTCCGGTATCCAGGGAACAAACATTTTGGGCTAAATAAGTTGTGAACCTTGCTGATGTTCTTTCCTCACAGAATGTAAGTGGTAGCCACCCTATCCAGAGACCTGAGCAGGGCTGTTTTCCCATGGCCCTGCTGCTTTCTCTTCTATTCCTGGGAAAAGCATAGAAAATGGAGTTTATTTTGCTTGTTGTGAAACTCATGTCTCCTTAACTCCTACCTAAAGGACGAGCAGGTCAGAAAAGTTACAGGCTTAAAAATTAAAATTATTTGCAAAACTGAAGTTTAATCATTATTCATGAGCAACAGCAGCAACACCTGGAGGAGGACTCCCAGTGAACTCCAATTAGCTTCCAGCTCAAATGATGTATGAGTAGTGTAGCAAGACTAGGGATTGTGGACGTGGGAATGAGGAACTGTCTCTTGTTTTCTCTCTCTCTTCACTGCTGTGGCTAGTTATCAAACGTTAATAGGTGACATTTAATAGCATGGGCTTTCCTAAGGGTCAGTCTCTTGATCAAGTGTCCCTGAACTTGACAGATATTGGGTCATATGGGAAATAGAAGAGCTAGCCTTCATCATGTTCACAAGATGCTGGGTTTGTCTATCTAACTGAAGGAATAGGAAATGAGGGATGGAGCATGAGATGAAGCACTTGGAGCATGAGGGATGAGGCTTCAGTTTTCATTAGTGTAATAATTTATGCAATCTACGGAATAATTTTTTATCTTAGCTCCATAAAACCTTTAAAGATAATGAGAAATCTATTTGGGATGGATTTAGGCAGGTGAGATCATGTCGAACAAATCGCCTCCAAACGATCTTTTCTATTCCAGAATTATTTAATAATAAGATTCGGAACGGCTGAAGGAGTTTGAAAGCCTTGAAACTTTGTGTAGCTTTTTAAAAATAAAAATAGTGCAGAAACTACGTTTCCCAGAAGGCCTCGTAGGCGAGGCGCGTGTCCGCAGTCGGCTAGTTCTTTTGCCAGCGAGGTAAGCTGGCAAATGTAGTGCCTCAAGCCACTCTGCACGTGACCAGTGCGGAGGAAGGCGAGAGGGACCGCGCCGCGTGGGGCGGTACAGGGTCCAGGGAGTCAGAGTGTGAGCCCCTCCTTCCCCTGAATTTGGTTTGTGCCAAATGGGGGAGGGCCCCCATCTTCTGGCCCAACTGTGAAATGAGTTGGCCGGGGCCCAGTCACCCGCTGGAGCCGTTCCGGGGAACTCCCGGGGAGTAAGGCACCGAGGTGTCTGGTCCTGTTTCTTGGCAGCCCTGCCGGGCGGGGGAGAAGGTGCGAACAGCCCGGGCTCGGAGCTCGCGCCCTGCGCCCCACCCAGGCTGCGGCCGCGCGGGGAGGAAGCGGGTATAGGTTGAGTGCAAAGTTTCCCTTTTTGCTTTCTCGTCAGAGCAGCCCCAACGGACGGTGGGCAGGAATGCCTAACTTCAATTTGAAGGGGGTCCGGAGCCTAAGGGGTTAAAATTAGCGACTCCCCCACTTCCCGCCTCCCTAAAACATCCACCCCGCCAGCCATGGGCAGCCGCGATCACCTGTTCAAAGTGCTGGTGGTGGGGGACGCCGCGGTGGGCAAGACGTCCCTGGTGCAGCGATATTCCCAGGACAGCTTCAGCAAACACTACAAGTCCACGGTGGGAGGTGAGGCGGCGCTGCGGGGGCGGGGAGGCCAGAGGCCCGGGCCGCGGACTCGAGCTGTGGACCCAGGCGGGGTGGGGAGCGGGAGGTTTGATGTCCTTGCGCCCTTCCTCAGGTCAGGAAGTAGGTGTCTGGCTCTTGGAGGGAGTAATTGCGGGGTGTTTGATTGGTATGGCTCTCTCGGGTTTCTCCAGTTAGATTTTCCCAGCCTGACCTGACTGCCTGGAAAGACAGAGGGCGAAGGTGTGAAGATGAGAAATGGGAAGGGAGGATGAGAAAATGAGCAATTGCTGCGTTTCGCGGGGCACTGTGAACTCAAGTCTCCTCGCGCAGCCTTCCAAGCGGTCCCGGAAAATCACTGCGACTGGCAGAGGCAGCTGAGACCCCGGGGAGGGCCTGGTTGGGTGCCACGTGAGGCTGTCGTCCTGCCTCTCCCAGGAGTTCAGGCAGCTGTTGAAGGAACAGAAAGGTGTTTAGCCTGGCCTCAAGGATCCTAGCTTTGTTATGGGGATGCCTGCGTGGGAGAGTCCCTTGGGTAGACGATCAGATGCTTCCCAGGGCTGATGATTGCGTGTTTTTTGTCCGGTGATTGTATAAATAAAGGCAACCTAGGAATTCTTCAAAGAATGTGAAATATTCCTCCCACCCCTTTTCCTCTCAAACTGGGGAGGGAAGAAAATAAGGGAATCCCAAGTTAACGCATTTCTTTCCGACTGTGGCCTTTGGACTCGACTGTTTTTTCAGAAGTAGAAATGACTTTTATTTAATTAGAAGGTGTTTAGCTGGGAAGATCTGGTGAAGGGGGAGAGTAACAAACATTTATTTATCTCTGTTAAAAGAACTTTTTTTTAAAGAAAAAAACTTGCACTAATGTAAATTTTGAAAATGTGTGCTGGTGTTCATTATGAAAGTTTAAAAAAATTAACAGGTATTTACATTGCAATTAAAACATCTTCCTTAAGAACATCCAGCAAAGTTAAGGGTTTAAAGTTTCAAAGACTGTTTCCTGACCACTCTGCCCCCCACTCCTAAATAATATGAGGGTCCCTATTTTCATAGATTTGGTTTAAAAGTGTCCCACTAATTAATTTTTAGCAATTGCTCTAGTTGTCCTTTAGTAAAGAATACAGTTAACTCTGGCTAATTTTTTTTACTGTTTATTCTGAATTTCCCCTAGCTTTCATTTCCCCAGGCATACTCGTTCAACCTTAACTCATGGGGTCTCAGCGGCTGCAGATGCGGCGGTAGATTCCAGCACACTTAAGCATCATCCATGCAGTGTCTTCTTCCTGAGAATCCTCTGGGACCTTTTCACTTAATCCCATTCCTGCCAGAGAGAATTCCTACAGCCTTATGAAGGATGTAGAATTCCCCCAAGGGTGTGTTGTATTAGAAACCAACAGTGAAATTGAATGTGGAAGATGCAAAAGTCAATATACCTCATTTCCCCCTTCTACTCATTTCTTCCCTGAGAAAACCCCCTAAATCTCCCAGAAAATGTTTAACCTGAGATTAGGAGTTGTTTTCATAATTACTCCCACCCTCCTGTCCCTAGTCTTGGAGACAAGTAGTATCAAATAAATCGGTTTGACGAGAGTGAAAGCTGGAGATCCCTTCAGAGAGTGAGTATGAATGATCTGTCCCACACTTAATACATGAATGTGGGCTTATCTCAGTCCATTGAGGGCTTAAAAATAAATAAATGAATGAATAAATAAATGAGCTTGGAGTAGTGTGTCCCTAGGGTTGTAACTGCATATTTGATCTGAATTTATTCGTGGATTTTTTTAAAGGTAAATTTCATTCAAGTATATTATACATGTATTTTCAGTGGATTTTGCTCTGAAAGTTCTCCAGTGGTCTGACTCAGAGATGGTGCGGCTCCAGCTGTGGGATATTGCAGGTAGGCTGGGAAGACGGGATAGAAACAAGGGAAGAAATTTTGGTTTAACCAGCAAGCTCTCAGAGAAAAAGTGGGGCAGCAAAACCTGAAGTTTTTTTTTTTCTAGAGCTGAAATGATAGAGCTGCTCTGAGGATACACAAGCGGAATAGATGTAGGGCTTTTATTGATGTCTTCTGTAGATGTTTTGCCCTAAATAAATGTAGAGCAGTCTCTGTGTGGGTGGAGCCGCTGCAAGGGGATGGGTTGACCAGACTATAGGTGGATACTCCCACAGCAGGGGGAGCGTGCTTTTTTCTAGGTTTGCAGCTGAGCTTGGTGAAAAACAAGATCCCCAGAAAATAGCCAATCATAATAATAGCTAACTCTTATTGTGTGCCAAGCACTTTTCTAAACCTTTTAGATTCACTGACTCATTAATCCTTACAACAACTCCATGATAAAAGCTCCTGCTTTTATCCCCACTTTACAGATGAGAAATCTGAAGCACTGAAAGCTTAACTTGTCCGAAGTCATATGGATAGTAACTGACAGAGCAGGGATTTGGAATCGGGCAATCGGGGTGCAGTATCTGGACTCAACCACTATGCCTTACTGCCCTCCCTCCCACAACAAAGGTAGAAAGGGCAGGGTGTCAGAGAAGGTTCTGAGACTGGTCCTCAGGATCACCTTGAAAACTCGCTCTCCTTTCTGCCCAGGGCAGGAGCGCTTCACCTCTATGACACGACTGTACTATCGGGATGCCTCTGCCTGTGTTATTATGTTTGATGTTACCAACGCCACTACCTTCAGCAACAGCCAGAGATGGAAACAGGACCTGGACAGTAAGCTCACATTGCCTAATGGAGAGCCTGTGCCCTGCCTGCTCTTGGCCAACAAGGTATGTGGTCAGTCTAGGAAAATGGCTCCTGGCCTCTGTCTGTGCTCAGAGAGTAACCATATCTAAAACACTCTCTGATTCTGGGCATCCACTTTCCCTTCTCAAGTTGGCAAAATCATCTCTACCTCCTTTCAAGGGATGTTGAGACTTTCTTTGGGAAGAATGTTGACTGCAGATTTTTTTGTGTGTGTGTGAGGAAGATCAGCCTTGAGCTAACATCCATGCCAATCCTCTTCTTTTTGCTGAGGAAGATTGGCCCTGGGCTGACATCCCTGCCCATCTTCCTCCACTTTATATGGGACGCGGCCACAGCATGGCTTGCCAAGCGGTGCATCGGTGCACGCCCGGGATCCGAACCTGGGCCACCAGCAGCGGAGCGTGTACACTTAACTGCTACGCCATGGGGCGAGCCCCTTGAGTGCGGATTTTTAGATGCTGCTGTTCTTAATCTTGGGTGGAAATGTTTTAAATCTGCAAGTATCTGAGCCATTTTCCTGTTCCCAGAAGTTTAAGAGGTTGCCTTTTATTTATTCTCTTTGCCAGTGTGATCTGTCCCCTTGGGCAGTGAGCCGAGACCAGGTTGACCGGTTCAGTAAAGAGAACGGTTTCACAGGTTGGACAGAAACATCAGTCAAGGAGAACAAAAATATTAATGAGGCCATGAGGTGAGTGTCTCATGCTGTTCTGGGGATAGGCACGTAGGTTTACTCACCTTCCACTGCCGCACCTCGCACCTTCTTTTCTTGTTTCTGAGCAAACAAGAAGAGACTGAGTCACTAGAATGCCAGCTTCTGAAGGTCAGGGATGCTGTCTTCTCTCCTGAGATAGCTGGAGACAAAGGGGCATTTAAACCTTGTGGCTTTACTGAATGCCATCTGCTGATAAGACAGACAGTGTCTGCCATTTCTCCCTTTCCTCCATACCTTCTCAGCCTTATTTTTTATTTGTTTTTTAGAGTCCTCATTGAGAAGATGATGAGCAATTCCAGAGAAGATATGTCTTTGTCCACCCAAGGGGACTACATCAACCTGAAAACCAAGCCCTCCTCCAGCTGGGCCTGCTGCTAGTAGTGTTTGGCTTGTTTTCCCTCCCAGTTCTAGGAGGTCTTTCATCTCTTCCCTTTGGTTGCCCACCCAGCAATTCTATTAAGTACATTTGCACTGTCTCTTGCTGACTCTTCAGTGAGGAGGGCATCATCACTAAGAAAGGACACCTGGGACCCATGTGTATTTCTGTATCTCCTGCAAGTTGGTTCTCACTTGCTGCTAGCTCATATGGCCCAGTTAGTGCCTTCTGTATAAGAAAGATCGTGGTCTCATCCCTCAATTTGTGATCTGGGATTTTGTGGGAAGGATTAGAAATCAGCATCTATGTTTTAAGGATTGTAATTCTCACCTGCTTTTGAGTTTATCTTTCCATTTGATGTATGTTGATATCTCAATCTGATATGACTTCAGATTGCAAGGAAAATGAGATCAAAGGTCATTTCCCAAATTCCTTGTAGGTCATTGCTTTCAGATTCTTTCTGTCTTGGACTTTGAATTTAAACATCTGATTCTGAGATGCAGAAGGAGGGAGGCTGGATATCTTTGGGTTTGGACTACTGGAGGTGACCCAAAAGTCACTGTATTTTTGAAGCTTCTAAAGTCATAATTAGCTTTCTCTTGTCTTGGCTTCAAGAATAGTCAATAATATCTATCTTGTGTGATGAGAGCATTTCTTTCCCCAAAGAAAGAAATTCTCACATTAGGGTTTTCTAGTGTCTCCCTACCAGTGGGGTGGGGGCGGGGGTTGCAAGTTTCTGGGTTGATGTCTTGATGCATAATGCTGCAAGGGACATCGGTTGGCTGTGGTGCCATGAAATAGGTCTGTTCCTCACAGCTCTGGGAGTCTGAGAGGAAGAAGAGGGAGAGACAGAACAAAATCCCGTGAGGCAACTTGCTTATGAGCACTTTGGGTGGCTAGCACTTAACAGCCATGGGAAACCAGTATTATGTACAGACCTGTGCCTGGGGATGGAGAGGGGATAGACAGAAAATCATTAGGTAATTTAAGTGCTAGATCAGGTAGGGTTTTTAGTGTTGAATCATTTCTAGACAGTTTAATTTTAATTCTCACAGGATGGTGATTTATAACCTACTCAAAGTTAGGAATATTCTTAGTGAACTCAGAGATCTAGAGTTCTTTGAGAGAGACTTTTCTAAATAAGTGTCCTAAATCAGGGTTCCGAAATCTGACTGATCAGAACCACCTGGGAAGTTTGTTAAAAAATAAAACATTTTTAGATTCTGGGTCGCAACCTCAAACCTACTAAATCAAAATTTCCAGGGATGAAGCCTGGGAATTTGTGGTGGTTGCTGTTTTTTAAAGCTTCTCAGGTGATTCTGATCAGCCTGGTTTGGAAACCTTTGCTGGAGAACTTGGTAAAGATGCAGAGACCCAGGCTTTTTCTATTTAAATAGAAATAGCCCGAAAGCTGGGCTTCTGTAGGCTCTGTTAGCTCTCCAGGTGATGCTGGTACACAACAGGCTTTGAAAACCTCTGTCCTAAGAGAGAACAGAGGCCAAGTATCAACAAGAGAAAGGGAGCCAATCCTTCAGTGGTTTATTTGTTTCTAATGCCAATTATTATAATCTTTGCATAGTCTTTTGAGACCTTGAAGTTCTCTTTTGTATTACCCTTTTCAGGTAGGGTAATCATTTTTATTACAATGATTCTGAAGATAATAGTGGAGTAACAAATTCTTTTATGTGAAAATTGATTTTTATTCACTGGTTTGAACCCCTGCAAAATCACAAATAAATGGGAAATAAATCTTGACATTCATGTTAGTTATTGGCCTTTAATGTGAGTTTGTTAAATTATTGTTTTATACTGATAGTTCAAGAGTATTGCAGAAATGGAGACTACTTTTTTTGTGTGTGAGGAAGATCAGCCCTGAGCTAACATCCATGCTAATCCTCCTCTTTTTGCTGAGGAAGACTGGCCCTGAGCTAACATCTGTGCCCATCTTCCTCCACTTTATGTGGGACGCCGCCACAGCATGGCTTGACAAGCAGTGCATCTGGGCGCGCCCGGGATCCGAACCCGGGCTGCCAGCAGCGGAGCGCGCACACTTAACCACTATGCCATGGGGCCCGCCCCCTGGAGACTACTTTAAATACCTACAAAATGAAGGTAAATGTTATTCTATTTATATTTATAATTTAATTTATATTAAATCGTTAATTTACTAGTACTAATTGTCTAATACCAATTCAGTACTTGATGTAACACCCCAAATACTGCTTGGAAATGTGACCATTTAAAAAAACTGAACATGCTTTCTTTTCCCATATGCTGACTCAGGATATACCTGCCTTTTCAAGCATTGCTAGACACTGGCCTGCCAGCCCTTCTGGATTTTCTCTCCTGATTGGTGAACATTATAGGCCTGAAACTAATTAAAGAAGAAATTGAAATATAACTAATTCCTTTCCGTGTTCCTATCCATAAAGAAAAGAGAAAGCAATTAAGACAAGGAAAAAGAAAATATTTACATGATTAGAAATGTGATTATACTAAAAATAATTATATCCTATCATTTGTATGCTACCTCTTAGGTGAAATTGTTTGGAACATGGATATTGTTGTAGCCCTTTCCTAGAGAAGTTTCTGTATTTGAGACAAAATGCCCCTGCAACCACTCAGCTGGTCTATGGCCAAAAAGAAAACATAAGCATTCCATAACATAAGTGTTCTATGAGACCCAAGGAAGGGCTAAAAACAGAGCTGTGGGATTGTGACTGCCTTGGCTTTCTACTTTGAACAGAATAGCTGAGTGACCAAACAAGCAGGGAAAAAGAGACCACAGGTCAGGGAAGGCCCCTCAGCAGTAAGTGATGGTTTGCTCTTTTGTTACTACTAATGAGCCAAAATTACTCCAAGATGATTTTCCTAATTCGCTTTCCCTAGCTATTGCTAAAGTATGCTAGGGGTTCTGCATTTTTTCCTATTATCTCCAGATTTAACTCTTTTCTTTAGGTGGTCCGTCTTCTGTCCACAGGACACTGTCCCAGCTGACATGAGGCCTTTCCTGCCTGTCGTTGTCCTTTTGTAGGCAGTGGCCTGCTTTTGACTTGATCTAAGGCCATGGTTAGAAGATGTAAAAATCTCCATGGTATTTTATGAAATCCAGTGACCAGATTGCCCAGGGAAACAAACCTCAGTGCCCTTTTCCCCTCCACCCCTCTTGGTTCACTATAGATAGGAAAAGTCCTCAGCTGTGTGAAGTGACTCATTTATCAAAGCGAAATAATCCCCAAAGCTGCAAGTGGGAATAGGTAGGAAGCCATTGAAAAATGACATATGTTGGAAAAAACTCTACATGTAGTTTTGATTCAGCCATAAACACCAGAGACTTGAGAATATATCTACATGTGACCTTTGTTGTTAGAAAAACCCTGCCTTCTCTTTGGCTTTCAAGCATAATCTGAATTCTTGCAAGTTTTATCTGCGAAGTTTCCGTATAATAATGGTATTGCTCTGTATTAGGGTTCTCCAGGGAAACAGAACTAATAGGATGTGTGTATATGTAAAGGGATTTATTATAAGGAATTGGCTAATGTAGTTATGGAGGCTGGCAAGTCCAAAATCTGCAGAGCTGATGTCCCAGTTCAAGTCCCAAGGCTAGCAGGCTGGAAGAGCTGATATTCCAGTTCAAAGGCCATCAGGCAGGGAAATTCTCTGTTACTCAGGAGAAGGTCAACGTTTTGTTTTATTTAGGCCTTCAACTGATTGGTTGAGGCCCAAACACATTAGGGAGGCAATCTGCTTTACTCAGTCTACCAATTTCAGTGTTAATCTCATCCAGAAACACCCTCACAGAAACACCCAGAATAATGTTTGACCAAATGTCTGGGCACCCGATGGCCCAGTCAAGTTGACACACAAAATCAACCATCACTTGCACTTAACAGTACTTTACTGTGTGATGGTACTCTTTTGATACCTTTTCTTCACACGCAAATTTAATCCGATTCACACTCAAAGCCCATCTGCTTAGGAACTAACTACATGTGAAGGGGAATAAAGAGGAGAAAGCAGATAGGAAGAGGAAGGAGATACGGTTGGCATTTTATGATTTATCGTGATATGAGAAAGGCAGCCCAGTAGCACTGGATACCAATACCTGATTTGGTATAAACTTCGCTCAGATCTGTGAGTTGTGTATGCTTCTTACACTATCTTGGAAATAAGAAAGAAAATACTTCTTCCCATTTTATGTTTGAGGGAAGCAATGTCTCAAAATTTGACTAACTGAAAGGCAGCCGGTTTAATTTGTAATAAAGCCAAGACATAACTGCAAGGCTTCTAATTCCCCGTCTCCATTCTGTCATTTAGGTTTCTGGGAAACATTTGACCTGAAAAACCTATTTTAGAAAAGAAGCATTTAGAGAAACAGAACTGACCCCTTTGGGGTTTGAAACTCTTGGTTTGTGTTAGATAGATTTTGAGACCCTGTTGACATACAGAATAGAGATATGCGTGCAATTAAATTTGGGGCCAAATTAAGTGCAGTTTGAATAGCATACAATGCAGATATATCCTAAGATGTTTAGTTGAGAAGTTCCACTTACTAAGATATGTCACCCAAATGCAGTGACTGTCATTTATTTTTGAATATCAGCTTTCTTGTTTGCAAGTACAAGGATTTTAACAGCCATTTTATTTTCAACTGTTGCTGCCAGTAGCTAACATCTGAGTGTTTCTACAAGCCAAGTATTCTTCTAAGCACTTCACACGGATTATTTTTATTTTTACAATGACCCTATTTTATATATATATATATAAATAAAATGTGTGTGTATATTTATATATATATATAAATGGAAACAGGCACAAAAAATTAAGACTTTGCTCAAGGTTAGACAGCTAGCAAATAGCAAACTGATTTTTAACCTTAAGCAGTGTGACTCCGGGACCTGGGCTCTTGACTACAGTACACTGCCTCCCATTTTGTATGTGTGTGTTTTGGTGGTGGCACCCTTGAAGTTTTTCCATATAACAAATTTTCAGGATGGTGGAAACGAGTAATTTATTAAATGGGTATACAGGTTTCCTAATACTTTTAGAAGGAAAATTTTAAATCTACTTATTAAGGAAAATGGAGAAAAGAAGAAAAATCCAAACCACCCATAGCCCCACAACCCAAACAAAAACCTCTATTTACATTTTGATAAATTTGTTTTCAGTCCATTTGTTTAATGCAAAGATTTTTTTTTCACATTGTGTTCACACTTAAACCATTTTCGATTACATACCTTTTATGTATCCAGTAGTACAGTAGGAGTTGGGGATATGAAGATTTATGCCATAGAAGTTCAAAGGAGAAGGAAGTCAAGGAAGATTTCTTAAAAGGAAGTAGGATTTGAGATGGATACAAATTGAGAAAGAGGTGGGATAGGATTTCAGGTTTGGGAGAAAGGAAGTTGAGCATTCTTACGAAGGTTTGGGAAGTAGCCAGTAGACCAAAGGGCTCGTGTTGTAGAGCAGTGGGAAATAAGGTTAGAAAGACTGTTGACAGATTTTATAGGTCATTAATTAATTTAACCAATAGTGGCATAAAAACCCTGTGCCAGGTACTTTATTAGATGCATAGACTGAAGGCCTGGGGAAGAGAAGGTTCCTGTCCAGGAACGCCAGTCCAAAAGGGAGCTGGACGTGTAAAAGAACTGCGTCTTGCTGCAGGGAGTGTTGAGTCTGCTTCTTCCAGTGATGGAGGACAAGGAGGGAGGTCAGGAAAAGTTGCATGGAAGAGAAGGCACTCAAACTGGATAAGAGTTGCCAACTGAAAGACTACAGGAGGAAATGCATTTTACACAGAATAAAGTGAATAAAGGCAGCATGCAGTAAACCGCAAAGCTTGCTCAAAAAACAGGATGTTCATTATGGCTGGAGCTGGCAGCGGGTGGAGGAAGGGACTGTGAGAAAATGAGGTTGGACGTGGGGTCAAATCACGGAGAGCTCTGTATGCTATGCTGGAGCATTCGAACTTCATCTTGTGGTGGAGCACTATTAAAGGGCTTAATTTTAAAAAATTTTTTTCTTGCTGAAAGATACGGAAACATTAATTTTTTTACGTGGCTTAAAACAACAGAAGTTTATTATTTTATACTTCTGGAGATCAGAAGTTCAAAATGGGTCTAACTGGGCTAAAATTAAGGTATTGGCAGGGCTGCATTCCTTTCTACAGGTTATAAGGTAGAATCATTTTCTTTCCTTTTCTAGCTTCTAGTGGCTGCCCACATTTCTTGGCTCATGGCCCCCTTCCTCCGTCTTCAAAGCCAGCAATGGCTGGTCAAGTCTTGCTCACATCTCATCACTCTGACCTTTTCTGCCTCCCTTTTCCACTTTTAACGACCCTTGTGTTGCATTGGGCCCACCCAGATAACCCAGGTTAATTTCCCCACATCAAGATCAGCGACCTTAATTATCGACCTTAATTCCCCCTTGCATATTCACAGGTTCCAGAGATTAGGTCATGGACACTTTGGGGGGTCGTTATTGTGCCTACCGCAGACAGGAAGACTGAGAAGTAGTGGAGTTAAAGAACTGGCCCAGGGTCATACACCTAGCTGGTAGGAAGGTCTAGAATAAACTTTTTTTTTTCTTTCATTTTTTTTTTTTTTTGGTGAGGACAATTGCCCCTGAGCTAACATCTATTGCCAATCTTCCTCTGTTTGCTGAGGAAGATTGGCCCTGAGCTAACATCCGTGCCCATCATCCTCCATTTTGTATGTGGGACACCGCCACAGCACGCTTGACGAGCAGTGCATCAGGTCCACACCCGGGATTCAAACCTGCACACTCTGGGCCGCCAAAGCAGAGTGCGTGAACTTAACCACTACGCCACTGGGCTGGCCCCAAGAATAAACATTTTTTTTAATTCAAATAATGCAGACATTTTTTAGAAGGAGATAGAATTCTTCTGTAATTTCACCTCTGAAAGATAACTGGATTACGAGTTTGAATATTCTTCCAGATTTTTCTCTACATACACAGTCCCAGCTATACATTCCCTTCTCTTTACAAAAAAAAAAGTCTCATATATGGCTTCCTGCAGCTTGCTTATTTCTTCTTAATGTGTCTTGGGTATCTCTCCATGTAAGAACATATAGTTCTACCTCATTCCTTTTAATTGCTGCCAAGGATTGTATGGCTGTATTATAATTTATGTAACCAGTTATCTATTAATGGATGTTTAGGTTATTTCTTTTTCCTCTCTTACAAATAGTTCCACAAACTAATATCTTTATATATTTATAAACTTATGTGAAAACTTTGGGAACTCCTAGAAGTGAGTCCAAGAGTATACACACTTTAAGTTTAAATCTAGTGTCAAACTTCCCTCCAAAATGTTTGTACCAAGATATACTCCCACCAATAGGGTCTGAGGGGCTAGTTTACTCATATCCTTAACAAAACTGTTTTCAACCTTTACCAATCTGAGAAGTGAAAAATTTTTAAATTATTTTTTCTTTTGTCATGAGTGAGCATATTTTTAAATATATTTGTCGTTTTTATTTCTTCTGTTACTCACCTATTTGTATCCTATGCTGTTATTATTTTGTTGTCTTTTTCATAGTGATTTTGTGAAAGCTCTTTGTATATTAAGGATATTAACCTTTTGTCATAATATTGCAAATATTTTCCCCAGTTCATAGAGAGATTTTAAGCAGAGTAATATTAGACTTGTGCTTGAGAAATCTCTCTTGTAGTAGCTTAAATGCTAGTATAAAGCATCTAGACTGTATTGTGGACACTGTATGGACATATTGAAAATGTGAGTGTTAAGAGTGACAAGAGCGTCATGCTTTAGGAAGGTAGTATTGTCTGTTGTGTCTACCATAGATGACAAAAAAAGGGAGAGAAGAAAAGCTGTTACAGTAGTTAAAGTATGAATGATGACAATGGAAATGGCAAGTGAAAAATGAATTTGAGAAATGCAATGGAGAAAGAATCAAGAGGTTTCCACATTGAAGACTTAACAGTGAGGTGCGGGGGTGGAGCTGGTAGCACCATGGATTTGAACTCAGGTGTTTAAGAAGATACTGCTGACAGAAACAGGGGAGGCAGGAAAAGAAGGTACATAGGGGAGATGATTTTTTTGGCACAGATTAATTGAGCTTGTGGGCATCCAAGTGGAAATGTCTGTTAGGCAGTGGGGCTACTGGGCTGGAACTCAGAGAGAGGCGGAGAGGCCGGCAGTAGTTGGTGGAATCATGCGCATACTGGTCATGGTTGGAATAGATCAGTTCTCCTAGGAATGGTTAGGAGATTATGGAGAAAGAGTGACAACACCTTGAACATTCACAGTACTGAAACGTAACTGTCACCACTTCTCACTGTCACCTTTTCTCCATGCGTAAGCTGTGGGCAGTCTTCTTAAGTCTGTCCCCAGGGCTCAAAGATTGTTGTGCTGTTGCGTTTTTGGGTTTTCCCTTCAGTGAAGCCAGTGTAATCTCATTCTACCTCCCACAGTGCTTCACAGTGTACACCTGCTTTCACACGTGAGCCCGTTATTTTCTTGTTATTATGCCAACCTTGTGATGTAGTTAAGGACCAGTATAATCATCCCCATTTTGCAGATGAAGGATCTGAGACGCAGGAGTTTGAAATTTGCTCCAGGTCACATAGGTAGCAAATCACTGTGCCCAAAGGCAGATATTCTTGGTTACAAGTTCAGTGCACTTCTGCTTGTTCCTTGGCGCCTCCTCTTTCAGCAGTGTTCACTTTACAATATTTGTCAGTGGTTTAGATGGATAAGGCTGTGTCTCTTTCAATGTTACAAGGGCAAGATTTCTATGGATTTTATTGGTGTTGAGCAAAACAGCAAGTGTTAGTCTTTTTGGGGTTTTTTTCTTCAATTTAAACTGAATGTCAAATTGTACATCTTTTTTGTTTTGGTAACAGAAATCCACCTAAACTTAGCTCTTAATATTCTTAAAAGTAGAGAGGAAGATGGAAGTCTGGAGCAGACAAAATATACACTTGAGAAAATGAATTTAAAAGTTTAAGTTGACTTTGGCCCAGCGTTTTTCTGGCTGTGACCTAAGGGCAAGGGAGCATCCTCCTTAACCATGAACCTATCTGCAAGCAGGCTACGCAGCCTCTGGGGTTGCAGAAAGACTACCAGACATACAGCTCTTCTGTCCCATGCTATTTTTTTTTTCTTTTAATTAATTTATTTTTTCCCCCCAAAGCCCCAGTAGATAGTTGTATGTCATAGCTGCACATCCTTCTAGTTGCTGTATGTGGGACTCGGCCTCAGCATGGCCGGAGAAGCAGCGCGTCGGTGCACGCCCGGGATCCGAACCTGGGCCGCCAGCAGTGGAGCGCGCGCACTTAACCGCTAAGCCACGGTGCCGGCCCTTTTATTTATTTATTTTTTTGTGAGGAAGGTCAGCCCTGAGCTAACATCCATGCCAATCCTCCTCTTTTTGCGGAGGAAGAGCGGCCCTGAGCTAACATCTATTGCCAATCCTCCTCCCTCTCCTTTTTTTTTTTTTTCCCCTTTTTCTCCCCAAAGCCCCAGTAGATAGTTGTATGTCACAGTCACACATCCTTCTAGTTGCTGTATGTGGGACCGTGGCCTCAGCATGGCGGGAGAAGCGGTGCGTCGGTGCACGCCCAGGATCCGAACCCCTGGCCGCCAGCAGCGGAGCGCGCGCACTTAACCGCTAAGCCAGCAGGCCGGCCTGTCCCATGCTTTCTTATGAGTGTGGTGGAAGTGAAAAAAAAGAAAAGAAAAGCCTGGGATTAGCTTTCTTGAACTTCCTAGCAGGGTCTTTAAAGACAGGTACCTGTCTCTGCCCCTGTGGTCTGTAGAAGCAGTGTCTGTCTTTAGACCTGGTTGGCTGACTTTCATGAGGTCACAGAACTAGAAGTGCCCAGCACAAAGTACTCAACAATTTTTATAAAGCTCCCAGCTACTACAGCATAGCCTTGAAGGAAATGGGTCTTTATTAGGAATATTTAAGTCATCAGTCCTGCCACCTCAGCACTGCCACTTCTTATTGTCTTGAACAAAGGCAGGGGAGAAGGAAAAGGCTACTTCTCAAAATATAACTTAAATCATAGAGGAAATGAAGCATTGGGTTTAAAAGGCCATTAAACCTCATTTCCAGGGAGAAGGAATATCTCTCTTTTCTATCTCCTGAGCCTTTTTTGTTTTCATCGTTTTCCATAGTTTTATTACGTATATTGTCCCTTCAGGGTTATCCGACGGTGCTTCTGAAATCTAACCTATCATATGATCAGTGTTTTTCTTCAGTTTCCAACAAACTGGCTGTGGTTGAGACAGGTGCCCAGGGCAGACGGTCTGGGGATGGGCTAGAGGGGACTACCTTGGAGACTGCATTCCAGGTTGTCTTGGCAGCCAGGGAGACAGTGCTAGGGCTCTTGAAGGCATAATTCTGTACTTGTCCACTGAAAAGCAAACTAGAAGTTCAAGACTAAGTTCCTTCCTTCCTAAGAGACAGTGTTTGTTGAAATACTGAGTGAATAAACAAGCAAGTGGAAGGAAGATGTTAGCTGAAGCTGAGGTGAGGAGAGAGGCAGGGTATGATCCTCACCTTGGAAGAAGAAAGGCCTTCATTCAGCGGCCATCTGTATATCGGCCTTAAACTAAACTATAAGGCCAAGGCCTGGAAGACCTATTCTGAACTTTCCTGG
This sequence comes from Diceros bicornis minor, assembly GCF_020826845.1. Classification (NCBI taxonomy): domain Eukaryota; kingdom Metazoa; phylum Chordata; class Mammalia; order Perissodactyla; family Rhinocerotidae; genus Diceros; species Diceros bicornis. The sequence continues at coordinate 100,191,766 of NC_080743.1, forward strand.
ACACATTTCCCAGACACCTGCCTGGACACGTTGACTATGTTCAGTTCCTTTCATTCCCTAATAAATGAACAATGAGAATTCCTCTGCCTCATATCACAATACCAAATAATGGTATTCGGTAAAATGATAGCAATCTGCCCTAATAAGACAGCCTCCAACAGAGTCATCCATGGTCACTGCAGCACCCCAGTCTCCGCAATGGTGTTTTGACAATAATATGAATGACAATACACTTAGTGAGAACATATTCAGGGGGGGCCTGGCCCAGTAGTGTAGCGGTTGGGTTCGCATGCTCCACACACTCCGCTTTGGTGGCCCAGGGTTTGCGGGTTCGGATCCCGGGTGTGGACCTGCACACCGCTTGTCAAGCCATGCTGTGGCAGGCATCCCACATAAAAGAGGAAGATGGGCACAAATGTTAGCTCAATACCAGTCTTCCTCAGGAAAAAGAGGAGGATTAGCAACAGATGTTAGCTCAGAGCTAATCTTCCTCACCAAAAAAACAAACAAAACATATTCAGACACCCATTAAGATGGCTACTATCAAAAAACTAAAATAAGTTTGGCAAGGATGTGGAGAAACTGGAACCCTTGTCCACTGTTGGTAGGAATGTAAAATGGTGCAGCTGCTGTGGAAAATAGTATGGAGAGTCCTCAAAAAATTAAAAATAGAATTACCATATGATCTAGTAATTCCACTTCTGGGTATACACCGCAAAGTACTGAAAGCAGGGGCTTGAAGAGATATTTGTACACCCATGTTCGTAGCAGCATTATTCACAATAGCCAAAATGTGGAAGCAACCCAAGTGTCCACTGACAGTTGGATGAGTTAACAAAATATGGTGTATACATACAATGAAATATTATTCAGCCTTTAAAAGGTAGAAAATTTTGATGTCTGCTACAACATGAATGAATCTAGAAGACATTATGCTAAGTGAAATAAGGCAATCACAAAAGGACAAACACTGTATGATTCTACTTATATGAAGTTCCTAGAGTAGTCAAATTTGTAAAAACGTAAAGTAGAATGGTGGGTGCCAGAGGCTGGAGAGAGAGAGGGAATGGGAAATTAGTGTTTAATGTGTACAGAGTTTCAGTTGGGGAAGATGACAAAGTTCTAGAAATGGATGGTGGTGATGGTTGCACAACAATGTGAATGTATCAAATACCACCGAACTATACACTTAAAAATGGTTAAAGTGGTGAATTTTATCTTATGCATTTTTTTTACTACAAAAATAAAAGAAAAAAAGTGCAGAGGAGAAAGGGGGAGTGACATGGAAGAGGCAGAAGGTAACTTGTTTAATGCTTCACTGGTGGACTGCACTATTCTCTTCCCTTAGAGAAGCCAGATTTTACAACTGGAGACTTTCTGAAGGCAGACAGTGGTGGGGTTGTTTGTATGTTTATGGAGCGAATCGTCAGTTGGTTAGTAACAGGCTGCCTGTGGCAGAGATTGAAGTCTATTTTACAATGGTGGGGTGAACCTTAGCCGTTCTCATAGAGATCGTGAGCTCTGCCTTTGAGAGTTTTAGGCATCCCACAAATGTTCATGGGTTTAAATAAAATGATCTGAGAAACCCTAAGTTATTTTACTTGAGTTTTGAGCCAGCCCCACCCACCTGTACTAGAGATCAGGGCATCTTTTAAAAATTGAATTTAACAAATACTTACATAGTGCTTCCTGTGTGCCAGAGACCGTCTTAAAGGCTTTTCATATATCAATTTATTTAATCCGAATAACCCAATGAGGTAAGTACTATTGTTCTCCATTTTACACAGGAGAAAACTGAGGCACAGAGAGGTAAAGTGATACAACTATGAAGTGTTGGACCTGAGGTTCAAACTGAACCACCACGTGGCCCCAGAGCTCATGCTCCTAATCCTTAGGCCCCCAAAGTAATGTCTGAGACGGGGACTTGAACGACCCTGAAGTGAATCTCAAGGTCCAGAATGGGGGAGTAAACTTGTTCCTTGATTATGATCCTGCCTCTCTGCTCCAGCAGCAGTAGGGCTCCTGAGGGCTAATGCTGAAGCCAGGGTAAGGGGCTTGTAGGTTTAAGGCCAAATTTTTTGAACCTATGGAATTTCCCTCCAATTCTGCAGCAGCCCCCTAGTGACGAATCAGCTGCCTATCCCACAGGTTTTGCTCTTGGTGGAGTTTCTAGATGATCAAGGCAGGCGAAATAAAACATCATTAAACTAACACTAAATGACACTGAACTCTATATAAATCTTTTTTTCTAGTCGTTCCAAAATGTGACCCATGACGAATCTGCAAATCTGAAGTGGAAAGCAGGGGGCGGGCCGAGCAGCGACCATTTTTGTTTTGCGGCCGTGCGCTCTCAGAGCATCTTGACTAATAGGGCCCCACGGAGGAGGCGGGGCCTATGGGAGAGCAGGGCGGGGCCTGGGAAACGTGATGATTCAAACGGACTAACGAGCTCGGCGCATCTGGCAGAAGCCGCCAATGACCCGGCGTGTTGGGGCGGGGCCCACAGGCCCTAGTGTGTTTGGTTGCACCGCGGCTTTGGCGCATTTTCGGCTGGTTTGATTCATCCATTTTGAAGAGACGGGGGAGCGGGGGGCTCGTCTGATTAAGGGGCCGTGAACGAAGGAGCGGCGGAGTTTGAGAAGCCGGCAGCTCGGGGCTCGGCGGCAGCGGCCTCATCGGCCGAAGTTGGGGGGGGTGGGGCGCCGAGCGCGCGGGGAGGGGGGGGGTCCTGGTCTTTGGCTTCTCGACTCGGTCCTGTTTCGACAGCGAACATGTCTCGGCCTGTCAGGTCAGTGCGGAGTCCGAGGCCTGGAGCGGGTTGGCGGGGTTGGGGGCGAGCGGTGAAGGAGTGGGGACGGCAGGCGAGAGCCGGCCCTCGCTGGTGCCACGCGCGGCCTCCTCCCTCTCGGGGCCCGCGCGCCCTTGAGCGTGGGGGGCCCTGCTGGCGCGGGCTGCGCGGGGGCGGCGGCAGCGCTCCTCCCCGCCCCGCGCGCTGCGGCCCCCACCCGCCGCACTCGAGCGGGCGGGGTGTTCCTCGGCCGCCCGCGCCGGAGGGGGAGGGTGAGGTCAGCGCCCCCACCAGGCCCCACCTCCGCGCCCGGCCCCTCGGAGCCTTCAGCGAGGAGGGGCGGGGACGCCGTGGCGCCCCTGCCGCCCTCGGCGTGCGTGGGGGTGGGGGCCTCGGCCTCCCTCTCCGGCGGACGGGGTGTTCCACACGAGGGGGGAGGGGCGGCCGCCACCCGCCCCGCCTCCGTCCTCGGGGTCGCCGCGGGCCCGCCTCCGGGGCGGGCGCGCGTGGGCGGGACCTGTTCTCCCCGCCCGCAGAAGTGAGTTCGGCCTGGGCCCTGGAAAAGGCGGTCTGCTGCCTTTCCGCCAGCTTGCAGTCTGAGCGGGTTGACCCCCCCCCAGTTCGCTGTTCCCTCCGACTGGAAATGTCCTTCCCCGGGGAGGGGCTAGTTAACGCGTCCCAAATCCCGTGTGGGTCTCGTTCCCGCTCCCTCTCCTCTCGCGCAGCGCGGGGGGTTTTGTAACCCTCTCGCCCCCCAATGACTTTAATAGTAAAGGGGCTAGATTCAGTTAGCATTAGACTTGATGCTAAGAATTTCAACAAGCTTGCTATTCCCCAGGGGACGGTGGAGTCGCCCTTTGCGGTCCTCCTGGCTATTGTATGGAATGTGCCATTTGTGGAGGGGTGTGGCTTAATCCAATCTGCTGAGGCCTTGAAAAGGAGAGCTGTTGCAAATAAATACGACTTTTACTGTAGTGTCCGTGACTCCTTCAACGTAAGGAATTGGCTCTTTGCTTAGTGTTTTCTGAATAAATAGGTAAAGGTTTAGTTTTAAAATGTTTTAACGGTTGTTGCTTCCCCTTCTTCATTCCAAGTTTTTGTGAGAAACGGAAGTATTTTGACCTAAAGCTCTAAAGCCAGGTTTGGAACCTCGGGAAGGGTTTTGTTGTACACCATTCTGTCTCCTGGCTATCTGTCGTCCGATCATCCGTCCCCAAGTGGTGGTGGTATGGGATCGCGTACTCCTGCGGTCCGGGTGGGCGGGAGGAGAGTGCTACCTACCTACCTGACTGCTTTTCTGCCTTCTGATGTCAACCCGCGTCTCTAACTCACCGTCGCCACCGGCGAGAGTTTTGTCGACTTTTTGGCAAGGAGTCTGAATAGATATTTCAGATTATAGTATGCATACTTTCTTTGGCATAAAAATTGATCGATGTATCTCATCAATTTATGTAGAATAATGTCTTTAAGATCAGGTGAAATAGACAATATGGTAATAAAGATTTGTTTCGTCTGGATTGGATCTTCTGTCTTCTGGAAGGAAATTACTGTGTGGTGAAATTAGACTATTTTTCTCAACCTAGTCGCTAGATTTTGGTGTCTTTTTTATTTTATTGTTGTGACTTTCTTACATTCATTGCCTGAATTTGTGTTCCCAGATTTAGATATTGGAACACGAACAAAACTTTTTCTTTTACTTCAAAACTTGGGTTTTTTAGTGTCAGCAGGTGGAGATAAATATATTAAGCACATTCTATCAGTTTTTTGGAGGCGTTGGGATTTCTGCACAACTTTTTTCTTGCTCAGTATGTTATTTAAAGTAATTTTAACTCTTTATTTGCCCCTAATTGAAGGATGAAGTTAATATATTGTGGGCTTTTTTGGGTCACTTTCAAATTGCTAATCTCAAAGCAACTTGGTTCTGATTATAATTTTAGTGATAAAGTCTCTTTGTAACTATTTTTTTTAAGTCTTTAATATATTCATGACCAATAATAAAGCAGAAATAATTAAACTTGAGTTTTTGTTTTGTTAAATTTTGCAATTAAAAAAGTGCTGTCTTAGAGAAGGGCTTTTGTTTCAAAGTGTAATTGAAGAATCTGTGTACCTGAGGGCATTTAACAAAAAATTAATGATAGGCATTTACCTGATATCAGAATGATCAGCCTTATTTAAAAACAAGCCAAAAAAAAGAAAGCATATGTTGGAAATAAGTGACAGTGCATCTTCTTTTGGGATATATTTCTGCCCTTAGGCCTATACATAATTTTGAGGTTTTTCTGGTTTTCATTTTTACTAAAATGAAATTAAAATATCATTAATTTTCATTTTAAAATTAACCTAAGCATTTAAAAAAGATTTTTTAAAAATGTACTAATGGCTGCTTGACACCAGTATCCAAGTGAAGGGAATGATGAACTGATGAGCTGCAGCAGGGTTTTCCATGGGCATGTGCACAACACATGTCTAAGTAGTTTTGTTCATACAGTATTGCTATCTTTACCTTTTACAGTAACTGACTCGTATATCAGTGAGAGCTCACATATTTTAGGCCTTGGATTCAAATTTATAGCATAAAATTACAGTCTTGGAGCTAGAAAGAAATTTAAGCAAATTCATTTTACAAGTGACTTAATGGGGACCTGGACTAGTGAAGTGCCTTGCATCACACAGTAGTAGATGCCAAGATTGGACCTAGAACCTAGATTTCTTAATTCCCAGTCCTTACTCATCCTCACCCTCCCTCTTTCCACGTAATAATCACTTTGCCTTCTGCCTGATAAGTATTGATATTATTATAGTGTATAGCACTTTTAAGTTTTCAAAGTGCTTTCATGACTCTTATCCTTGTGAGGAAGGAAAGAAAATGCTATTACTGTAGAAGATGAGAAAGAAAGCTGAGAGAGAGATTTACTGACATGCCCAGACTAGAAACCAGGGTTCTTGAAATTCAGCTTGGTATAATCCCCAGAGATCCCCCTCCCTTGTTGAAAATGATCCAAGTCACTCAGATCAATGTGTTTGCTCCTTTCTTTGTAACGTAAAGTGTACTCAGTATCTTGTCGTCTTTTGTTTAGTGCTTGAGATTGCAAGGAACTTTTAACATTGAAAGTTTAGATGTGAAAGCATAGGCTCTTATGGGTTGATATAAAATTACTTTTATTTTTTTGTCATATTTATAATTATATTAAGATTTATCAGCTTTCCCAAGATTGCTTTCTTTTTTTTTTTTTTTAATTTTATTTATTTATTTTTCCACCAAAGCCCCAGTAGATAGTTGTATGTCATAGCTGCACATCCTTCTAGTTGCTGTATGTGGGACGCGGCCTCAGCATGGCCGGAGAAGCGATGCGTCGGTGCACGCCCGGGATCCGAACCCCAGGCCACCAGCAGTGGAATGGGAGCACTTAACCGCTAAGCCACGGGGCCGGCCCTGGATTACTTTCTTTTCAAAAAGAATTTTGTTTGGGATTCTAGATGCTAAAAATTTCTACTCTCTCTCAGCAGAAAATTAGTTTCAAAAAGTCCTCAAAGGGAAAACTTGGAAACCTGAAAATTCGAGATAGCTTGAAATTTATGATCCAAGTATGCACAGGAAGATACTTAAAAGTTTTGTATCCTAGTAAATATGGTCATAGGTGAGCTTGGTTCCTTATATCTCTTCTTATTCTCTACTCCCACTGTGTGTGTGTGTGTGTGTGTGTGTGTGTGTGTGAGAGAGAGAGAGAGAGAGAAGGGTGATTTTATTAACTTTGGATCTGTTCATTTTATTACTTACATGTCAATTTCCTCTAAAAAGACATAGATTCTTCTATAGATTTTACCCTCAAAGATATCTCATAATAATTTGCAAACCCTGAATAATGGGGGGAGTTAATTTTATAACAACACTTAAATATTCAACATTTCCCAACATACTTGTATTGAATTAAGCTGAGAATTATACTAATACAATGTTTAAAGTGCGGTTTTTAGAGTAATTTAGCGAACAAACGTTTAGTGAGAATAAATGCAGAGTCAGGCACTCTGCTAGAGGCTTTCACTTTATCTTGTTTTATCCTTGTTACGGCCCTGTAATGTAGGATTTTTTTTAATTCCCATAATAACAGATGATAAAATAAGCTTAAAAAAATACGTTACTCAAGGTCATAGAACTGTTAAAGCAGAGCCAAGTTTTGAACCCAAATTTTCTAAATACAAAGTTGGCATTCTTTCTGTGGTACCACTCTTTTCTTCCTAGTGTTTGGCATGAAGATGGTCAAGTGTTTTTTATTTAGTCTCTTCAATGGTGAGTACATTCTGTGTCAGTAGGTTTTCAGCTCTATATAGAAAATATTTGAGAGAAAATATGGCCCAAATGTTTTAAATAGGAGCAGTTTTGTTCAATTCAGTATTTAAAAGAATTTTCAGAGATACCTCTTAATTAAAATGTATTTTTAAAAAAAACTAGAAAACTTCAGAGGTATAAGTCCAGTTTCTTCAGTTTACTGGTGCTGACTTTGAAGCCAAAGGAATTGAAGTGTGGAAATAATAGCAAAGCTGATTTAGACTGCATGAGTCTTAGCTCGTCTCTCTACTAGATTTACGTTTACTGTGTTTGATTCCACCTAGAATATATTACAGGTCCACAGTCCCTAGTTTGAAACCATTGGGGCCATATGTGTTTGGAAGTTCAATTTTTTTCCCAAAATTTAAAAAAGTTAACAGGGTGCCTATACTGTCTATCAGTGTACCATCATCAGTGAGTCTGGGGTAGTGCTCTTATAATCAAACACATTAATATCTCTGTAGTAAAATTTATGAATTTTCACACTGAAAAAACAACGAAAAAGCCCCTCATTATTTAGGTCAAGTTTACCACCATATAAGTTCTGGAAAAACTTTTGTTTTTCAGAACTTTTTGAATTTCTAAATTGTGGATTAGAGATTGTGGATCTTTAAAAGTAGTAGTCCATTTGTCAACCTTAAATTTTAGAAAAAATAAAATCACTTCGAAACTCAATAGAGCTGTCACTTACTGAGTAACTCTCTCCGTGCTAAATATTCTGCCAGCTACTTTAACACGTTTCAAAATCTTGAAACAACTCATCAAGCAGGGTATATATTATCCCCGTTTCATATGTGAGGTAGCTGAGGTTTAGATAAATTAATTGGCCTAGTTCACCTAATATTAAGAGGTGAAGCAGGAATTCAAATCCTGGTGTGGCCAACCCAAAGCCAGTGTGATCTTTCCCGTGAGACATACTGCCACAGGGTGTTACTCTTTCTCGTGGTAGTAGTAGTGCACTTTCCCATCTTCAGAGTTCATAATAGGACTTTTGTGGGCGAAGACCAGCTTTAAAGTGAGCTAGGGGTGGGTGGAGAAAGGACAAATCTTTTGGATGAATAGGAAAATATTTGAAGGGATTAAAGGAAGATACACCTGAATGTAGAGGAAAAAGCACCGAAGTGTTGTGTAGGTTTTGTGGGAAGGAATGGGAATGTTAGATAAGTGGCATTGCTGTAAGTGTATACATTTCATGATACAAGGGCATTTCTCCCTGACTAAAGTAAGTGAATAAATTCCAAAGCCACCAGAAGGACACTATAAGAAAATTAATTGGCTCACTTTACAGATAAGTGTAGGTGCAAAAATACCAAACAGAATATTAGCTAACTGAATCAGATGTGTATTAAAAATATATATGATCAAGTAGGATTTGTCCCAGGAACAAAACTTAAAATCTGTCACTGATTGATCATATTAAAAGATTAAAAGAGAAAAACCGTGGCAATTGAAAAGGTTCAATACCTATTATAAAACTCAATACAATTAGAAGGAAATTAAGATTAATTAGAAATTGAAGTTGATTTAACTTGACAGAAGTTATAAACTAAGGTAAGTCGTTGAGTTTTTAGTGTTTTAAATTGATTAACAATAAAACTAATTATTGAGGGGAGGTAGTATGGCACAGCAAGAGAAACCCTGGGTATCAGGAGACTTGAGTTCCAGCCGCTGCTTAGGTTTATAGAATGGAGATGTTGAACTCCATTAGAATCATGCTACTTGCATTTTCAAAGCATTTTACGGTTTTCAAAGCTTTTTTTTTTTTTTTAAGATTTTTTATTTATTTATTTTCCCCCCAAAGCCCCAGTAGATAGTTGTACGTCATAGCTGCACGTCCTTCTAGTAGCTGCATGTGGGACGCGGCCTCAGCATAGCTGGAGAAGCAGTGTGTCGACGGTGCGCGCCGGTGCGCCGGGGATCTGAACCCGGGCCGCCAGCAGCGGAGTGCGAGCACTTAACCACTAAGCCACGGGGCCGGCCCTCACAGCTTTTTATCATAGGTTTTTTCCAGCTCTAAAAATAAAATTGAGAAATTTTGATATAATTTTGAATAAAAGGACATTGGTTTTATTTATTTGTGTATTTTGTCTATTTTTTCCCAGAGATGTAAAACAAGGCCACTGTACTGTAACTCCAGGACACCATCCGTATTACATCCCCATTTTAGTCCACATGAACAGTGACCCTCTGGAGTTAATGAGATTTAGTGTCTACACAGCTAGATGCGTTGCTTTGCAAACTTTGGTTACTTGAACTTAATGAAGTTATTGAGCCTGCTCTGAAGTGTTATTTCTGTTTGCATTTTTTTAATTCTTAGTTGCAAAAATAGAAATAAATGTGACTTTATTACTCTAGATTATGAAGAAGTAGCTTCTTGGATTGTTGAGACTAGAGATAGCACCTAAGAGACTGCCATGTTGTACACAGTAGGAGAAAACATTTGATTTAGCACAGGACCACTTTGGTCAAACTGAGGCATCCCTTTGTTTTGTCTTGAAAAATGTATTATCTAGATTCTAGGAAGTGGAACTGATTGTTACAGAATTGCCATGCTATGTTTTAAAATAACTACTATCTAAGTAGCCATAATCATAGGTCTTTGAAGTACTTTAGGAGAACAGACCACAAGTTGCCCAAGAGTGTTTCAACTGGGTATATAGCATATTTTCAGATGCTTGTTAGTACATATCTATTTTGAATTGTGCACCTGTTCAGCTACCTGTTAAGCAAGGTGATCTTCAAGGAGGTTTCATCTGTCAAGATAAAATGACCCAGAAGATGAAACTTGAGAAACTAAAAATTAGCTAGACTGAGAAGTGAAAATCCACTCTGCTGTTCACTGGGCTGGGAAACAGACAGCTGTCTGTCTTCCACAGATATGCCGCAGCTGCAAAGATTTATCAGTCTTCCTCCTTTGAGTGACTACTGCTTTTCTACTGAGAAATGATTCTCTAAAATCAGAGACTATCAGAAACCTTGCTCTTTGAAATTCTATCAGAAAAAATGAAACATCACGCTTTTGTCAGGAAGAAATACATCCTTTTGACAGAGAACTAGCCTCAATTTACAACTTCAGAGCTTCAGAAGAGGGGTCACTGGACACAAAATTCCACATCTACCTTAACTTCTTTGCCAAGAAATAGGACCCGAGGTCCACTTTGCAGTCCAGACCTAATGTTGACCCCTTTACGCACAGTCCTACTGTGCTTTGAGCCTCTCAAGACACTGCTTCATTTAAATTTCACCTAAATTCTACCCTTCCCCAAATCCTTCAAGTTTTCCTGTTTGGTGAGTTGCTCCACACTTCTGATGTGCCATCGCCTTCATTGTAATGAGTCAATAAACCTGACTGTCAGGCTACAGATTTGTCCCTGGTGTTTGGGTTAAAACAATTGTGGGGGCTGGCCTGGTGGCGCAAGTGGTTAAGTGCGCGTGCTCTGCTGCCGGGGCCTGGGGTTTGCCGATTCGGATCCCAGGCGTGCACCGATGCACTGCTTGGCAAGCCATGCTGTGGTGGCGTCCCATATAAAGTAGAGGAAGATGGGCACGAATGTTAGCCCAGGGCCAGTCATCTTCAGCAAAAAAAGAGGAGGATTGGCAGATGTTAGCACAGGGCTGATCTCCTCACAAAAAAACAAACAAACAAACAATTGTGGAAGATTCCACGGAGGTTTCCAAGACCCTCTACTGCAGACAGGACTCTACTTGGTAATGTGTACATCTGAGACCCCTTCAGTCTTACCTGCTTGAGGTTTCTCTGTCCTTAATTACATAGGTTTTGCACTAAATTTCTGTTGGGAAAAATCTAGCCCATTTTATTTATATAGTACTTTATCTTATACTCGTTGAAATTTGTATGTGTGTGACTTTTAAACAAAATATTTTCCTATATGGAGAGAATATGGTGGAATTGAACATATTTGGGGAATAAGGAGTGCCATATAAGAGTTAATATTTGTTTATCTGGACTAAAACATTAGCAAATTGATAAATTTAGTAGGAGATTGTGACAGTTATCTGATAGACAGATGTACCTGCCTCATCATTCAGAGCTCCTTTACTCCCTTCTCTTTTCTGCACAAACGAGAAACTTTCCATTTGAAAAACTTTTAGGAGTTCTTTCCTATAATGTTCTTGATTTTTTAAATCTTTTTTTTTTTTACTTTTTGCTTGCTTTTTGTGTGTGTGTGTGTGTGAGAGGAAGATTAGCCCTGAGCTAACATCAACTGCCAATCCTCTTTTTTTTTTTTTCCTGAGGAAGATTGGTCTCAGGCTGACATCCATGCCCATCTTCGTCTACTTTATACGGGATGCCACCACAGCATGGCTTGACAAGCGGTGGATTGGTGCGCACCCAAGATCCCAACCTGCAAACCCCAGGCTGCCAAAGCGGAGTGGGCACACTTAACTGCTACGCCACCAGGCCGGCCCCACTTTTTGCTTTCTTGTATCTTGTGACTGTTTTTGAATTTTATGTTTAATTGTGAACAACAGAATGATAAAAAAATATAGACAAAGCAATATATCTTAGCGAAAAGGAATCTGAAGCTCAAGATAAGTGAAGCAGTTGTAAGAAGTTACCCTGAATTGAGTTCAGGTGTTCTGGCTTCTATGCACTAACATTTTTATATCCTGAGAAAATTTGGCATATGAATAATCTTTGAGAGAGAAGGATGGACAGCGGTAAGTGTCCTAAGTTTTAAAGGCCAGGAAATTGTTGATATGCAGAAACTTTAATCGCATCAGGTCTATAGAGGAGTTAGATTTGTGAACACTTAGGAGAGGAAGATTTAAGAGGCGGCAGGCATCAACAGTGTCCTGTGGGGTACAGGATAGGGTTGGATGGCCTTGAGTTGGAAATTTGGCCTTACCACTTAATGGCTTGTGGTTAGTTAGGTTGCTTAGCCTTTCTGAGCATTAGATTCTTCAGTTAAAATTGAATTAATGGTAATTAGCTCCTCTTGTGAGATTATTGTGAGAATTAAATGAGAATTTAGGTGAAACCTCTGGTGCGTAGTAACTGCTGTTGTAATTATTGATAAAAGTCAGCGTGGGTTTACAAAAAACCAGTCTCGTAGATCAGTAGTCTTCATAAGGTTGGCTTTCAGGGATATCTCAAGCATTTGATTCTAATTTTGTTTTTAAAATGTAGGAGATCTTAGAGATCAAAGTTACACGTTTCCTTTTTTTTTCTTTTTTTTTCCCTCCCCAAAGCACCAGTGCATGGTTGTATATCCTAGTTGTAAGTCCTTCTAGTTCTTCTCTGTGAGCTGCCGCCACAGCATGGCAACTGACAGATGAGTGGTGTGGTTCCGCAACCAGGAAACAAACCCCGGCCGCGGAAGCATTGAGAGCACCCAACTTGAACCAAGAGGCCGTCAGGGCTGGCTCCAGCAGCTTTCTTTAATACAGGACTTGCAAAGCTTTTAACATGTTTAAGGAGGTGATAATATCCAAACCAGGATAGAAACCTTTAGAAAACCTATCTTCACAGAACACCAGTTGGAAAATTCTGTAATGAGAAATTTTTTAAATTTGAAATTATAAGACAAATTTATGCTCTTAAATATTTCTTTTACTTTTAATTAGCTGTGTTTCGTGGTTCCTGGGAATATTTTGTTTGAGCAAAAAGGTCTATTCTAAAAAGTTTAACTATCATAGATTTAAACAAACTCATTTGCTTTTTAAAAACTTGAATAGAGGGGTCAGCCCGGTGGCCTAGTGGTTAAGTTCATGCGCTCCGCTTCTGCGGCCCGGGGTTCACAGTTTTGGATCCCGGGTGCGGACCTATGTACCACTCATCAAGCCATGCTGTGGCAGCATCCTATATTAAAAAAGTAGAGGAAAATGGGCACCGATGTTAGCCCAGGGCCAATCTTCCTCAACAACAACAAAAAATTTATTAGAGTAAAAGAATATTGTAAAAATACTGGGTTACTGTTTCAACAAGGATTTTTGACAGAGCTTCCCATGATGTCCTTTTGGGGAAAATGAAGAAATATAGGCAGAATGATAGTTCAGTGTGATGGCCATGTGCCTCAATAGCCATACCCAGGAAGGCTGAGTAATAGATTTTTTTTTTAATTTTTTGTTTATTGCAATAACATTGGTTTATAATGAGTAATAGATTAATGTCATCCTGGAAGAATATTTCCACTGATGCCTTAAAGGGCTTTGTTTTTGGCCTATGCTGATTAAATTTGCGGATAATAGGAAATTGGGCAAGATAAGTGATATGTTGAAGTATCACTATACAAAAAGGTTTTAGATTTGGGGAAAGGAGATTTTAGTCATTGAAATTGCAGTATCCAGTCCATTGTGTGATCTGACAGCCCAAAAGACAACTGAGATCTTGGATTGCATTAGTACAAAGAATAGAATAGAACAAGAAGAGGAAGGTCATAATGCTGATCCGCTCCCCCTCCCCCCACACACCTTTTAAAAATCATATTGTTATGTTTAGATCGGGTCACTACTTGATAGACTTTACTAAATCCGAGGCGTGTGGAGGAAAGCTACTAGGTTGTGAGGATTCTTGAAATGCATCTTATGAGAAAGGGTTAAAGGAATCCTAGTATTTAGCCTTGAAGAAAAAAGTGGAAACTGTCATAGATTTTAAGGGCTACTCTATGGAGGAAGAGTTAGATTTAGGCAAGGAGGTAGACAAGATAGAATCGGTGAGTGGACTTTAGAGGCAGATTTTACCTCACTGAGAAGAACTGTTTCATTATTGGAGTTTTCTTAGAATAGGTTGCCTTGGGAGATCATGAGACGTTCTCAGTCCTTCCCGTCTAGCGACATTTGTTGATAGGATAACAGGTTTTGGGTAAGATTGGATTAGATAGTCTAAGGTCCAGTAGCTCTAGTACATATAATACACCTGGTATCATCATCATCATATCACTATCCCCCCCCACTTCCCACTGGCCACCAAACTTTGATAGGTTTTATGAGTGCTTAAGCTTAAAAAAGTGATTTTTCTTGAAAAGATATGAAATTAAAATAGGAAGAGATGTTATACTTTTGTGGCCGTCGATCAATAACAAATTGTTTTTTGTAGAGGTGAAACTAAAAACTACTTTGGAAATCTCTTTTTGCAATCCACTTTTTATTCTAAAGCAATGACTCTCAAACTTTTTTGATGAGGTTCCAATAAGAAATACGTTGTACTGTTGTACATTGCAATTTGCTACACATGAGAACACAAAACACCTGAAACAAGTTTCAGGCACTTACCCTTATTTAGATACAGTTTTCTCTGATATTTTCTATTTGCTTTTTCTTTTGAAATGCTGGTTATACAACAATAAATTGATTTCAGGACCCAATAGTGGGTTGTGACCTATAGATTGAAAAACATTATTCTGCAGGATCTCACTCATCTGATGAACTGAGATGTTTACCACCTAGGTGATTAGTGAAAAGAGCTATGCTGGCTATTCTGGGTTTCTCAAAACTCAGATTTCAGTTGTACTGTAAGTGCCTAATGAGAAACTTGTTAAATGCTAGAAAGTTGGCAAGGTGGGTTTTTTTCATCTTCTTCCCTGCATTGACCAGAACAATATAACTTCTAAAAGGTAAAAATGGAGGTATAGTCAGCTTGATTGAGCTAAATGATGTAGTAGATTGTGTAAAAGTCTCTCCGATTTCCCTCGGGAAAATGATTTTGTGCTCTTTACGTAGTATAAAGCTTGGGGTGTCAATAATTAAATGAGGGTTTATTTTTGAAAGTACTGCTTTCTCACCTGGAGCTTGTTATCTTTCTCCAAATTTGTTATAAAGTAGAGCTGGATTATGTGGTTTTAGTTTTTCTCTCATCTGTAAACTTAAGACCATTAGATGAGATAATCTCAAAGGTATGGTAATTTCCATTTCTGAATGCTGTGATCCTTGACTCTGCAGCATGTTGGTTTTATATACCTCATGTTTCAGGAATCTGTTTGGGTCTTAGATGGTTGCTGCTATAAAAAAGAAAAAGCAGGCCAACCCCAGTGGCCTAGTGGTTAAGTCCAGCAGCTCGGGTTTGGTTCCCAGGCGCAGACCTACACCATTTGTCTGTCAGTGGCCATGCTGTGGCAGTGGCTCACATATGAAAAGAGGAAGATTGGCAACAGGTGTTAGCTCAGGGCGACTCTTCCTCAGCCAAAGAGAGAAGGAAAGGAAAAGCATTTGGGGGTAGACTGATGAGTATTTAGTAGAAAGAAGTCAATGATTAAGAGAGTGGAAGAAAAAAATCCTATTACTTCTAAACTGCTTGAGTTATCCACGTTTGGTGCCCAAAACAGATCTTTTAGTGTTCCTTGTCTAGCTTCCCACTTTCCCTTTCGTTTTTGCACGTTAAGCCCATACATAAGTGGGGTCTTCTCATCTCAAAACCCTCTTGGTGATCATCCAAGAATTGGTTCACTGTGAGCAAGGTACATTTAGAATCTAGATATAGAGATTATATCAGCTTTTAAAGTAAGAGAAGGCACATAATTAAAGTTTTTGTGTTCCTGTATTTTGTATTTAAACATTTGTGTTCCTTACTGGTTTACAGTTCTCTTTTCTAGTGCAAACTTTTAGACTTGTCTAGATGGAACTCCAGTTGATTTGAGTGATAGAAATTGATCTAATGCGTGTGGTGGCTTTAAAAGAGCTACAGCTGCTGCTTTGTCTAGCCTAAATGGTAACCTGAAAACTTGATCATAAGTTGGAAATAATATAAAAATAAGGAGGTATTTTGGTATTGCATTTTAATGAAATGAGCAACAAACCTTTTAAAGACAATCTTTCTAAATGGTACTAGAACCAATACTCTTAAGACACATATTTTAAAAGAGTGACTTAATTATCATGTTCAAATAAATAATTGAGTGTTACTTGTTTGTGTTCAAGATTGCAGTGGTATTCTGGGTGGAACAAGTTAGTGCTTACAAGTAATAATAGCTGCTATTTATTGGATAAGTCGTGTACCTGGCACTCACAAGAATCTTGAGAGATGGGGATTGTTATTCCTATTTTACAGGTGAGGAAATTGAAGTTTAGTGAGGGGGGTAACTTGCTCAAGGACATATAACTAGTAAGTGGCAGAGCCAGGATTTAAACCCAATTCAAAAATCTGTGTTTTTAACCTCTATGATATATTGAAATTTTGTGTTGTCCTCCCAGTTCTAGTTGTTGATGCTCATTTTACACTGAAGAGTTGGTTTAGCTATGGCATTTAAGTAGTGGCATTTTGAGAAAGTAAGAATGTTTCTTTGTTTTCATCTAGAAGTAGAACTTCCCATGCCCTTGGACTTAGACAATACTGTTAAGTGTTGTGCTTCTATTCCAATGTATCGTCTCAATTTCCAGTTTACATAGGAATAAGTTCATCAGAAATGTATTTCAGCTGTAAATAAGGTAAATCTCCAAGCACTGGAAATAGTATGTTTTGAATATGCATCTTTAGAAGGTGGGAAATGAACCAAAGTATTATAAATCATTATAATGAGTTATTGTGAATAACCCTTGTTATCACAGATCTTTTATTTAAATTATTTTTTCATTTCCCTCTTGAGCATTTATAGGTGGATGCGTTTTTTTTTTGACTAGTTACCCTTAAGACAAGATTGCTTCCATATTCATATTTTACTTTACTCAGGTTTTATAGTTTCTGTGATAAGTGACGTTGATTATGTAAGATAATGCTGGCCATTCTCACATAATTGAAACTTAAAATATTTTGTGTTTCAAAGAAAGGAGTGGTCTTTCAATTGAATTTTGAAAATTTTAAGTTTAATTGCTTATATAATGTCAGTATGTCTACATGGTGTTTTTGTAGTTCGCCTTATTGAGAACTAGGATAGAAAAAAAATGTACTAAATAGTTGCCTTTTTAAATTTCTTAGATTTAAAACAAGTTACAGTCGTCCCTCCATATCCGTGGGTGCCACATCCACGTATTCAACCAACCACAGATCCTATCGGATAGGGAGGGCTAACTACTAAGGGACTTGATTTTGGTATCCTCAGGATGAAGGAGGGGTGGGAGGGGAAGTGGCTGGAACCAATCTCCCTGCGGATACCAAAGGACGACTGTGCTTAGCATGGAGGAAACTAAATTTTCTTTTGTCATTAAGTGCAGTGGGAATTAAATGTCTGATAGGCTGAAAACTCCAGTCACACATACATCTCTTTACTGATACCCTTTCCTACCCTAATTGTTTTCAGATGCCAAGTCCATTCACTCATCAGATTTCTTGAATTTGGTGTTCCGAACTGAAAGGCAATCCCTGTCCTTAAGAAGTTCACATTTAGTGGGGAAGACAGACATTTAGTAGATTATATTCATAGTATCAATGAAGGATTAAAGGTGCTAAGAGGAGGTGAGGTTGTATCTAATATGAGTGGGAGTGATATGAACAGCATTCTAGGCCAGGGAGCTGCATGACCAAATGGTAAACAACATGATTGGAGGAATTACAAGCTTCCTGGGTTGATTGTTAAGTGGCAAGACATAAGATCCTAAAAGAGTTTGAGGAGATTGGATATTATCCTCTTCAGTATCTTATAAAATTAGGTTTCTAACAGAGCTCTTAAGTTTGGCCCTAAGAGCAAAAAGTTCAGAAAACATTTGCGTGCCTACTTTTTACCTCGCTCTGTACCAGAAATGTGGGTGTAAGACATGGTGTTATCTTCAAGAAGCTCAGATTAGTGAAGAAAACAAATGGTACAGCAATGTGTAAGATGTGTGGTATGCAAAGGATAGATGCCCATTTGCAATTGAAAAAATAGTCTTTTTCATTAAGCTCTAATAAGTTTATAGAGTTACTTTTTAGATCTGTCGAGCAACTTAGGTCATCACTTCCAACAGAGGAGGAACTGAGGCCCAAAGATGTTAAGTGATTTGCTTGAAGTTTTAGAACCAGAACCCAGATTCCAAAGATTCTGTACTTTTTACCATATAATTTCTTTATGGAGTGTTTTCTAGTGATAGGCTAAGGAAGTAACTATCATTTGCAAATTGTTAGAAAGTTCTTGATGTTGAACTTGCACTTAATCTGATCACCAAAGCTAAGCAGGTATGTTTACTACTCCCTTCATTTCAAAGCCCTAAAGTAGCTAGCATGTTTTCCCTTTTGCAAGTTAAAAATCCCAGTTTATTCAGTTGTTCTTCAGATGCCTTACCCTTCACCATTCTGGTTACCCTCCTCTATATAGTCTCATAGGATGTATCTGTTGATATATGGTACCCAGAAATTGTACCATTATTTCAGTTGTGATCCTGCTACCATGGATAAACTGGAATTATTATGCCTGCAATTTCAGAACCTGTACATTAATTATTAGAGATTAGGATTTAAAACTCCCTCTTCTGGATACTTTTCCCTGGTTCCATGTCCCATTTTCCTTGATCCTAAGTAATGAAGAAAATAGTCGTCTTTGCATTATGATCATAATACTGTTTCTCATGGCATCTGTCATTAAAAATCACTATTTTCGGGGCTGGCCCCGTGGTGCAAGCAGTTAAGTGCACGCGCTCCACTGCGGTGGCCTGGGGTTCGCCAGTTCGGATCCCGGGCGCACACTGATGCACCGCTTGTCAAGCCATGCTGTGGTGGCTTCCCATATAAGGTGGAGGAAGATGGGCATGGATGTTAGCCCAGGGCCAGTCTTCCTCAGCAAAAAGAGGAGGATTGGCAGATGTTGGCTCAGGGCCGATCTTCCTCACCAAAAAAAAAAAAATCACTGTTTTCTTAGAACATGGTAGGCATTTGATTGCCAGCCCCCTAAAAATAGTCATTTTTTTTAGAAGGAAAATACTATTCTTTTTTTTAAATTTTGGTAAAATAACATAAAATTTACCATCTTGACCATTTTTAAGTGTACCATTCAGTAGTGTTAAATACATTCACATTGTTGTGCACCCAATCTCGAGAAATCTTCCTCTTGCAAAACTGAAACTACGTACGATTAGCTCCCCATCCACCCTACCCCAGCCCCTGGGAACCACTATTCTCCTTTCTGTCTCTATGAATTTGACTAAGTACCTCATGTAAGTGGAATTAAGGGTCATGTTTTTAAAGTTAACTTTCTTAATAGAATGGTATCTTAGATATATAAACTCAGCTTCTTATAACAAAGCATATAGTTGGAGAATATTTTATAGTTTTGCATCTTGACTCATTGAGGCAGTAAAGTGAGATGATAATTCATTGTTGGTAGACTAAAGAAAAACAAGGCAAAATTCCTTATGAGCTTTTCTTTTTTTCTCTTAAGCCAAGAGTGTGGCTATACTTTCCTCCATATCTAAGCCCCAAACATGTGTCCAGAATTCACCCCTACCCTATCATTTCTGCATATTATATAGAAGTTGTATCTTTACTTGAATTCTGACCATGCTGTCTTTGAAGTTAAATGGTGTCTTAATCTATAAAACCAGGAATATCCCTCTGCTCAGGTTTAAGTGTAGTTGGTGGGGTGTTTCTCGTAATCTTTTCAGTTCACCTGTTCAGTATCCGTTTAGTTACAGCGCATTTAAGGCTCTTTTAAAAGCCAAGCTATTTGGATACTAACAAGAAAGCTTTTATATCTCTCTAGAGGAAGAATTTCAAACTTTTAGATTTAGAATATGAAGTAGGAAAATGGAAATTAAGATTTGTTTAAGATGTTGAAGATGCCTTACCTCGTAAGAAGTACATTGAGTCAAGTAGATATATGAATTTGTGAGACTTTCATACTTTTCTTAATTACAGACTCTTTAATAAAAAGCGTCTTTTTATTAATCAGTTAATTTTTAGTCAGTTTTTAATTAATTGTTTCCTTCCACTTCTATGTAAGGCTAACTTACTGTTACCTTAATTTGTATATTATAATGTAACTATTATATTTAAAAATCACTTTGCCTTGAACGAAACTCAGTAATAACCTTGTTTATCAGGTATGCATGTGTATGTGTATATAGCAGTAAGAATAAAACAACTCGTACAGTTTTGGTTTGTGCACATGTGATAGCGTCTCTGTGTATAATGAATATATACGGTAGTTTGCCTCATTTTGCTGTTTTATGTATGTGTGTTTGGGGAGGTGGAGGTTGTTTTGTGGGCAAGAATAGTATTTGTGCCATCACTGAGGTGAACAATACGGGAGTTGTAGTTGGAAATACTTTTGATTTAAACTGCACTTTCCTGTAACAAAATGTGAAGTTTTGGCTGAAGTGGGGGCCTGTTGAAAAATGATTTTCAGAGAGCTAGTTGTAATTCTGTTTATGAAGTAGAAATGTGTGTTCTCATATCTTAGAAAAGTCCTACATTTTTATGATCTTAATTAGAGGCTCTTCTTTCTACAGAAATAGGAAGGTCGTTGATTATTCACAATTTCAGGAATCTGATGATGCTGGTAAGTTTTGTGATTTCAATAAATTATAAGTTAGACCAACTAGTGGAAGAATAGCTAGCTTATGTACTTTTTTATCATGCTTTTGGAATAAGTTTTCTTTTTTATTTTTAGACTACGTATGTATATAAATTATGTCACAAAACAAGCAAGTTAAACTTGCATGGATTTTAACTTTTCCCTAGTAAATCATTGATAATGAACACTTGAATAATTTTTTTCTTACCTGGATTTGGAGTCCAAAGTTTAAATGTTCAGTAGTTCTGGTGCAGTGTTTATTAGTTAATATATCCCTTGCTATAATCTTAGTAAAACTTGTATCTTGTAATAGGGAGTATTTAAATTTTTTGCTTAATAAAGTAACTAAGATGAGAGTATTTTGTGAAACAACTTTGATTTGTGAACTAATTCATCATAAAATGAATAGTGTATCTTAAATCTTAGCCATAAAAGGTTTCTTTAGAATAAGTCCTTAATCTCATTTTCCAGATGCATTTACTGTTCTTTTTTTTTTTATGAGGAAGATCAGCCCTGAGCTAACATCCATGCTAATCCTCCTCTTTTTTTTGCTGAGGAAGACTGGCCCTGGGCTAACGTCCGTGTCCATCTTCCTCCACTTTATATGGGACGCCGCCACAGCATGGCCTGTTGAGCGGTGCATCAGTGGGCGCCCGGGATCTGAACCCGGGTGGCCAGCAGAGGAACGTGCACACTTAACCGCTACGCCATGGGTCGGCCCCTCTCTTTCTTTTTTTTTTTTTTTTTAAATCTAATTTTACTTTATAAAGATAATATGCGCATTTTGGGAAAACTTAGAAAATGTAAAAATGTATAAAGAAGATTAAAAAAATAAGATAATCCAACCTCCCAGAAGTAATACTGACATTTGTAAAATGCTTGCTAAATGTTTGCATTTACTCATTTAATCCTCAGAACAATCCTGGCAATGAAAAACAAGCCATTTTAACTTCTTTGTTAAAAAGGCCTTTTGCCTTTATTTTCCTTTTAAAAACGTAATTGAAGTCTTGCTATAGAATTTTGGGCTCTGGGCCGGCCCGGTGGCTTAGCGGTTAAGTGCGCGCGCTCCGCTGCTGGCGGCCCAGGTTCCGATCCCGGGCGCGCACCGACGCACCGCTTCTCTGGCCATGCTGAGGCCACGTCCCACATGCAGCAACTAGAAGGATGTGTAACTATGACATACAACTATCTACTGGGGCTTTGGGGAAAAAAAAAAGGAGGAGGATTGGCAATAGATGTTAGCTCAGAGCTCATCTTCCTCACCAAAAAGAGGAGAATTAGCACGGATGTTAGCTCAGGGCTGACCTCCCTCACAAAAAAAAAAAAGAATTTTGGGTTCTGTCCCCTCCCACCCCATCCCTACTTATGAGTACGTAACTTCTCGTATTATTAAAAGTTATTTGAAAAATTACTATTAATGGTTGTACAGTATTCCATAATGGAATTTATAATATATCCAACTATGTAATAATTGCTGAAGCTTCAGACTGCTTCCAAATTTTCACCATTATATATAATGGTGTAGTAAACAGTTTTGGAAATAATCACTTTTTAAGGTGGGGTAATTTTCTTTAGTTGTATAGGACTTTTGAAATCAGAGCTATTTTCCTCAAGTGCCAGAGTATGCTATATTTATAATTTTTTATAATTTTATTTATTTATTTTTTCCCCCAAAGCCCCAGTAGATAGTTGTAGGTCATAGTTGCACATCCTTCTAGTTCCTGTATGTGGGATGCGGCCTCAGCATGGCTGGAGAAGCGGTGCGTCAGTGCGCGCCTGGGATTCGAACCCGGGCTGCCAGCAGCAGAGCGCACTTAACCGCTAAGCCATGGGGCCAGCCCTGAGTATGCTATATTTAATACTTTAGTTTAAAAGTAAAAGTAATTTACTTGATAACAGTAATTGTATTAGGATTATAGAATTGTGGCATCTTTACATTCTAAATGCTTGTAATATAACCATATTACTATAATAATTTTCAAATACAAAGATGTGAAGACAAGGGAAAATCTTGAATAAATTAAAAGGGTAGGATATAAAGTGATAAGAGATTTGGCTGTGGCTATATTAAAATATACACATGACAACTAAAGGGTAATACGCAAAATGGAAATGATTGAGTTAAGGTAGTGAGACTGGGGTGGAAAAGAATTTAAATGTTTGTGAGGAGGACTATCCCTGAGCTAACATCCGATGCCAATCCTCCACCACCACCCCCCTTTTTTTTTCTTGAAGAAGATTGGCCCTGAGCTAACATCCGTGCCCACCTTCCTCTACTTTATATGGGACGCCACGACAGCATGGCTTAACAAGCGTTGCGTCGGTGCGCGCCTGGGGTCCGAACCTGCGAACCCTGGTCTGCCGAAGTGGACTGTGCGCATTTAACTGCTTGCGTCACCGGGCCGGCCCCAAAAGAATTTATTTTTTTAAAAATGAAAGAAAATTATTTGGCAAGTCCTGCCCCCTCACCATTTAAATAGCATGAGAGATAATTATCTCAGTAAGAACAGTGGTAATTTCTACATGTAAAAATCATAGTATTTTTCATTAAATTTGAAAAATGCTCTGTTTAGATGAAGATTATGGAAGAGATTCGGGCCCTCCAACTAAGAAAATTCGATCATCTCCCCGAGAAGCTAAAAATAAGAGACGATCTGGAAAGAATTCACAGGAAGATAGGTAAGAGGCATTGTTAATCTGTTCTTACACTGTCATGGCTCTGAGATGAAGGTAGTCTCTGATGTCTAAATTGGTGGAATCTCCATTTACTTTGGGAAAGTGTCTACTTAATGTTGTTTTGCTATTTCATATTATCTCACGCAGTGCTTCTGAGTCTAGAGCTTAGCCTCTTTAAGATCATGAGGCTTGCTTGGACTCAACCTGGAATCCAAAGTGATCTCCAAGATGGCCTTTGTTGCTACCTCAAACCTCTGAACATAAGCAGAAAGATGGTTAAGTATGTAGTTTGTTACCTAAGGTTAGTATTGACATTTTCATCATAATGATAGCAAAGAATAAGTGACCTTTCCCATTCAGTAATAGATCTGGCAGAATCATAACTAAAGCTTATAGAATCTTCAGGTGTATGGCCTGCCAAGTTTTACTATCTATAATCAGTTCTTCTTCATTTAAATAATTTAATCATTTAAGCAGTTTCCTTTCCCTTAGTTTTATAAATGAGTTCATACGAGTTGTAATTTTAACTATAATTGGCTCATGAGACCAGGGTATTGTAGCTTTCACATCTGCTCTCACAGGTATATACATGTACTCTCTTAGTGTAGCATAACTTTCAGACCTCCTTGCTGATGGTGATGATGAGGATGATGATAGCTACCATTTAGGATTATTATGTACCAGTCTCTGTCATGTGCTGGTTTGTATTCATTGTCATTTAATTCTCACAACACCCTTACTAGGGTAAGTAACATTAACTTGGGAGGGGTTCAGTGATTTATCCAAGGTTACTCAGCAAATGGACCAACAGGTTTTGAAACCATGTCTGTTGGACTCCAAAGTCCATTTTTTAACCTTTGGACTATACCATTTCCAAATAATACTATTAAGTGTGAGCAGTTCAAAGAAATGAAATAATATTTCTTACTAGTTCTACGATATTTATCTTCGAGGACTAAAATCACCATAATAAAGCCCCAGGCAGAAGTCATTACATTCTGAGTTCACAGGAGGCTAAATTTGTAGAAATAACAATATTAAATACACACATTTACCTAGTATTTTCTGTTTGCTTGTATTGCTAACCTCTAATATTTTTTTCCTGGAGAATTTCAGAAATGTGGTTTTGAGGAAAATTAAAGCAAAATTATACTTGGGGAGACAAGTCTTCCAAAGTTTCATAGTATATCTCTAATCCAGTTTATTGTAGCAGCCCAATTTAGAACTATGTTGCATTATATTCATTTATTATATTTCTCCTAGGAATGAGCTGAATTCCTGGCCTGTTATAATGTCTTGTCCATGTAATTGCTACCTAGCCTAAATTTTTTCGTGTTGGCAATCATTTGGTTTTATTATTCTCTCCGAAGTGTCAGAAATGGATGAAATAAAATACAGCTTTTATTGCCATTTGTATTAAGTGCCTTGAATGTTTATTCCCTCAGACCACTATTATGTTGATTTTTTTCTGTTGGTTTCTACTTAAAAGTTCAGCTTTTATTGACTTTGCTGTAATGGGGCTCACAGATTGATAAATGCTCTCTATAAACTCAACCATAAAAGAACTAGAGAAAATGATACACTTCTTTGTCATTGTAATAGCATTGTGAATTAAATGCCTATTTCACATAAAAACATTTACATAGAATAGTCACAGGTTTCAGAATTTATAGGTGTCTTGGATCAGATTGCTTAGTAAAGAAGTATGTTTGGTTTTTCTCTTTTCTTAGGAATCTTGGGTACAGTAGTTTGTCATTTGAGTGTGGTCTAGATTATGAGATATACCAAAAGAAATTTACAAGACTTGCTGTTTGAGAAAGGAAAGCCATGAAGGCAATTCTTGTGTATGAGTGTTCCTTTTTTTGTCACAATGTCTCGTGGAATCCTGAAATTTTAGCACTGAATAGTACCAAGTGATTTACCTAAGATCATACAACTAATTAATGACAAAGATCCTAAATTCCCGAGTTAAGATTTGTGAGGACATAAAATGTGCATCTTTGTGACTTAAAAATTATTTTATAAAACTTTCCATTGAACTTTGAAGCTCCTTAACTTCTTTTTTTTTTTTTTTTAATTTTATTTATTTATTTTTTCCCCCAAAGCCCCAGTAGATAGTTCTATGACATAGCTGCACATCCCTCTAGTTGCTGTATGTGGGACGAGGCCTTAGCATGGCCGGAGAAGCGGTGCGTCGGTGCGCACCGGGGATCCGAACCCAGGCCGCCAGCAGCGGAGCGCGCGCACTTGACTGCTAAGCCATGGGGCCGGCCCAAAGCTCCTTAACTTCTTATTTTACTTTGCAGCGATGTTGAGCTTACTTTTAGTTTCTCTATGACAAGGCAGGCCTATGTGTTGATATTTCTGATGTATTGAAATATTGGAGGCAAAAAATATTAGGTGATAGTTAATTATTTTCTTTTTTTGTGTTAGATAACTTTTGAGGCATATTGTAATTTATATAACTAAACTCCAATTTCCTTTAATAGTTGTATTTTAGGTGTTTTTTGCGTCTATATTTGGTGCTGTCCGTTTATTTGCCTACTTTATCACCATTGACACATTATGTAATTTATTTTAGTATTTTTATACTTTGCCTCTGACAACAGAGAATTTTTTTCTTGTTAAATGTTCTTGTGAACCAGGTCTTATCCATAGGTGAGAAATTTTCAGCCTGTGTTGAGATACCTTCTTTTTTTACCTTTGGGTCTTTGGAAGCAGTATTTTCCAAAAGTAGATAAAATTGTGCTTATTCACCAGCATCCCTATAAAGTAGGGAAATAATGGAAGCAGTTTCACTCCTCAGCATCTGTTTGAATATTTTATGTATAAAAGAGGTGTTCTTCAGTATTCTCCAGTCAGATACCAGAGATCTGTGTTCACTTAGATTTTGATCTAAGACTTTTAAACTTTTTCTCCCTTCCCCTTACAGTGAGGACTCAGAAGAAAAAGATGTGAAGACCAAGAAGGATGATTCTCACTCAGCAGGTAGTAAACAATTTTTAATGTAATAGGTATAATTCTATTTATGTATTCGTTGAACGTTTTAATGAGTGGTTTTATAATAATGCCAGACACTGTTGTAAATCCTGGCATTGCAGGCATTACACGTTTCCGTCTTTGAAGAGCTCGTAGTGATTCTGACTCTCGGTGGCTTATTAGTCACTCATGAAGGTTTTTTGAACATACTGCTTATGCTCTGTCCCACCCCAGGATTTTTGATTCAGTAGGTCTAGGTGGGACGTTGGGCTTTGTTTTTTAAAAGTATTTACAGATTATTCTCATGCATGGTCAAGATTGAAAACCATTTATCTCAACAAATAAAAGACATCAAACTAAATATAATAATAATATATATAATACTAAGTGAAATAGAGGTATAAAAAAGAGAGTGATCGGCTCTGAGTTGAAAAGCAAACTAAGATTGGTTTCAGTGTTAGTCTTTTTAGCTGAGAGGTAGTCCTTTGAAACAGTAGCCACAGAGAAAGCTTTTTGTAAGAATTTTAACTTAAAAGAATTAATGAGACTTCATGGCCAAATAAATTGTTAAATCCTGATTATTTATTGTTGGCAAATATTTTTTTAAGTTGAAGTTTCCTAAGAATTGAGAGTTTATTCCATGTTGCTCCCAATCACTTCAGTTTTGACCTGCATTGCCCTGCTCTTGCCTTCCTGGATCTCCCTTCAAATGAGGCTGCTGTTTAGCTAATATGTAGAGGGTAGACAAAGTTCCACCGAGTTTATTTCACTGAGCTCTTGTTGCTTTCATTCCTTTTCAAGTCTGCTATCTGACTGCCTAAGTTCAAAAGAAATTATATTAACCTTTTGCACTACCTAGTGATGTTGTGATAATATAATATACACTTTTATTCTTATGCCTTGTGAATTTTGAGTCTCTGACATTTATTAGTTTATTGAGCACTTCAAGATGAATAACTGTACTGGTGTTAAGCACAGCTACTACCAGGTGGGTTTAGTTTTGAGTCTAACAAAGTCAACTTTATTCCTTGTGTCTATTTGTCTCTAGATGAGATTTTTGACAGTGAAAGTGATGACTTGAACACTGACCATGGCAAGGCTGATAGGACTATGAATGTCTCCAGAAGAGTAACAGCTAAACCTTAACAGAATAAGGGAGCCTCAAAGTCCAGGAAAAGGGCTATAGGTGGAGACTAATACAAATATACCTTGATCTAGAGCCTGTAGGCTGGCAGCCTGCCCTTTAACCAGATTTATTCACCAACACAACTGTGTTGAAATTTTTTTTAATTAATAGACTATATAGTATGTGACAGTAATTTTTTTTATTGTAAACTTGTATTAAGATCTAATCGATCTAAATATGTGTTTTAAAGATTTCCCTCAATCCCCTGTAAGTTGAAATGGCCACACCTCATTCATTGAAAAGGGTAGTAGTTTGGCGTTATTTTAGGGTCTGCATGTTTTGTATCTTAGAATAAATATCATTGGAAGACAGTCTTCTCCTCTTCTATTTAAAAATATTTTTATAACTTTAGTTTCTAAAAACTGTGAAACATACATTTGAACGCAATTGAGAATTTTAGGGCACAACACTGGTATAAGTTTAAAGTTATGTTATAGAAAGCATGTTTTCACACCTAATTTCAGCTATGTTATCACTTAAAACTGCATATCTAAGTTATTTTATATTTAATAGTGGTTATATAATTTTATTCAAGTTCATGTTGTGAATTTTAGCTCCTTTTTTGTTTATTTTGTAGAAATTAAGGATAGAATTTACCCTTTTTGAATGAAATAAAGCTGCAGGTTATATCTCATACGGCTTTTCTAGTCAGCTGTCAAATAAACTCACAATGCTTTGATCATTTGATATTGCAGAGGACAGTGAAGATGAAAAAGAAGATCATAAAAATGTGCGCCAGCAACGGCAGGCTGCCTCTAAAGCAGCTTCTAAACAGAGAGAGATGCTCATGGAAGATGTGGGCAGTGAAGAAGAACAAGAGGAGGAGGATGAGGCACCATTCCAGGAGAGTACGTGAAGTCGGCTTGTTTCTTTGCAGTTTGTGACCTTGATTACTTCGGCATTTTTGCGGATGCTAAATGTTATAACCAGTCCCTTAAATTAGATAGTCATTGTTAGAAAAGATGACTGTGTTGATATCTGTTGATATTTTAAAAGGTTCAAAGATTCTCATGGTTATGACGTCCATCATTTGTACTCAAATACTGAATGAACAGTTGTTAGAGTAAACAGTTACATGGTGAGTGTTGTGATTAAGATTAGTATTTTGGCCTAGTGGAGAAAGAGTGTAGACCTCCCCCGACAAAAAAGTATTAATAGCAGAATTTAGATCTTGCACACGTTACTCAGATTACTTATATGTATTTTTGCTTTGTATGTAGTTTTCTTGTTTCATTTATTCGTAGTTGGACCAAACACACCAAGTCAGTTCAGTTTCATTTCCTGGGTCTCACCAGTACTATATGGGAATGATGGATATACCAAAAGTCTTTTGATGACTTCATTTTTTATTCAGATTGTCTTACCTTTTCCTGTTTTTGACCTACTCTTCAAACAAGTCAGTCATGTAACCCTCACGTGTGCTAAACCCATTTTACAGGTGGGGCCAGTAACAACTCCACCCAAATTGGTAGCACAGCTGCAGAAAGAATCCAAGAGTGTTTGACTCCCAAATCCCCTCCTCTCGTCATTCTTAGCACTCGTTCCCTTTGTTCACTTGGAAGGATGTATACATTAAGTTGGGCCTTGAAATTCTTCTTTCCTCTCAGAAGATTCCGGCAGTGATGAAGATTTCCTAATGGAAGACGACGATGATAGTGACTACGGCAGTTCAAAAAAGAAAAACAAAAAGATGGTTAAGAAGTCCAAACCTGAGAGAAAAGAAAAGAAAATGCCCAAACCCAGGCTAAAGGCTACAGGTGAGCTCTGCAGAAATGAAAATTATTGCTTTGAAAAATTTCAAGAACCAATAAACTTTCTCTACAGAAGTTCTCATTAGGGCTTGGTGTTGACCACGTACTTAAGAATTCTGAAAGGATCCTGTCTTTACACTTGGAAGTACTATTTATTAATAAGGACTTCAGCCCCTCCAAGAGTCTGGTAGCTTAGCCCTGTTCTTAACTACCGCCGTACATAAGCAAGATTTGGGAATGACCTATTTGTGTCAGGCATAGTGGTAGAAACACTGTGTTAACATAGTTATTGCTCCCCTTTTTTCCCATCGATATCACAATCCCAGCAGCTAGTGAAGACTTGAAATTGTGAAAATGTACACCTACAGTAATACATTTAAGTTCTGTGTTCTGATCCTTACACCATCCCCTGTGCTAGCAGAATGAAACCACACTTAACAACATGGATTCGTTATCTTTGAGCCCTTGTGGGTTCTGCCAGATATTCTCCTAGTTGGAGCTAGTTTGTCATTACATTAGGAAGCTGGATTTTATTATTATTATTATTCTGGCAAATAGAGCTGAATAGGTGATTTTTTTAAACCTTTTTTTTTTTTTTTTAAGGAAGATTAGCCCTGAGCTAGCATCCATTGCCAATCTTCCTCTTTTTTTGCTTGAGGAAGATTAGCCCTGAGTTAACATCTGTGCCAGGCTTCCTCTATTTTGTAGGTGGGTCACTGCCACAGCATGGCTTGATGAGCGGTGTGCAGCTCCACGCCCGGGATCTGAACCTGCTAACTCGGGGCCACCAAAGCAGAGCACGCAAACTTAACCACTACACCAGCAGGCCAGCCCAGATTTTTAAACCTTTTGCTCATCATTTCTTACTGTCAGGAATGATGGAACTATCAAGTTATTTGATGGCTTCAGTTTCTGCTCAGATTAAGTTGTATGCTTTCTTCTTGACTCACTTCTTAAACATAAACAACTTTTAGTTTCACAAGCCACTAAGGATGATGTGCAGTTTCTGTAGCATCGTGTTTCTTTATTATGAGCGTTACTGCTAATGTAACATTACAGTGTTGGTAAAAAGTGATTGGAGGGGCCGGCCCTGTGGCTTAGCGGTTAAGTGCGCGCACTCTGCTACTGGCGGCCCCGGGTTCGGATGCCGGGTGCGCACTGACAGACCGCTTGTCAGGCCATGCTGAGGCCGCGTCCCACTTACAGCACCTAGCAGGATGTGCAGCTATGATGTACAGCTATCTACTGGGGCTTTGGGGAGAAAAAGGGGCAAAAAAAAAGGAGGAGGATTGGCAATAGATGTTAGCTCAGGGCCGGTCTTCCTCAGCAAAAGGTGGAGGATTGGCATGGATAGTTAGCTCAGGGCTGATCTTCCTCACACACACACAAAAAAAGTGATTAGAAACCAGTGCCCACCTTGATTTTTAGTAGGTTGGGGTGTTGTCTTTATAGATTTTATTCTTACAGATTGTTTTGTTTTGTAGCTGATTTTTATTAAAGACATTTTCTTCCTTCTCTTCCCCAAATTGGTATTTTTCTTCTTTCAGTGACGCCAAGTCCTGTGAAAGGCAAAGGGAAAGTGGGTCGCCCCACAGCTTCAAAGGCATCAAAGGAAAAGACTCCTTCTCCCAAAGAAGAAGATGAGGAACCAGAAAGCCCTCCAGAAAAGAAGACATCTGCAAGCCCTCCACCGGAGAAATCTGGGGATGAAGGGTCCGAAGATGAAGCCCAGTCTGGGGAGGATTAGAAGTGATGATGGTTTGGGGAGAGGTTTTATTAAAAAAAAGAGGAAAAAAAAGAAAAAAGAAAAGGGGGGGGGCAAAAAAAGAAAACCTACTTAAGGTAGAATATGGTTTTGGCTATGGCTTGACTCATAGGCTTTCAATGCTTTCTTCCTTTTGTTGAAAATAACATTTTCTCTCTCTTTTTTTTTTAAGAAAACCATTGTATGTTTAATTTACCTTTTTGTCTATTGGTCTTCTCTTTGCCACCATCCTCTTCCCCATGAAAGCCACATCAAATTAATCACTGGATTGACTGCTTCATCTTTTTATTTTTAATGGAAGGTATACCACAGTTGTAAAGCAATAAGATTTGCATGAACACTATGGAAATTTTGCTTTTTGCCAACTGGTAGCAAATTGAACAGTAATCAAAAAACATAGAGGGTTTTACTTAAAAATGATTGCTGCTTTCTCTACCTAGACTTTTAAAAAAAATCAACTGTCATCTAATACGAGTTTATATATCTGTATACAAAAGTATGGATATCTAAAAAAAAAATCATGACTTTCAACTTCCACTGATGGGGCAGATAGATGATAAAGATGAATTCTGAATTGTTACTAAAAGTATTCATGTTTTTTACCTTGGGGGCAGGGCAAAGAATGGGGTTACCTGACCTTGTTTGAGGGTATGGGTTTTTTTTTTTTTACTTCATCACTTGTTATCTCAGAGAGACTCAGAGCCAGCAATCCTTTTATCCTGCTACAGTCTTTAAGGAACTTAAAAAAAAAAAAAGCAAAGGCTGCCAAAACTTAAATCACTTTTGATTTTTTATTTCATTCTCTAATGGTTCATGTTTTAAAATATGTATGTGTCTATTCTGTTTCTTGGATAAAATTTTACCAAGGATCCAAAAAAGAAAAAAAAAACCTAGAATCTAAATGGCAAGATCTATATACATCACAATGGATTTCTTCTCAAACTGACAGTGTTTAGGTTTTAAGCAAATAAAGTACCAGTTAATGTGAAACTCAATCACAAAGACTTGAGAATTTTCCTTTATGAAAACAGAAAATTAAAATTCTTTTATGCCATAAGTATGCATTCAGATCCCATGAATCATGCTCTGTTTTTATTTGGGGATAGACATTTTCCTTTTCATACACCTGTCTTCCCATTTCTTTGTAGAACCATGATATGCAGTGCATCTTGACTTCTTGCTACTACGTAGGATACCACTGGACACCCACCCCCGTGCCTACCAGCTCTGCTGTAGGACATGATTTCTCCTGGCTCTGTTCCTCACTACTTCACATCCTGTGCTTGATAGGAGTATGTTCAGTGCTACTCTCACGCTATTCAGTTTGCTTTCGTCTTTTTACTGGTGCCATTGCTTACTGCTCATGTTGCTTAAAGCAGTTTTTAAGGGGCTCAGCAGGGCTAGAAAAACCAGGCATTCAGGAGGCCTGTGTGCAGTTGATTACAGACTCTTTGCCTTATGAAGACAGTCAGGAAATAGATCTGTAGGTTTGGCCCTCTACATCCTGATACCATGAGCTAATAGGAGCAAGGTTTAGAGGTCTTAGTGTGCTAATAAGTTGAAAAATTAGTGAAATTTAACTTCTGCCTTTTTATCTAGGTTTGCTTTCTCAATAGCTTATGCAGTTTTCTTTCTATCTTTTAAGTTAACAGCATATTTTCCTCTCAGACAACATGGCTTTCTTGCAGTTGTTCCTAGGACAAAAAGTTATTTAAGGAATATTTTTATTCTGATTTTTAAGACACTTTAAGGAATAACCTTACTCTGTCATTTTTTAAAAAACACCCTAGTGGCAGAAAGTCATTTCACTGTTGCACTGTGTGTGTTAAAGAATGAATTTGGAGAGTTAATAGTCCTTGGCCAAAAATGCAAAATTTGAACATAAGTAGCTGTTGGATTATTATGTTTCATGATGGTTAACTTGATAGTTGTGAACTTGGTAATGAGAATGTTAAAGATGCTTCTGTTTGCTTTAGTGGGTTTGTTCAGGTGTTCGATTTTAACAAGGAGGTTTGTATTTATATAGTAAAAGACCTATCAGTGTTTCCACCATGCACTTCTACTTTTAGGGGTTTATAACTCTATCTTACATTCCCAGTGACATTTGGGCTTTTCTTAGATTATGTTTTGTGAAGGTTGAGGGTAGGGGTCTTGTAAAACTTTAGCCTCAGTGCTTTATGTAACACACTCTCTTTCATATATTAATCTGCA
The DNA here is from genome assembly GCF_020826845.1 of Diceros bicornis minor. Lineage (NCBI taxonomy): Eukaryota > Metazoa > Chordata > Mammalia > Perissodactyla > Rhinocerotidae > Diceros > Diceros bicornis. The sequence goes on from NC_080743.1 coordinate 100,224,825, forward strand.
CTAACATCTCTGTGATATACGTGCATACTTTAGAGGTAATCATGTCTTCTAGGTTACTTGTTGCATTTGGTTGGGCTTTTTGTTTGGTATCCCTTTTTAAAAAATTAATTCATGAGATTGAAAATGTATTATATATTTCTAACAGACTGGACAAAAGGATCTGTGTCCCCAAGTGAGACAGGCTCTGAATGATCTTTGTTTTCTCCACTTTTTATTGATGATTTAAAACACTCTAGTCTTCCCCTCAGATCATGCATGCAAATAGGAGGACAGCTGTGGTGTCTCAACTGGAAACAGGTGCTCAATAGTCAGGCTTGATAGTGATGTCGGGACGGGTTACAGGCTATAAGCTAATCGTGACTGGCCATTGGCACCACCCGTGACTGAAGTCCCCTTTTTCTCCAGTGTGCCTATGGTGAAATGGCAATAGCATTCACTGTCTTGTTTTGCAGTGCTCAGGAAGTGGGACATTAACCTTGAAGGTGCTTGTTTGTGTTATCTTAATTCTCTATGTTAGCTCTGTTAGGTTTACCTCTGGAACATGGATTTCGGCAGCTGTGCTGACTGACACTACATTCTAGTTCTTAAGATTCTTTTTTTCCAGGCTTCCCTCCCCAACACACACACAGCTAGAAATGGGTAGCTTACATCTTATTAAATCGGTCTGTAACTTGCTGCTGCTTTTAGCCCTCCTCACCTCAGATTGGAATCAGTGGAGTGGGTCCACAGGATACATTTTAATTTCAGTAATAGTAGATTTGCCCTGCTTTCTAAAACCTCTCTCTTTCCTATCTTCACTCCCTATTGAGTCCATGAAGGAAAACAAATGGGTGTGTCCTCCTTTAGGGAAGTAATGAGTGGAAATCTTTTACTCTGGAAGAATAGTAGTTGATTTCCCATGAAGGAGCTTTGATATTGATTTTTTTTTCCATAATAACTGGCTTTCCCCAGGTTCAATCCTCAGCTCAATACTTATTCTTGGTACTGGTTCAAATAGCATTTTCTTATAGGTAACTAATCAAGAGTGGAATTTGATTTGAAGTTATAGTGCAGGAGGGTTGTTGACACTCTTGTGGATATGGTCAGCTAAACTGAACTTGACACCTTTTTTTTTTTTTTTTACATTTTTATAATCCATGAACATTCAAGTAACAAGTGGATTTTAGAGTACTGGTTGGGGAAAGGGAGTAATGCTGTTCTTTAAACAAACCAGTTTAGGAGATGCTTTGAGAGTGTTAAAAAGGCAGGAACAGAATTTAATACCAGGAGCAACAGGGAAAGCTTTATAAAAGATCATGTGGCCACCGTCGCTGTTCTAAAGAATGGGAGTTTCAGTTTGAACAGGTCTTTCTGTGCCTGCATCACCGGTAGCTGCACTGAGAAGAAGAAACTATCATCTTAGGAATTTGGAAAGGAAGAAACCTGGGGTCTGGTCTTTATGGCATTCAGACAGATACTTCAACAGAATGAGTGATACACATTTCCTGCCAAGGGACATGGAAAATAAAACAAGCTGGTTGCTCTCAAGGTTAGAAAACTATCCTTTTCTCTGTGCGTGGAGCTGGGTTTATTTGAAAAGGGAGTTAGTTTATTATTTGAATATTGGGACATCAAGCTATCTATAGCCAAGTTTCAATCTGCAACCCATTTTCCTCTTTGTCTTGAGATAAACTTGATACAAAATGACTTTTTAAATCCCTAAGTTATCCTTTTTCAAAGTCTAACTCACAGAATTCACAGTGGTGCTGACTGTGTATTAACCACTATTGGGAAAAGTCCCGTAAACCTGCCTGTTGCCATGCTGATGGAGTGACTGAACTGGTGACATCTGTTTGAGCATGCTTTGTGTGGCTGGTGGAATGCCACCATTGTGCATACACTTTGTACATCAGGGGTGAAGGGAGGGTTTTCTAGATTATGGGGGAAGGGTAAAATTGGGGGATTTTTGTTGTTCCTTTTTCTTTGGGGTAGAGGGGTATAGTACTCAGCTTATGCCCTAAATAACATATATATAAACCCCTGAAGTATTGTGTGTGTGAGTGTGTGTGTGTGAGTGTGTGTTTGTATGTCTGGCAATTAAACCTTCGTCTTCTGGAAATCAGTGAATTTTTTTCTTTATTCCTCCAGAAGTATTTGTTACAAGATTTGTAAATAAGAGCTCTACTTAGTTTGTTTACCATGAACATGTTGCAGCAAACCTTATACACCTAATTCCTGCAAGATTTAAGGAAAGATTTTAAGATTTGCCAGGTTAAGCAGCAGCCAGGTTCTCAGTAATTGCCTTGATTCATCTTTCAGACTTCATTTTGCCAGCTCTAAAACTCCCAGTCTTTCTTGATTTTAGTCCTTAATCTTTTACGTTCTGAGCAGGAAGGGTAAAAGAGAGGAACCTGCTTAAATGTATTTAATTAGTCCATCGGCTGAGACCGGGGCAGTCCCTTTCTTAATACTGCAATGTTGCTGAATATGTGATCAGACACCAGAGGATTGGGCATTCTTGCAATACCTTAACAGTGCTGAAATCTGCAGCATGGTACTAAGGAAGTTAAAGTTTGAATGTAACCACTTTATTTAAAAGTTTTTTTTTTAATTTAAATGAAATGGGGTTGAAGTGAACATGATTTTGTTGACCATGTTCGTGAATTATAGATGCAACATGCATTGGTAGACTTGTGTGATGGTCTTTTGTGATACTTAATTTTTACATATCCCAGTCTCTGTATGTATCTGCATAGACAAAGAAAAAACAAACTCTTGCTTTCTTTTGTTGAAGGGTTTCCAGGACTGCGTGTCTGCTCCTGAGCTCTGTTTTAAGTATGTGTATCCTTTGCTTGTATTTTGTATTAAAAAATAAGAAAAAGAACCCTTTATTGTTGAGCATGTTGGCATTGTCCCCATTATTTTTTTCTTTTTGGGACATATGAAGCAAGTTATTCTTTTTCTGTATCTTTTTTTCTTTTGTAAACTTTTTTTTGTTTTGTTTAAAAATGGCTTTATAAAAGGGCTTTTATAACCCAGATGTGTGCTCTGTGTACTTATTGTAATACTCTCAAGTAAATACACTGACTTACTATACAGCTGATCAACTTGGCCTGTCAGCTCTCAGTCCTGCCTGACTTTGGGGCGGAACCTGCTTCCTGAATGAATTCTTTAGAAAATAACTGACCATCACTGTTGGTAACAAGAAAAGCATGTCTTGTCTCAAGTCAAAAGGAGTAATTAATACTTCAGAGTATGGAATCTAGAGGCAATAGATTCACTAACTTGGTTAATCAAGGGAGCACTGGACTGGGTGCATGAGGATTCCTAGGTAGCATTTTTTCTCATGTTCGTGTCCAAGTTATGAAGTGTTGTGGAGGGTAAAATTCTTTCAACAATCATATGATTATAATAAAGGATAATGTTTATACTCACAAAACACATTTGCATTCAATTTCAAATACCTGTAAAGGAGTACACCATCTTGCAATTTAGAATTAAATATTACTTCTTAGATGGAGAACATGGTACAAGATCCCTCTTTAGAATTGGGCTGAGGGGTCGGCCCCGTGGCGTCGTGGTTAAGTGCACCCGCTCTGCTGCTGGTGGCCCGGGTTCGGATCCTGGGCGCACACCAACGCACCGCTTGTCGAGCCATGCTGTGGTGGTGTTCCACATAAAGTGGAGGAAGATGGGCGGCAGGAGGAAGGATGTTAGCTCAGGGCCAGTCTTCCTCAGCAAAAAGGAGGATTGTTTTTGGATGTTAGCTCAGGGCTGATCTTCCTCACCAAAAAAAGAAAAAATAGAATTGGGCTGATAGTGTAGCTAATAGAGCTTTTTATTTTTCATCCTTTCCCCTTGTTTACATTCTTGCATTGTCATCCAAATATTGTAATTAACGTACAAATACCTTGGCTTTGAAGTGAAATGCTTTTTGCATGCTGTTGTCTGTCAGTGACTAACTTGACTTATTTCTTATGGAGTCATTTGTCCAAGGTCAAAGTTGACTTCAGAAAAATGTTAACCGGCAGCTTTTCCTCATAATCTGTAGGTGTTTTAACGTACCAAATTTCTGTTTCCGTACAATGCTGAAGAAATAGTCTGATTTAAAGGATTTTGAAAACCATCAGGTGGACAAACGTCAGAGGCATGGAGATTGTGTTTGATAAAATACATTTGGAGCTCCCTCGACTCCTATCCGTGAACATTACATACAGTAATTTAACACTAGCTGTACAGCACTTTGCAGTTTATGAAGAGTTTTTATGTATGTATTGCCTCATTCGATTTTCCCAACAACTGTGAAATTGGCCAGATGTTTCTCCAATTTTGCAGAAAATAAACTGGCTCGGGTAGGATGTGATCTGACATGGCTTGTATATGGTACAACACGGTTTTGGATCAGGTCGTGAGTAGTGTGTGCTTTAAGTTGTCACAGCTGTTAGTTCTAAAGCCAGTTATCTTGTGTAAATGGGGTCCCTGGAGCCTTCTTCCTGATAATAATCTTTTGAGCATTTTGCTCTTCTTTAGCATCTCTTAAGTAAGTGATACTTGAACCAGTCCAATGAGTTACATCAAAGATTTGATGGGGACCCAGCCCCGTGTCCCAGTGGTTAAGTTTGGTGTGCTCCACTTCAGCGGCCCGGGTTCGGTTCCTGGGCGTGGACCTACACCACTAGTTGGTGGCCATGCTGAGGCAGTGACCCACGTACAAAATAGAGGAAGATTGGCACAGATGTTAGCTCAGGGAGAATGTTCATCAGAAGAAAAAAAAAAATGGGAAAAATTTTTTTCAATGAGATATGAAAATTTCTTGTTAAATACTTCAATTTACTTGAAAATCCTTGTAGTCCCTAGATATGAAGATTCAAATTATTTAAAAGCTTTTATTTTCTGATTATGTCTTAAGATAGTCACTGTATGAAGGAAAATATTAATCATCTTGTCTATATGGCCCTTATCCTCTGCCAGTAGAGGGCAGTGCTTGTCCTCCATATACTTAGCCAGTGGGACTGTTGCTCACCCCATCTCATTTTTAGATACTGTCCCCTGGGCTCAGCATCCACAGTATCAGGATACCCTACCACCTACTTGGGTTAGAGAGGTTCTGGGATCAGTGTGCCCACTCAATATCCTAGTGTATGCAGCAGGAATCTTCTGGATTTTAAGTGTGAAATAGGATCTCTTGATTTGTGCACATCTGTCTATGTTCCCTTTTTACAGTTCTCAAAACCTATGTGGATAACAGCCCAAAATGAAAGTATATGTTGCAATTTTAAAATGCAGCTGTGAACTGTTGTCCCTATTTTGTAACAGGTGTTATCTTTTGAAGTTGCCCTCCAGCTCAAAAAATTCTTGTCTCTTACACAAGCAGTACTGACACATGTTCACATACAAGTGCTGCCTTGTGTTCCTTTATCATGATGACATGCTTCTCTTTCCCTCCATTATCTTAATAGAATGGACAGGTACTCATCTGGATATGCTTTGGCTGGGCCACCACCAGGAGAAATCAGCATAACTCATGGGTGTGTCTCCTGTTTCGATATTAAAGTCCTGGACAAACATTGTGAAATAAATGCTGTGTTAATTCTGGGGGAGGGAGGAGGAGGGTGCAGCCAGAGTTTCCATTGTAGTAAAGCAAATAATTGAAAATATGATAGCATAAAATGTTGGAAGTAATAGTATGCCTTCATTTAGCTCTAAGCTGGCACCCAGAAATGATTTGTTTAAAAATCTAACTTTAAGTAGATCAAGGAAGATTGCATATATGTATTACTATTATTGATAATGTTGTAGCTATTAAGTTGAATATATGTATGTGTCTAATAGTTACACTTTTCCACCTTGGATGGAAACAAGAATGTGTAGTTTGTATGTAATCAGGGCTCTCCTACTACAAGAGATGAGGGTGGACGGGTTAGATATGGCTCTGAAGGTGGCAGAAAGTCATTGGAACAAGAAAAATGATGGCCTAAATTTTAGGATAACTACCAATTTTGTAACTGATTAGTTATGTGGTAAGTAATTCTCATCCACAGTAAACTGAACATGTATAGTGATATAATCAATAAAAAGTAGATTGTGATATACCCACCTACCTACCCGAAAAGTATGTAGATATAGTGACATATGCTGGATCCTCACTCTGTGACTATAAATTGGTTCTGTTGTAGTTTACTAATTCAGCCTGATGGAATAAAATACTAAGCATTTTTAAAATATGCTTTTACTTCCAAAGTAGTTAAGGATAATGATATAGTGGAGCTCTTTTATAGGAACTAAATGTCTTTAGAAGCCATGGAGGACTCAGTTGACATTCTACTTAGATCTTGGAGCATAATCTGGGGCTTCAGTAACCTGACTTCATATCTAATGCATGCCGCATCTCAGTTACAAACTCAAAGCTCCCCATGTCTAGTCTTCTTCCTGCTGCTGATCTAATTTACCACTCTTTTCTTCTCTTGTTTTTGTGAATGAACAGTTTCCATGGGGTTAGTGTTTTTGAGGTAAATATATTGTTTATACATGAACCAGGTAGCCCTAGAAGTGGTTAGGGAACCAGCTGTCCTGCAGAGAGCCACACAGTTGGCCCAAGTACAAGATAAATAGCATTTCCTGGTAAACCTGGAACAATGCAGAACTTAGATTCCAAAGCTCCATTGTAGAGAACTGCTGGTGTGACTTCAGTTATGTGGGATATACACAGCATCTAGTTAGAGAGAGTGGTTATTGTCCTAGACCTTGCACAATGGGCCAGTCTTGGGCCATCAGCAAAGCAGGTGGTTCTTTCGCTCATCCTGCTTTCCCTCATTCTCTTCCCACACCCTCAAATGAAGCAAGAAGACCTAATATTTAGCTCATGGGTTACTCACTCTTCTTTAGAAGTTAACACCATTGAGCAGTCATTGAGAAGCAGATGTCCTACTCTGGGAGATTTAAGTCTAAGTGGGGACACACTAATAATGCCAGATAGTGGAAATGGGAACTCCTAGAACATCTGTTGCTTCTAGAGTTCACCTCCAAATTAGCCAGCAATATTTATTGACAATGAAAATCATGATGATTATAATCCAAACCAAAAATTAGGACCTGTGGTATGATGAAGAGTTTTGTCCTACTCCCCAATAGGAAAAATAATTGAAGATATAGTTTGGGTCTCAGAATATTGGCATTTCTGGGATATTTTTATGGCTTAAGGAACTAAAGCATGAAATATTTACAATTGGATTATTCTGGGAAATGTATGTGACTAGTATAAAAAGTGCTACAGGCAGAAAGCAGCAGAGTTGAGGATAGCACGTAATGCTCACAATAGCATGAGAATCACCATCACCTTTCCTTGTCTTGTGACCTGCTTTAGAGAAGCTTTGTGGCTGAAGCAGAAGATCCATTTACAGGGTGATCTTGGGCAAGTCACCTACCCCCAGCCCCCTTATCTCCCCCCACCCCACGCCTGATTCTCCTTTTTACATAATGAGGATAATAAGGAACTGATTTTCCTCCGCTTCCCTGGGACACTAAGAGAGAGAGGCTGTGTACACCTAGCGCCTGGAAAAGAGGCTCTCTATGCACCTGAATTGCTGTTGGCATCGTAGACCACCTGGCCTCAAACGAGCAATAAAGTCCCTCTAGGCAAGTTATGTGGCTTGCAGAAACCTCCTTCCTGCAGAACTGGAAATCCTGTTAGCTTTGTCTCTGAAGTACAAATGAGTTATTTATTAGTAAGAACACTCTTGCAGAAAGGTAAACTTTAACCAGCCTGCAATATAGGGTGGTTTAGACGGGAGGGAAGGGTGACAGTAACTCCCAAGTCACCTGCACTAGTAACAGGTTTTCCTGATAGTGTTAAGTATGCAGAACTGATGGGAGTTTGAATGTTTCTTCAGCTTATAGGGAAAAAAACGTCATCCAATGGTTACAAACTCTGTTCCCAGTTACGGAACATATATATCAAATGAAGGAACACTCATTTGGCCTGGAAAACTGATTACAAATACGTGTCAGTAGCATATTTTTGGTATGTGAAATCACCATATTTCTGTGTCTTTGGCCTTTCACGTTTAATACCAGAAAGGAAGCCACAAAACTATGTATTGGAGCCATTATCAGGGACAGAACCCAGGGGCTCAACTGAACTGTTTTACTGATGCAATGTGATCTGTGTTCTCACGATACTGGAGCCTCACTAGAATGCTTTTTGTGGAGGGCCCTACCAGGACACCCTTTTGTAGACGAATAGCAACTTGGCAACTGAACCCCAGGGATGAGCCATAAGATGGACGCCTCCCTCCTCCCCCACAAATTCTCTTCAGTCTTCAGGGAAGAAAGACCCAATTTCAACAGAGAGGAGGAAGCCTTTAAAAAAAAGTTTGATTTATGTAAGTTGAGTAACAGTCAGACTGTGTAAATACTGAAATTCTGGTCAGGAGCCTGTTATCTTGTAATAGCCCCTTCCATCAGATCTTTAAGAACATCATTTAGACTTCTTGTATAGATAAGACAACTCAGAAGTCGAAAGTCCCTCTTGTCATGTTATCTTCCTAAGGAGATGGAACTGGTCATTTTGGCGTTAGTAAAATTTTCACTTTTCTCAACCCAGTTACCATCACTGAGTTCTGTTAATGTGCATGACACACGCTTCCCCCTCATTAGGCATTTTGGACAAGCGTCAGCATTTAAGGTCATGAGAACTGGATTTTTGTTCCCTTTTTAAGAGTATGGTATTAAGAAAACTTAGCTGAAAACTAGGATAGCTTTCTTCCCCCGGGCCTGGCTTTCACAACATTCTTGTAGAGTCAGAATGCTAGCTTGCTCAAAGATAGACACACAGGCGGGCTCTCAGGCTGAAAGCGCCCAGTGGGGAAGGACTTCCGTGAGGAATGAGGAGTCCTGCTTCTCGACACCCCTCTCCCCACTCACTGACAGGCCAAGTCAGGTCTCGTGTATGTCAATCAGACTTGCAAAAGAGATTTCTTTGTTTGGGGGCATTTGTTTCTGGGTTTTTTTTTTTTCTGTTTTCAACATAAAATTCTTAGTTGAGAATACACATCATCTTCATTTTCTAATCAATGGGATAGAAAAGAGTAAAAAGTCTAATATCTAAATGCAACTGTTATATCTATTAGAAAGCAAGGTATTAAGGGTTCTGCAATCTGATATTCTTTGGCTGCCTATAGAAAAGTGCTTTAGGGCCGGCCCCGTGGCTTAGCGGTTAAGTGCACGCGCTCTGCTGCTGGCAGCCCGGGTTCGGATCCCGGGCGCGCACCGACACACTGCTTCTCCGGCCATGCTGAGTCCGCGTCCCGCATACAGCAACTAGAAGGATGTACAACTATGACATACAACTATCTACTGGGGCTTTAAAATAAATAAATAAATAAATAAAATCTTTAAAAAAAAAAAAAAAGAAAAGTGCTTTAAACCAGTGGTTCTCAAAATATGATCCCCAGACCAACAGTTTCAGCATCAGCTGGGAACTTGTTCAAAATGCAAAATCTTCAGCCCCATTCCAGACCTATTGAATCAGAAACTCTGGGGGTGGGGCCAGCAGTTTGGGTTTAACAAGCCTTGTGGTTGATTCTGATGCACACTCAAGTTTTAGAACCACTGCTAGTTTAAATCATGCCAAAGGATCAGCTGGACAAAATCCTTGCCCTTTTCTTCTTATTGGAAGAGGCAACTTGGCCTAGGTGATATTACTGAGACAGACCAGTTATTGCACCTGTCTGGGTTTGGCTCCGTAGCACCAATTAAATCGTGTAGTTGCATCCTTATTGGCCTTTCCTGGAAATGATTTTCCTCACTCTTGGGTGCTTCATCCCTCTGTAGGAGTCACCCAAGCCAGGACTGAACCTTTTCTCTCTGTTGAATCCCACTGCCTTATACCTCTTCTGGCACCTCTGCTTTTTACCCTGTGACTTAAGAATCCTGCCTGCAATTGGACTTACTACAGGTTCAGGCCTTGGTTTTGAGTTTTTTTATTCTCTTTCTGGAAAGACAACTGCACCCTGAAAACGTCTTTAACAAACCACAGAGGGTCACGTTCAAGAGTGCAGCAAGAGGAGCATACATAGTAACATTCTGTAGTAATCTACATCTCACCCTGCAAACTCATTGTGGTTGTTAACTTGTACTTCTTCTTCCAACATTAAGTGTTTTTAATCACGGGCTAGCCCGGTGGCACAGCAGTTAAGTGCGCACGCTCCGCTTTGGCGGCCCAAGGTTTGCAGGTTCGGATCCCGGGTGCGCACCGACATACCGCTTGTCAGGCCACGCTGTGGTGACGTCTCATATAAAGTGGAGGAAGATGGGCACAGATGTTAGCTCAGGGCCAGTCTTCCTCAGCAAAAAGGAGGAAGATTGGCATCGGATGTTGTCTCAGGGCTGATCTTCCTCACCCCCCCAAAAAAAAGTGTTAATAATAACAGTAGTTCCTGTTTGTGAATGCTAATGTTCCATGAATCATTTTGAACACTTACCATGGCTTCTGTCTTTGAATCCTCAACAGTCCAATGAGATACAGGCAATATCACTATCTCCAATTTACAGAGGAAGAAACTGAGGTCTAGAAATGGTTAAACAATGTGCCCTGGATCACATAGCCTGACAACCACAAAACTCTGCAACCTTTTGATTGACTAAGGTCAATGCTGATCAATTGCACTTTGGTTCCCTTCACTGGCTTCCCAGAATATCCAGCCTCTAGCAGAAGCCTCAGGGAGCAATGAGTTGATCAAAAGTAGATGAAAAGAGAGAGAGAATGAAAAAACAAAAAAACCTCTAGACAGAAAGTCAGGGACCTGGTTCTGCACTAATCAGCTGGGCCCTTGGCAAGACACTTACCCTCTCTGAGTCTCAGTTTCTCAGACTGTTAACTATGTCAGTAACACCTACTTCTCAGAGTTGTTGGGAGGATCCTCAGTGAAACTGCCTAGCAAGAGGCCTCCTGTTAGTATCTTCTCCCTGGGGGATGAGAAGCTCATAATGCATCAGTAGCAAAAGCAAGGTGCAGCCTCAGTTGCTGAACCACAGTCCCTTTCATTCTTGTGGCAGAGGGCAGTTATGTTTCTCTGGCTGTGTTTTCTCTTGAGGGTAGGATGATGGTGCAATCTAGGTAAATAAAGGGATAGGAGGAAGGATTGGGAAGCACCCAGCCAACTTGTCTCAGTGCTCCTGGCCTCCTGTCCTCTCCGCCTCCCCCAGCGCCTTGCTTCAGGCACTGTCTGTTTGTTTATACTGCTCCTGCGAAATTGCTGGCAAACAACAGGCTTCTTATGTACATTTGGGTACTTGTGGATGGAGCCAGACAGGGTCTCTGTTGGAATGCCCTAACATTCAGGAAGGGCACAGACCAGGCCTGCCTCAGAACAACATTCTCTTGGCCGGTCAGAGCTCCCTGCTTGGGGGCGAGAGGGGTGTGCGTGGCAGAAATGATAGGTAACTAGCACCCAGCATGAAACATTTAATGTGGGAGCTCTGCCTGGGAAGTAGGACTATAATAATGCAGGCTGGGGTGGGGGTGGGTTGGAAGTGGTGTGAGCTCCCACTCAGCCCTCCCTGTCCAGTGCAGCAGTGCATTCTTATAAAGGAGGGAAGGGCAGCTGGTGGGGAGGTCTGGAATTTACATCCACACCTAGGTGGAGAGACTACAATTGCCAGCCTAGTACAGACCTGTATGGGCTCAGTCTTGGGGAGGATAGCTGATGGTGAATGGAAAGTGAACATGAACCGTGGAGTAGGGGAAAGGATCACAAGGCAGTACCCTCCTCTAGGCTGGGGTGGTCCTGCATCTGCCTGCCTCCTGCCACAGTGTGCTCCTAATTCAACAAGATTTTGAAGGTATTGCATATATGCTACAGTACCTAGTGTTTCTTTTTTTGAGCGTGGCCTATGTGTGTGTATATAAGAGAGAAACAGACAGTGTCAAGTGTTCATGTGTTTCGCAGGGTGGGAGCCTGGAAGGGGGCTTCTCATCTCTCTGGAGCCCCTCTCTTGTCAATGTAGCCAAAGGACGTGTTTGCTCTCCGGGGTCCTGCCATTTCCCCAGGCTAATTACATGCCTTTTTATGAAAGGAAATAGTTTCTCAGCTGAGCTGGGAAAGCCAAGTGCCTGGTGCCCCTCATCGTGGGTATCATGGGAAGGACAGGAACAGCAGCAGCTGCTTGGCTTCTCCCTGCTTCCCCTGCCCTCTCCAGGAACCAGAGCTGGAGACTGGGAACGTTTCTTTCTTCCAGCAGAAGCCTCCAAACTGGCCCCTGGGCGTGGCTGTGACATGGATGCTTTGAGGAAGCGCAAGCAAAGGATGAGATTAGGTGGTGGATGCAGGCGGAACGTTAGCGAGTTCCCTGAGGAAGTTGAGTTGTTTCTTCGAGGCCCTTCAGCTGCTGCCTGGGAGTGTGAGGGAGTGTGGCTGTCCCCACCCCTGCTGTGTACAGCTGCTGGGACAGAGCCGGCTGCTTCAGGCTTGGCTGGGGTGGGGGTGGGGGACACAGTGGGGAGGCAGAGGAGATTGGCTGAGGTCCAGGGACAGGGCTGCAAGATCCTCCTCTCCCCTCAGGGCCCCCTCAGTCAGCACAGTCCCTGGGAGGTGGTTTTAGAAAATAGTCCCACTGGAGACTATAGGTGAGGGGGATGTGGAGGGAGCAGGAAACAGCTGGGCCGCTGCTTTCCTCGAAAGGTTACTCATGAAGCAGATTTCAGGATGTGAGGGATATGGGCACCTTTCCTCTTTTCATTACCGGAGGGGGAGAGAGAGCGAGAGCACCCCACGGTGCTTCAGCAGTCTCTTCAACACGTACAGCGAGGGGCCGGCCTGGTGGCACAAGCGGTTGAGCGCGCGCTCCGCTGCGGCGGCCCCGGGTTTAGCGGGTTCGGATCCCGGGCGCGCACCGACTCGCTGCTTGTTGGGCCATGCTGTGGCGGCGTCCCATATAAAGTGGAGGAAGATGGGCACGGATGTTAGCCCAGGGCCAGTCTTCCTCAGCAAAAAAGGGGAGGATTGGCATCAGATGTTAGCTCAGGGCTAGTCCTCGTCACACACACAAAATAAATACGTCCAGTGAGATGAAAGCTGGTCTGCTGGGAGGGAGTGGGGCAGTGTGGAGCCGCACCAATGACCGTCTCTCTCGCCTCTTCCGTTTCGCCTTTCTCGGACCTCCAATCTCAGGGCTACCCTAAGCTTCTAAGGGCCTCCCCCGTCCCAATTCTCCTTTACAAAAATAAAATGCCAACGCTGGGGAGACTGGGATTGGGGAAATCAGGAAGAGGAGTGAAGAGAGGCTGAATTTCTGGTCCTGCACTGACCATACAGCAGTTTCTCATTATTATGCCTCCGTTACATTCAGCCCAGAGCCACACAAAGAGGCAGAGAGAAGAAATGGGACACAGTTGTAAGCCCCTTGAGGGCAGGAGCTCTCTCAAGCCTTCTTTTTGTAATTGAAAATTTTATTGAGATCTTTGTAAGTTCACATGCAGTTATAAGAAATAAGACAGAGAGATCCCTTGTATACTTTGCCCAGTTTTCCCCAATGGTAACATTTTGCAACACTATATAATATCACAGCCAGGCTACTGCGCTGATACAATCCACCAATCTTGTTAAGATATCTCCTTTTACTTGTGTGCACGTGTGTGTACTTAGTTCAATACCATTTTATCACCTGTGTGTATGTCTGAGCTGTGACAACCTAGATTCTGATGTTGCAACACTACAGGGAACAAGGATCCCTCGCGTTGCCCTTTTATAACACCCCCCCACCCCAATCCTTGGCAACCACTATCGTGCGCTCCATTTCTAAAGTTTTATTTCAAAATGTTATATAAAAGGAATCATATAGCATGTGACCTTTTGAGACTGGCTTTTGTCTCAGCATAATTCCCAGAAGATCCATCCGAGTTGGTATGTGCATCCATAGTTCATTCCTTCTTATTGGTGTGTAGTAATTCTCAGGATGTTAGTACCAGGGTTTGTTTAACGTTCCCTTGTTGAAGGACATGTGGGTTGTTTCCAGTTTGCAGTGATTACAAATAAGGCTGCTTTGGACATTCGTGTCCAGGTTTTATGTGAATATCAAATGGTTTCCTATCCAGCGACAGCATCATGTGGGCACACAGCGGATCCCCAGTCAGTGCTCCTTGGAAATGACTGACGACAATCTGCTCCTGCGCTTCTGTCCCGGTGGGGGTGAGGGGGAACGTGAGGATTATGGCGATGACGGTAATTACCTTCAACGGCGAACCAAACATCATGGCACCATTGGAAGAAAGGATCAAAAGACACATGGTCATCATCAGCATTAAGCAGCTGGGAACACAGGAGGACAAGGTTGTATATAGAATCAAAAGGTAAGGTTCACTCTACAGGTGACAGAGAATGACCAGAGGGGAAGGGGGGAGGGAGAAGGGTGAAAGGGGTGACAGTACTTGTGTACGGTGAAAGATGGTAACTAGTCTTTGGGTGGTGAACATGATATAGTCCACACAGAAATTGAAATATAATGATTTACACCTGAAATTTATATAATATATATAATTTATAAATATATATATGTTATAAACCAGTTACCTCCATAAAAAAGAATTTAAAAACACACAAAAAGAAAGAGAATGAGAACAACTGACAAGTAGCATAGGACAGTGGAAACGATACACAAGGACAGTATAGGGATGCTGAGGGCCTCTGAGAGTGAAGAGAGGAGGGGCTTTGGAAGCGGACCAGATTGAAGTCCTGCCTCCACCTCTTCTTAGCTGCGTGTTCTGGGCAAGGTACTTAAAGCTCTCTGGGACTCCACTTCCTAATCTGTAAAATGAAGATAAATATCTTTCTCATAAGGAATAAATAAAACAGAATATGTAAAGTTCTTGACTCACAGTAGCCCCTGAATAAATGTTAGTTTCCTTCCTCCATCCCCTCCATAGGGGGGAGTAAGGGTAACAGATATTGGAGCGGGGCTAATCAGAAGAGACCTCAGGAGTCTGGTTTAAAGGAAGCTCGCAGAGGGGCACAAGAGTAATAGGGAGGATTTGAGCAAAGGTAGGGAGCTTGGACTCAGCAGGGGACTGAATTAGATGCAGGCCACCTCTTGGCAGCACTGGCGTTGCCTCAAAGCAGAGCAGGAATGGACAAATGGCCCCAAGGGGTCATGGGTTCCGCCACCACTTGGCTGGCTGTGCCATGCTGTGTTTTCTACTTTCAAGGTGAGCTTCTCCTTGCTTTATGAAAGGCTCAAAATGGACAGTGGGCGTCCCTCTTTGGAATGGCTACTGGGGTATGCTGGGTAGGATGCCTTTGCTGCCAAGCACATGCAAACCATCCACCAACCCACCCCTCCCTTCAAATTCCAAACCCCAAGCAGACCAAGTCCTTGGTGCCTCCAGCGCCTTCCAGAAACTGCCTGACCGCACAGCCCTCCTCCCAGTCGTGCCTTTGATCTGACAAAGATGCTTAACCTTTTGATCCCATCATGGCACTGTCCCCAGCCTTAGGCCACTGGAAAGGGAGAAAGAGAACCCTCCTTTCCTTGTTCCCACTCTTGCTTTGTTCCAACAAAGATTAGTTCCCTTTACGGTCTCTCCTCTGGAAGAGAAGGAGATTGCAGGCTCTTGACACCCTGTTCCCTATTCTCCTCTGCTCATCCTGCCTGCCAGGTCGAGGCTGGGGCCAGAGACACAGCTGGGAAGAGCCCCTGGCCTTTGAAGCCAGTATTTGGAGGGGCAGGGGGTAATGGGCCACTGCCCTCCCAAATGCCTTGGTCTTCTCCCTCGGCCAGTTCTCTTTCCCATGGCCCTTTGGGTGTCAGAGGGCTTGCCTCCTCAAGTATGGGGGTGGCAGGAGGGGAGGTAAGAGAAGGAAAATGGAGACAGAGTTCCCCTTGGGTGCGGCCAATCAGAAGGAGCCCTCCGTACCCCATTCAGGGGCCTCCATGCCACTCAAGTGGTCACAGCAAATGTCCTGTTCTGTTCCAAACTTCTTTTTGCCCATCATCACTTTTTTCACTGAATTTGTTGATACTTCTCCCTGCCAAACTCCTACCTCCCAAAGTGATCTTTAAAAACATAAATTAGATCATGTCACTCCTCTGCTTGCCTTCTTCTAGTGTCTTCCTGTTGCACAAGCAGGAAATTCACACAATCTGGTTTCTGCTCACTTATCCAGCCCCATCTCGGCCTCTGGCTCCGGCCCTCTTTCCACTGCTGGCACTCAGCTGCCTTGCGTGCGGGCTGCTCTCGCTGCTACCCTTTGCATTTGTGTTCCATCTTCCAGCTCAAATGTCACCTCCTCCGAGGGTCCTTTCTGCCTTGACCTCCCTTCCCAAACCCTCCCCAGGCCCTCCAACTCATCGTCTTGCTTTACTTCCTTCATGGCCACCTGAAGTTATTTAGCCATGAGTCTGTGTGGTTTCCTGCTGGAATGTCTACTCCTTGACGTGGGGACCTCTCCTGTCCCATCTACCAGTGTGTCCCCAGCATCTACAAAGGGCTTAACAAATATTTGGTTGGACGATAGATGAATCCCTGAGGCTGCAGTGGGGCTGGGAAAGGCCCACAATGTGGGCAGGATGCTGGCCTCAGAGACTAGAGAGCCAAGTGCAGGTCTGCATCTCAGCCTTGCCACATAGTAACTGTGCAGCCCCAGACAAGTCACTTCACCTCTTTGCATTTCATTGTCCTCATACATAAAATAGAAGTGCTACCACTTGGCTTCATAAGATTGCAGTGAGGATGAGGGAATTATGTGAAAGCACAAAATAGAT